>NC_088183.1:13726818-14029848 GCF_028769735.1 Zonotrichia leucophrys gambelii
GAGGTCTCACAGACTGGGGGAGAAGCTGAGGAATTCTCAGAGCTTAATAGGAAAACTGCCTTGAGTTATACCCTGAAACTAATGATGTCCTCAGAATGATTATATAAAGTGGGGAGAAAATTAGATGTAGCAAAACAGAAAGATCCTGCAGCCTTGTTGGAGAGAATTTTAAGATGAATGGAGCTCTTAATGTGAATAGGCGAGTGACCTTAAAGCAACATATAGCTCTCACAACAAGGTAGTTTGTCTGACTTAAATCTCCTTAGAGGCCTGAATGAAACATTGTCAGCATAACTTGGCAATTTTGTTTTTAAATCAGGTCAGGCACAGTCATTTCAGGCACACAGAATGGGCTGGAAATAAAAGGCTAATTGTAAAATAAGAATGTTTTTTGTAGTTTTAGATTGGGTTTTTCCTTTAGGTTGTTTTTTTTTCCAGTTATCACTGTGCTGGTCTGTTGTGCACTTGAAAATCCTGAAAATGCATGAGTCATGATCTTAACCTGAGGTACTTTTGTCTGCTTCCATACTGGAATGCTCTCTCTCGTGTATGATTTTGAATGTATGTCCAGGCCATATTTGTATTCAAAAATCCCATTGATACACCTTGGGAAGTTTTACAGACATAAGTGGACTTCAGATTGGGCTCCTGGTTCTTACCGGAGTAGATGAACAAATGTCTGTAAATTGTTAGCGATTATAATATTTCAAAGCAAATGGTTAATAATTTCTAAATTATAGTAGAACTCCATTGAGAGAACATATTTCAGTTAAATAATAATACCAAATGAAGAGATGATGATAGAATTGTTACTGTATGTGCTGTTATTGTTATTTATCTAAATATACAGATTGATCTCTCCCTTGATTCCCTTTTAATTTCTGGTGTTAAATTCTCTCTTTTTCTTAAAAATGCATCTTAAAAATATTAATGATAGATAACAATCTGTAATATGATGACTGAACCCACCAATTTTGTGACTGATATTCCTTGTCCAAGCATGCACACAAGCTGTGAGCCAGGTATCCATGGGAGGTGGGAATTCCAGCAGCCCTTCCCTGGGAACTGCCAAAATGGCTACAGTGTAATTTGTGTTTTACTTTGGTAATGATAGCTTTGTCATCTCCATCTCCTCTCAGCTCCTCAAATAGAACAAATAAAATCAAACAGCGTGATTCTCAAGACAAAAAACAAAAGAAAACAACCAAACAAGAAAATAACATAAACAGAAATCCTTTATTGTTTCCACTTCCTTTTGCCTAATTTCAGCACTTGACAGATTTATTGAGATTTATCCTCATCTAACCCTGGTTTACATTAATTGTAGTGGTTTTTAAGGAGTGTGCTCCAAAGACTCATCCTCATGGCACTGTTGGCTGAATTACCAGGTTTGGGGCATGGGGATGCTATGAAGACTGAACTTTAACCATTTTTCCCAGTGCCTTAATCTTTCCATGGGTGTTACTGCTCCACAGCTCCGTGCTGGATCTCAGTGATGCCTGTTACCTTTCAGATGGCCTGGTGGACTGCCTGGACCCTGACTGCTGCCTGCAGGCCACCTGCCAGAACAGCCTGCTGTGCCGGGGCTCGCGGGACCCGCTGGACATCATCCAGCAGAGCCACGGCGCCGCGCCCGCCGTCCGCTCCTTCTACGACCGCATCAAGCTGCTGGTGGGGAAGGACAGCACCCACATCATCCCTGGGGACAACCCCTTCAACAGCAGGTGAGATAGCCCCTTCAACTGCTGGTGAGAACCCTTCAACTGCAGGGAGTAGCTGGGAACATGACACCTGTCTTGGTTTGAACAGCCAAATGTCTGTTAAGGAAGGCAGGAGCCTCCCCTGAAATAGAAAATGTAACCCCCCTCCCTCTGAATTGTTATAACTTTGAAATTAAGGGGCTCTCAGGCAAAGATATGGGTGCAGGAGTAACAGTTCTTTACTAGAAAAACTAAAAATAAAAATGTAATAGTACAAACAACAAAAAAAAACACAGAGTCAGAACATGCCCTGCCCCCCTGTGTGTCAGGGCGGTGTCCCAGCCCCATCCCATGGGGGCTCAGCCCTCCTGCAGTGCCAGCTGTGGCTCTGCTGCAGCAGGGATCCTGCACAAGGGGGGAGTTTTCCTCTGCAGCTCCAGGGCTGCTGCAGATGGGCCTGGGCTCCCTCTGGCCATGCAGGGCAGCAGAAAGCTGCTCCTCTGGCAATGCAGGGGGCAAAGGCTGCTGTGCTGTGCCAGGCTCAGATTGGATCCAGGTAGGAATGCTTGGCTCCTCCCCTGGGCGGAGCATCTCCCCATGGGATGCTGGGATTGGATCAGCCCTGCAGGGACACTCAGTGGCCATGGACAGCAGAGATCTCCTGGAGGGAGGGTTGGCTGGGGGAGAGAGAAAGAAAAAACTGCCCATGGACAGCAGAGAACTGCCCCAGCTGTGACAGATGGGAATAGGATACACAGCCCCATTTTCAACCTAAGACACACCAGATCTGTGCATTGCATGGGAAAATTTCTGCCTGTGATTCTGTTTGTGGTTTAACAGGAGCTGCTGCTTGCAGGTGCTTCATCTCAGGCATTGATCACACTGAGGCCACGCTGGTGCAGTTTATGATGTGGCCTCTATTTTATAACAGAGTTTTATTAGCATTTCAACAGTCTGGCAGCACCCAGAAGAAGGTTTCTTCCACTGAGTAGGAGCTTCTGGGGTTTATATTTTATGAAGACTGCACTCTAGAGGAAGGGAAAACACTAACTAGTTCCAGTTCATTTATAATGTAGTGCCATTAGCACAAATTTCAATAATGGAATAACATTTCAAATAATTTTAAAAATCCATTGATTTATGGAGTTTTATTATTTATTCCTTACATTAAACCATTTTACTTGTAGCATTGATCCACCTGACTGGGTTTTCTTTTTCTTCTTGTTTTTTTATTTTTCTATGCGTGTTTTCTAAGACTATTAATTATATATTTGCAATGAATCTGAAAGCCAGCACATCATTAATTAATATTTGATGCCATTGTATGCTTACAAGAAGATTGGTATTTATCAATATTATATAAATAGGTCTCCATGGAAAGATGCTAAGAAATTGATGAGTATATTATTTATGTTCATATCACCAAAGTTAAAACTGAAGAAAGAGCTTCATTTGAGATAACACCCAAAGGATTGCACTTCATTAGAGGAAGTTTTCTCAGTCAGAATCCCATTACAGACTTAGTGGTTGATGTAGAGCATGTCCCTAAATATTTGTCTGTGAAAAGAGGATCATGTTTCTGGATACACCAGGCAGGTCCCCATTGTACTCACCCCTGTGTTGGGCACAATCATTTCCATATTCCATCAGGAAATCCCCGTTGGATGCTACCCTATGCAATATACATTTTATGCTATTCTATAAAATACTCCATGCATACACATGTGAAGTTGTTAAAAAAATAGAAAAAAATTGTTCTGCTTTCACCTTTTTTTGATCCTGGAAGTGTTTAAGGCCAGGTTGGACAGGGATTGGAGCAGCCTGATCTATTGGAGAATGACCCTGGCCATGGCAGGAGGTTGGAACAAAATGATCTTTAAAGTCCCTTCAAACCCATTCTATGGTTCTATGAATTAGTGCTCTAAACTAAACAGAAGCTGAGCAGTTCAATCCTGAGGCTCCTTTAAAAAAAGACTCATTGGAAACCTTAGTTTTGGGGGTTTTTTTATGTTCCTCATGGTAGGACTCTTAGTTCTGTTTTATTCATCTGAGCTACACTGCAGATTTTAACACATCTTTGCAAATGACCTGTTAATGATGTCAAAATTGGCCTTCACCATTAAGTTTTGAAGTTATTTCTGATAATTCTATGGCTCAGCTGCTATTTTTGATACCAATTTTAGGCAAATCTAATGTATAGTGTCAAATTGTAAGGTTTAGAACTGATGGCTTTGTCATTTAAAAGTGCCACAAAGTTGAAATCCCAACTTTTCCATATACTGAAGCTGCCATAGTCTCAAAAAGTAGCTCCTGTGTTTGTAAGCTGTTTGCTGAGCTCAGTCTGTCATTCCATTGAAAGACATGAAAAAGTGAGACAAAATAATGGTTTGGGGTTTTTTTCCCAGTCTTAGTTTAAGAAAAAAAAGATATTTCCTACTGTAAAGGAATAAATAACAAAATGTATTGATTGCTAAAATAGGTAAATCTCAATGATTTTTTTTTCTGTGCAGAAACAAGATTAAATGATGTTTCCGGGGGGGAAAAAAAACCACATTTAAATTCCTTGGTAAAAAATTATATAATTCCTGTATCAGTTCAGTTTTTCTGTTACACTTTTAAAAGATTACCAAAGAAAGGTGATTGTATGTGTGACTATTAGTCAAAACATTGCTTCTTATAAGTCCATATTTTAGCTACATTTTAGCTTATTCTAATATCTATTTTGTTCCTTATTTAAAATTTTAGAAATAAAAAGGAATATTATTGACCAAAATATTTTATTCAAATTATTTCCTAAAATACTAAAATTGAAGGTAGAAAAAATTAAGTCATGGGCATTATTAGTTTTCTTCTGCCATCTGACAATTTCTTTCTAAATTTTCTTTCTGCACAGTTTCCCTAGAGAAGCTTAAGTGACTTTTTTTCCTGCATCTACTTCTGTGTGTTTGTCACATAAAATAATTCAAGCAAAATGAATAATGCCAAGACAATTATCTTGGTCCAATGTGTTCCCAAGCAGATTTTTCTCAACAGGTTTCAATTTCTATTAAATCCCATATTCTGCTACAAAATGTTGATTTAGCAAATTAAAAATTGACCTGACGGGTCAAGAAGCACTTGAAAGTCCTAAAAGGAGAGTAACAGAAATGGCTCGTTTTTATTAATTAGATTTTTTAACTGTAGTAGAGAAGAAAATATTGCACCCTGTTTGGAATAAAAATACGAGGAAATAGTAGTTAAATAGCCAATATAATACAGTTAGAAATGTACCTCCCAGCCCCTGAACATCTCAGAGTGAGCAGAATAGAGGTGCAAAGCATCCCTGGTGTGGCTGATGGAAGGAGCTGTCCTGTGCCAGGGGCCCAGACCGGTGAATATATAAATCCTTTCACCCATGACTACAGCAAAGTGCAGTTTTACAATCCCTGAGATTATGGGTTAAGAGCAGTTCACTCTCCCTGTTTTCACCTTCTCCAGTTTTCACATTTCTAGTGTAGCAATGGAAGCCATCACAAAGAGCTTTTCGTTTTCCATTGCCCTTTTACCAAACAGTTTCTCCCTCCCCATTCTGCCTCTCTCAGGGCTCAGGAAGATGGAAGGGAAAGGAGCCAGGGGCTGGGAACTCCTCTCCAGCTGGGAGCAGCAGCACTTTGTGCCTGCTGTGCACTTAGCAGCAGCAGAGCACTTGCCAAAGAGAAAAATCTGACTGTGCCTCTTAGAGGAATAGCTCATCTTCATCTCCCTTAGGTTAAACAAAGCTGCTTCTCCTGCTGGCCAAAGAAATGCTTTGTCTTGCCTGTGTGTAAAGCTGAACTTTAAACCAAATCCTCCTTTTGGCAAAGTGCAAGCAAGGGTTCCAAACCAGGCTGGAATGCAGTGTACAGGTATCAGTCACTCCCTGAGATGAGGGAATTTGAACCTTGATGTGAAGAATTGGTGATACAAAAGAGGGATATGGCATTGTACCACATTTGTCAAGTGTGTCAGGCACCCACAGGAGTGGTACTGTGCCCTGCAGGGAGGTTTTGGAGTCTGAGTGGCTGCAGGGGCACAGCTTTGGTCTGGCTGAATGGAAGGGAGCTTTGTACTCTATAAAGCCTCATTAGACAATGAGGCAAACCCTTGTTAGGCAAGAAAAGCACTGACTGCCATTCTGTGTGCACTTCTCACTGTATAAACAAGCATTTTCTTCATTTAGGTGTATAGAGGGAGCTGGGCAGTATTGTGGTCCCTCAGTATTCTAAAAACCTTTGGAGTAAACTGTATTTAGAATAAATGAGGTACAGGTGTTCCACTACTTCACTTATAAATGATATAACCTCCCTTTGTAATTAGCTTTACTACCTTTAATTCTCTTTCTTTTGCAGTCTTGTGTCTCTGATAAGAGGCCAAGTGGTGACTACAGATGGGACTCCCCTAGTTGGGGTCAACGTGTCGTTTGTCAAGTATCCAAAGTACGGCTACACCATCACTCGCCAGGATGGCACGTGAGTGTCCCTCTTCCCTGAGCCCCTGGGTGCTCTGCAGGGTCTTTGCTCATTAACAGATGGTGTGATCTAATGGAACCATGTGGCACCAGGCATTGCCTTCCTCCCAGGGCAAAGAGCTATTAAGTAAACACAAAAGTAATTTTTCACATGGCGTTTTGAATAGTAACTGCATGTAAATACGGACGAGCTGACTTTGATAATGACGTGTTAGCAGGCACACTCCTTTCAAATAAATTGCTCTATATCTATGAAAACATTTGTGGGCTACAGCAATATCCAGCTGAGACAAGAAATATTTTATTTTAAAATGCAGAGCAGGCTAACACTTCTAGGAAAGAAAGAAATCATCATTATAGAATAGTATATTTTGTTAAAATTTCCCTTCTGTTTCTCTTTGCTTTTCAAGAGACACTCTCTTTTGAGTTTCTTCAGGGTAGAATGTAATCAAAAGATTCTAATTGAATATATTTAGACAATTTCCTGCTGTGCAAAAAAGTGCTTTTCCCCCCTTGTATCAGCTTATTTGAAATGCACACAAATTCAGATAAACAAAAGTCATTGTGTCATGGTTTATCTGGTTTACTGGCTGTGGTAACTAAAACAGTTTATCTGGCACAGGCATTGTAAACATTTGCCATTTTATCTTGATCTTGCATAAAAACAATGGAATTTATATAATTAATAGGAGTTGACTGAACTATAGGGATTATTTAAGTTCCATACTTTCCAGAACATTAATCTGTTATAATAAAAGTAAAATGTTGATTTCAGTATTTTAAAATTGCAGTAAATGGTGAGCTGAACTATATTTAAATCTGCATAGATTATTGATGTCATTGAGTAATTTGTTATGTTGCCAGCATTTACATAAAACAAATGATACCTGTTTCTGTTGTCAGAACAACCTGGAAGCATTTCTCATTTAAGCCAGGTTTGAAATGCCTGTGCAGCTCCACATTACTGCTGTGATTGTGTAGGGAGTTGGAATTTAGGAAATTAGGTTGAAACACCTAATTTCTCTTAAAAATGATAGATCAGTTATCTTGGGGACAGGAACTCTTACTTGTAGAACACTTCTCATTACTATTCCCTTACTGCCATGTGTCCCATTCTATATTTGATGGACATGATCTTTTAGGAAAGGAATAATTCAGTGTTCTGCTCAGGATGCACTTGGCTTCTCTGCTGTTTCTATATAAAAGTGACTTGTAATAATAAATGTGGTGGTTTGTTTGTTGGGTATTTTTTAAATTATTTCATACAGAATTTATAATTTTATCAGAATGAGCTTTGTCCGAGTGACTTCAAATCATTGCTTGTCTTGGCTGGTTTTCAGCAGTTTAGTTGCCAGAGGTTCACATCCCATTATTGATTGTTGGAACCATGACATTTAAAACATAATCATGGTCTGCTCACTCTCCCTGCCTCTGGTGATGTGGGGAGAGAATCACAAGGGTAAAAGTAAGAAAAATCTTGCATTGAGATAAAAACAGTTAAATAACTGGAATAATAATTATAAAAACTGTAGTAAAAAGGAAAATAACAGAAAGATAAGTTAATTCCCAGCCAGGTTCTGAGCAGCTTTTCCCCTAGTTTATATAATGGCAATTATATATCACTGTATATTACTATATTACTGTATGATCTGAGATATCCCTCAGTTCAGTTGGGGTCAACTCTTCCAGCTGTGTCCCCTCCTGGCTCTCATTCTGCTCCCTGGTGTGATGGGGTGAGGAGGAGGAAAGGCCCTGACTCTGTGTGAGCATTGCTCTGCTTTAATAAAAGCACCCCTGTGTTATCAACATTATATCCTGAGTCCAAAACTCAGCACTCCGCCAGCTACTAGGAAGAAAATTAACTCTATCCCAGCCAGAACCAGACAAATACCCTTTGCTGTTGGTATGCCTCTGAGGCTGTTTCATTAGCCAGGAGTGTGACTACTGGAATTACTCAGTCTTGCCCTTCTAAAGGCCACACTTTTCTAGGTTTGACTTGGTTGCAAATGGTGGAGCATCCCTGACGCTGCACTTTGAGCGGGCCCCGTTCATGAGCCAGGAAAGGACAGTGTGGCTGCCATGGAACAGCTTCTATGCCATGGACACGCTTGTGATGAAGACAGAGGAGAACTCCATTCCCAGCTGTGATCTCAGTGGCTTTGTCCGTCCTGACCCAGTCATCATTTCATCACCACTTTCAACTTTCTTTAGTGACGCTCCCAGCCGCAATCCCATTGTGCCAGAAACCCAGGTAAGAACAGTGTGAGTGAGCAGGGTGGGGAAATCAGTGGGCAGGTGACAGTTCTGATCCAAGCACAGGTCACCACGTGTCCCCTGCAATGGCTACAGCAAATGTCTCTGCAGAGCTGCATTTGTTCTGACAGGTGCCAGGTTTTCTAATGAGGGCTGCAGGTTTATGTCACCCAGACACATTTATCTTTGATCACCTTGCACTCTCCCATTATCATACAACATATCAAGTATATCTGTGTATTTCAGTTGCCAGCTTAGGTGTTTCAAGAGAATTTTGCAAAAGCTTGGCATGTGGTGCTGGCCACAGACTGTTTCCTTATTTCTTAATTAGGACAAAGGCAAACTCTGTTGGTGCTATTTTTTTCTCTGCTGTATTCAGTTTCATACTGTTAGTGGAAGTTGTGGGTTTCTATGATATTTCTTATGTTACCCTTGCATATAACTTGCAGTAATAAATGTTTGTACTTATTTGCCATTTTGCCACCAGTGGGCTCTTAAAAAGTTG
Source organism: Zonotrichia leucophrys gambelii (assembly GCF_028769735.1). NCBI lineage: Eukaryota > Metazoa > Chordata > Aves > Passeriformes > Passerellidae > Zonotrichia > Zonotrichia leucophrys. Next base: position 13,735,763 of record NC_088183.1, read on the forward strand.
TGTACACAGACACCAAATAATTATTTGTCAGAAATGTCACCTGAACTGTGTTGGTTTGATGACATCCACTCCCAGTAAGAGAAAGACATAAGCTCAGAAGAATACACAAGGTGATACATTAAAAAAAAAAAGAAAAATCATTAATGTAAAGTGTTTTATGTCTTTCCTTCCCAGGTTCTTCATGAGGAAATTGAGATCCCTGGCTCTAGTATAAAGCTCAGCTACCTGAGTTCCCGCACTGCTGGATACAAATCCTTACTGAAGATCATCATGACCCAGACCCTGGTGCCACTCAATCTGATCAAAGTTCATTTGATGGTAGCAGTAGAAGGGCATTTGTTCCAAAAATCATTTCAGGCATCTCCCAACTTGGCATATACATTTATCTGGGACAAAACAGATGCCTATGGTCAGAAGGTTTATGGGTTGTCAGATGCTGTAGGTAAGTCAGCATACACAAGCTCCAAGACTTTCCAAGCAACACCTGTAATTCTAAATAAGAAAACTGCAAACTTCCTTATGGAGGAGCACATGTAGACTGAACATTTCTTGTCTCCCTAACGCAATTTATCTTTGTATTATGGTTCTTTTACACATTCAAGATAATATTCAGAGGGTCTAAACTCCATCAATGTGCCTGAGTTTCCTGCTCAGTACCTGACTTAGAAGGTTTAAACCAGGCAATATTAAAAACTGGCCACAGGAACTAAGGGGAGACCTAATCCATCATTATAATTTTGTTTTCTTTAGTTATAAAATGATCCTCGTGCTGGACTGGCTGGCAGTCTGCAGTGCATTTGGGTTTTCACACATACCCTTATTGTAGTCTCTTGTGGTATAACACATTTGAAATGAAAATGCTGTTCCTCTAATGCTGTTCAGTCTTGTAGTTCTACAGCTATTTTTAGTTAGCTTGGTTCTAGTGGGTGGGAAGAAGAGCGATCATCATAATATTTTTCAGTTTTCATTGACTGTCTGAATAATTTTAATACAGCAGTGTTAAAAATGAGCATCAGAGCTGTGCCAGTGTGGAAAGAGTAGCTTTTTTTTTTTTAATCTTAATTATTTTCTATACTTTCTAAATTCTTCTTTGCTATAGGTTTACTTTCTTATGTTATTGCATGGGATATTGCTTTCCAGTGTAATTGTGCTTAAATGCACACAAAATTTTCACTGCCCTTTGGTATATAGTATGTAAAATGAATATGCTGAATAAGTGCTGTGAACATCTGGCTAATTAAGAATTTATCTTGTCCTGCTATCTGATACTTTTAATTATTTAATAAAATTTTACTGTATTTTAAAAATTTTATTTCTCACTCTCCTCTCAGCAAACCCATCACTTCCCAGTGTGAGCTATTATAATAGAAGTGATCAGGTCCCTGCAGAGTACATGTGAATGAAGTTTTAAATTTGTGTCTAGTCAAAGATCTGAAGATAATATTGTAGAATAAAAGTGAGGAATATAATCACTCCATCTTCTTGAGGAGGCTGGGGGACTGGAATACTCCTGCTCTGGACATTTAATTCAGTGTTTGTTCAGCAAGTATATTAGATTTTATTTCATTTCAGTGTCTGTGGGGTTTGAGTATGAGACTTGCCCCAGTCTCATTTTATGGGAGAAGAGGACAGCACTGCTGCAAGGATTTGAACTGGATCCCTCAAACTTAGGAGGATGGTCTCTGGATAAACATCACGTTCTTAATGTCAAGAGTGGTGAGTTAGTTCATTCCTTGTGATTGCTGTCCTACATGGAGTTTTTATTTGCATTAAACTTGCAATTTCTCCACTCTTTTTATTTCATCTTTAGCTCACTAAGATATGAGGCATGTATCAGTTGTCAGAAAATTTCTGTAGAATTTTAACACATTTTTTACTGTTCTAGAAATGCTGAATTTCTTAAAGTCCTAATCTTTATCCTTTGTTCTGTTTTTCATTTATTCCCCTGTAATATCTTTCTGTCTTCCCTGTTTTCCTCATGTTAACCACATCTATTCCTGGTTCCTTTTGCTTGACCTCCTTTTCCCCCTAACCTGAGATGCAGCTTACAAGGAGTATGAGTCTGGGACAAGATACTGAGTCTCCTTTGCCTTTCTCAATAGTCACCTGTTTGTTTTTTCCTCACCTTTTTTTTTTTGTCTTCCCATATCCTGATCTGAATCTTCACAATCTTTGTATTTTACCAACAACTCTTTGGGAGCTGAATGCTCAGAACACATTTTATTTGTTCCCTGCAAAATGTCGTTTGCAGCCTTCCTGCTGCTCATTACCAAATAACAAAATGTATTTCTGTTTAATAAATCTAAATTATTGTTCAGAATTGGCAAGATCAGGCTATTTGAACTCACTTGCAGTGCTGGGCAGTGGATCCACATTTGGGTCCACATGCCAACAGAGAGTGTTGCCACCAGTGGAGAGCCAGTTATGTTAGGGTCATGCAACTTCCTTCCCACAAGAACATGAGGCTGAAAGTTTCCAGCCAAATTTCCACAGTTTCTGATGACACAGAATATGGTCACACTGTCAGAAAATCCACTCCTTTCTTGGAGCAGGGGTCTGCTCTTTGAACAAATATTTTGAAGATAAATCCTATCTTGAAGGTATTTTCTTGAAGTCTAATAGAGATCTGTACCACCAGCTTCCCTCTTGCCTTTTATCATTGATCCTTAGCAGCCCTTCTGGGAGTTTGATATTTCTCCTATCTTTTCATTTTCTGAGCTATCATTTTCTCTGGTTCCTCCATTTCTCATTTTTCATTTTCCATTAAAAAAGTGTGAAGGACTGAGAGGTGGAAGGAGAACAGTAAGGTTGGCACAGAATTCCAAACAAAACATGATACAGGAAACTGGAGTGAGACACAAATAAGGAGCAGCTCTTCTCCACCCACTCAGAAACCTAAACCACAGTCCCAGGCCAGAGCTGTGTGGCAGGGTTTTCTTTCATAATGAATACCAAAGGACTCTTGAGTGTAGGTTTGGGTCTGTGGGTGTGTATGTGTGTGGGTTTTAACACTGAATCTTCATTACACCTTTATTTTTACAACTGCAAAATCCTCCTGCTCTTTTTGCACCATTGAAAAACCGAATGCCAGAGTCATTTCAATGTACAGTCCTTAAAAGCAGCTGTTGAAAAGAAAACAGCCTCAAGTCCCCTGCAATGAACAGTGGTAATAACCACTTCTTCTCCTCTCTGTCCTTAGGTATATTGCACAAAGGCAACGGAGAAAATCAGTTTCTCACTCAGCAGCCAGCTGTGATAACCAGCATTATGGGCAACGGGCGCCGCCGAAGCATTTCCTGTCCCAGCTGCAATGGCCTGGCAGAAGGAAATAAGCTCCTGGCCCCTGTGGCACTGGCAGTGGGTATTGATGGAAGTCTCTTTGTTGGGGATTTTAACTATATCCGCCGTATCTTCCCCTCCAGGAATGTCACCAGCATCCTGGAGCTGAGGTAAGGCTTCACCTCAGCGCTTCGCTTCTGGAGCCTGTGCTCAAATCAGCCTTTACCATTACTTCTTATAATTTTGAAAAACATTGTCACTTTCAACCTATTTAAATTCCAGTGGAGAAATGGGGCACAGAAATGCATAGTTCAAAGTCTGTAACTTAACCTGAGCAGTGACTAAAGTGAAGGATTTAAGAGCAGAAATCAACTTGTGCAGAAAGTACAAAGCATCTCTTTCTGTCTCCTTAGTAATCACTGATTCTGTCCTCCCTCAGTGCATCTTTTAGCTTGGTTTGAAAAGTCTAGAATTGACTGCCCTTAGGTACTGAGCCACAGTGACAGGCAGAGGTGTAACAATCTCATGAGGTCAGAGGGAAGCTTCTCCTGCCAGTGGTTTTGAGATCCACTTTCACATTTCTTCTCCATGCTTGTGAGTCTATTTCTGTAGGTTGACAAGTGCAGTTCAGGTTGACATACAGATTCATTTTGCATCATCAGAACTCTTTTTAAGATTTTAACTCTTTCCCCTTGTCCCGTGCCCTGCTCCAACCTTAAGATTTGATCACTTCATAGGGAAGGCATGAGTGTAGAATGTATACCACTTCACCCATTTCTGTTCCATCTCCTTTTTTCATTTTGCCAGGAGAGGCAAGAGCTATTGCTTCAAACCCTAACTCATGTAACTGACCTGATACTTACAGCACTACTGAGTATTTGCAGAAAAATGAGGAAAAATAGCATGCCCTGGCTGTCTGCTGCCCCTCCTGGAGCCCACTCAGGCAGCAGCATTGGTGCTCCTGGAAATTGGATACAACTGCAAAGTACATTGAGTGAATTTAGGTCACAAGTCTCTTTTTAATGATATGACTAATAAGCAATTCCTCTGCTTCCACATTTAGTTTTTAATTAGTGGGAAAAAGTGCAAAATTATTGGACTGTTAAAGAATAGGAGGCCTAGCTCTATTTTACACCTCTCTTCCATTCATGTCATTCTGTTGATGTCACTATTGTGAATTCTGATTCTATAGAAAAGAAAAGAGATCTGATTCAGGCCAATTCAACTCTGAAATCACTCTCTGACACCTACCTCATACACCATCAGGCTGCCTCATTATATTTTTTTTTTTAAAGTCATGGATCATCCAGTGCTTTCTGCTAGCAGCTCAGTTTAAACCACAGAAGGTAGCTGGCATGGAAGTGTGACCTGCTATAAATATTTATATCAATATGCACTATAACTCTGCATTATACAGAATATGCTAATTATTTTTTTCTAAGTTGTTCAGATCATTTTATCTTTGTAGTAAATAGGACTACAGCTTTATAGGTGAGGAGAAACATTTTCAGATTAGGATATTTCTTATAGTGCATTTTTATGCACCTCACCAATATCAGCTAGTGACAGTTTGCTAGCCCACCTTGTGTTTGAAAATATTGCCTCAAAATTTACAACAGTATTAGTGTGAGTACTTTGCTTCCTCTCTCTGTGAGAGATTGAGAGGGAGCTTGGGTTTTCATCACAAGGGAAAATTGAAAAGGACATCAGTAAAATAATAGAGGATGGATTTTTATCTGCTGTTGTCCACTTCCTCCTTTATGAAAGTCTGTTTTCCATGGCATAGTTTCTTTAGCTTCTGTTATAACTAGAAGCAGTTAACAATGAAGCTGATGCATTGTGAGTGCTGTTGGACAGCTGCAAAGGACTTGACATACAGATTTTTAGGATTTGCATTATGATGTCTTTTAACCCCCGTTCCTCTAAAGGGAATTAAGGTCCATTCCAGCAAACATAATCTATAGCAGTAATTGTGATTCATTGCTCATCTTGAAATCTGCATGAGTTACATGGGTAAGAGTTTGAAGATTTGAGCCATTTAAGTGTGAATGAGAGTAGAGTCTTCAGCTCATATCAAGTAATTTGGATTATGTTGCAATCAGTACATCCTCAAATATTGCAAACCAAAAACATCGCTTTGTTTAGATTTCACAGCTGATGTCCTTTTGGTTTCACATAAGCCCCTATAAATCTTGAGTGCCTTTATGTGTCAGAATATCCCATTGTACATATTTCCTTCACACTGTGCTTTGTGAAGGTGCCTGGTTGAATGTCCAGCAGGAATTTGGGCTGCAGCACTGCACGTGGGGCTGCAAGCTGGGGCTGTGCCTGGAGTGCTGCAGCCCAGGAGTCACAAACCCCCTTGCTCTGTTCAGTGCATATTCCTGGATGGAAATTACACCAACACAGTGAGATGCTGTGTGAGTGGAGAGTGTGTTCATTTTCTTGTGGGAAGTAGAGAGCACTTTTCCTTGGGCTTTGTGTCTGGGCAGTAAGCTGTGGATCAGTTAATGCTGTTTATCTCCCATTGTACAGTACCTTACTGCTCACTTAGAAGGGGCTTTTTTACCCTGACATTGGCTTTATAGACTTAAACAGACACCAAGGAGCATCCAAACTTGCTTTAAGCAATTATTTTAGAGACTAGGAGGAGAGAAAAACAAACTGCATAGTAAAAATGTGTCTAGAAATAGCCTGTTGGAAAACTACATTGATTAAAGAGGCTGCCTCCAACTGGCAGACAATGTCCAAAACCAGTGCTTCCCCCTGCCCAGTTCTGTATTCAGAGAACTGCCAGTTTCTCTCACTCCTAGCCCCCAAGCTACACACATTTCCATGGGAAAATTCTTTCAGTGGTTCAGAAAGTTTCCTAAATATGAGGGGAGGGGGGTGGGGGCAGGGGTGTCCTATAGGGAATTAGCTTGCAGCTCTACCCCTCCCAGTCACTCTTCATCTGGAAACGAAGCTAAGGCTAGTGCTGAAAAGAGATATCTTCTCCTGTGTCCTTTTGTAAAATAAAACAAATACTATGTTTGCTTTACCATCTATTCTTCAGCTAACTGTTTGTTCTTTTTTCTTCTGTTCCCTTTCTATAAAGAAATAAAGAGTTTAAACATAGGTAAGACATGAGCTCTTTCCCATATAATTTGATATGGTTTGTTTGCTTCATTGTGTTTGCTTTTTGTGTTGTGCTTCTTGTGTAATGTTATGTTCTTCATGTACCATATATAGAAACATTTTTATGTGCTAATTGTGTGTTATGAATATGATAAGCATTAGCAATTACGAAATGCAGTCAAAAAGCAGCCAATAAGTCCTGACAGTAATTAGAAATTTCTAGTAGAATGCAAGTATAATGAACCCCAAGCTAACTTCTAGATAAACACCTCTCCCTGCTGTCTATAATTGGTCTAAATGGTCAAGGTAAACTACAACACCATTTTCACAAATGCCAGAAAGGTTCACAAAAGCACTAATGACTGCATATAGGTCAAAAACTCATTTTCTGGTCATTAATGATTTTCTGAACCTGCTGTCTTTTGCCATAATTTAGTTTATATTTCTTTTTTCAAACCCATTTAATAGCCAGCCTGTGGGGCTGGCTGTGTGCAAGCACTAGAAGCAGTCACTGTGAGATTCAGGAGGGAGGCCTGACCCTCCTGCATGTCAGGAGGAGAGCACTAGGACTTCTGGATGGCTGCAGCATAGGAAACACTTGTGCCTCCTGACATGCCGCACCTGGGACAGGGAGGATGTTCACCCTGGAGGAAATTAAGGGCAAGAACATGAAGAGCTCTTGTAAACTGTTTCATAGTGTCCTGTGCATTACCCTTTTTAAACCATACTTTCCATTTCTGTGACAAGTTGATGGAATAGATGGTCTGGACTAAACAGGATCATTTCCCCTTAACAATATATTTTGGCATAGCAATGCCCCTAACTGTTCTTATCTGGGTGAATTCATTCACAATTTGCTGATGATTATTGGTGACGCTGGAGGCTCCTCATTTGCTTCAACTAAGCCTAGTTAATTTTCCATCTGCTTAGAGATTTGCTCTGGACAGCTTCTCTTTTGGTAAAGCTTAAAGAAAAGCTGCTCTTGAAACAGAATTTGATGCACCTGTGAGAAGAACAGGGAGAATGAGCTGCACTTGCTGCTGGGGCCCAGGCTCCCTGAGAGAGCAGAGTGAGGCTGCAGGTGGTGTGACCACACATTCACTCGGGGGCTGGAGGCACAGACTTTATTGGCAGTGGCCTCTGAGCTACCCTGAATGCCATGGAAAATCTTTTAAAGCAAGTTACAATCCTTGGCCTTGTATAATTCAAGTGAAAGATTGCAAGGGTGCAGAGAAAAGAGAGGCAGAGGTCTTTAATTGCTCGGATGCCAGTTTGAGAAATATTGAGTACTCATTTATAAAACAAATCCCTGTTTGAGGTAATAGTCTCATTGATTCTTTGGGAGCACAGTGAGTGCATGTTACCTTCCAGGAGTCATTTTCTGTCAAATTCCCTCAAAAATTTGCTTTGAGTTTTTCACTATCTGTTACCTGACCTAGTTCAGGAAAGAGGGGAGGAGTATGGAACAGGTCTGCAGCTCCAGTGAGCTGCTCTCTGATCTGGAACCAAAGCTTGTGACTGATCCCTGGCACAGCTGCCCTGGGGGAGATTCCAGAGGAGAAAGGCAGGGTAAGCTCCATGGATGCACCATGACTGCAGGAGAGGAGAGGGAGTATTCCCATATCCCATGTTCTGCCATTGCTCTTTACCCTGACTCATGTCTTATCCCATCCTAGGGCTGGCTGAGGGAAGGCAGGGGTGGGCACAGCCTGGCAAAATCATGTGTAAAATAAGACAGACCCTTCCATTCCTGCAGGGTGGCTGCTGCTCCCCTGGGCACTGTGTGAGCAGCTCTCTCTCAGCACTGAGTCCAGCAGGACCCTCCCTTCCAGGTGCCAGCAGCAGTGTCTGTGCCCAGCTCCAGCCTGTGCCCAGCTCCTGGAGGTGCCCATTTGGCCAGGATGGGGGATGTGCCTTTTTGCACAAGGGCCGTGCTAAAGGCACCAGCTGCAGGGCAGCCTTGAGCTAAGTCTGGGTGTGTTTGTGAGGTGCAGCACAACACCAGTGCCACAGCAGAGTGTTCTTCAGTGTGAGGGGAAAGCATGGTGGGAGAACAGAGCAGAGTTTGGAAAGGGTTTGGAAGCAATGACAGACATGCAGGTGTTTGTATGGCTCAGATACCTGGGAGACTGGAGGAATCTCTAAAGTGGAAAGAACTATTTTTCTATGTTGCAAAGAAGATGGAGCATTATTTTGGAGGGATGAGAAGGACTGTGATGAGGGTGTAGTGAAGAGGTGCAGTCTGCTGCTGAAGACAAACCTGGGGAATAATGAGATTGTCCTCTAATCTCAAGCATGTCACTAGTTTCCCTGCATAACTTTGTCTACACCACTTAACCTCTCTGTGCCTCAGTTTCCTCCTCTGTAAAATGGGTGCTACACCCATCTTTTTAAAGTACTCTGAGATCCATGCATGAAATAAACCTGCCAAGTATTTTTTTTTTCGTTTATTGTATTTTTTCATCTCTAATTTCTACACTCCTAGACTTCAGCAGATGGTATTGCCTCTGCCTACTGAATTGAGATCCAACCAATCTCCTTCCTACTTTCTACAGTCTTAGAACAAACCACTATTGACCTAAACCCATGGCATGTCAAAGACTGGCATAGAGGAAAATAACTGTAGAAAGTGATATTTTGGGGCCTCCTCATTCCTCCAAATGTGGTCATGACCACATGGCCACAGTTATCTTGGTGTGCCAATGGATCCATCTGCCGAAAGTGGCTTTATGATAGTTTCAGCGATTCTGCTCAAGAAATGGCTTAATCCATCATAGCTTACCTCTGTGTATCCTCACTCTTGGAGATGGGCACTTTTGCCACATGAAACTAGGAGTGTGGATATTTGGAGGCAAATATCTCTGGTTACTGGTAAGTAACCTTCATTTTTTTTCTTCCCGTCTTCATTTGTCTTCTATGCTTTGAAACCATCACTGACCTTATTTACGCTCACCCATAGGCTCCAAAGGCTGGAAAATTCACATCATGCTTAAAATACAAATAAACTGAGTAAAACTAGCCAGGCAAGATTTTGAAAATATTTCTGCACTGCAGTTCTGTGTGTGTGAATGTATATATATTGTGAAGATTGACATTTCTCAATTTGCAGATGATTTGCTAAAGTAGTTCCAAAATGTGACAAGCTGTCAAAAAACATATATTTCAGAAGAGAAGTAGCTTTCCATATGAGCGCCCATTCCAATCACAAACTGAGGACCAGTTTTTCAATAACAGAAGGTTTGGAGTTAAAGTCAGACACTTGGGGTCTCTGGTTTTAGTTATATAACCAACTTCATCTGCTGTAAATGAGATTCTTGATAAGAATGAATGAGAACAAATTTGCTTTAGAAATAAATTTGTTATGCCTCTGCCTCCTATTTATACAAGACCTCACAAATCTTGTGGCGGTAATCTAAGTAACTCAGAAGCTGATTCTTTGATCCTACTCCTATGACTTCTGCTTCCAAAGGAAGTTTAAACAAGGTAGCGGGAGGAGGGAAACAGATAAGCTGAAGAGAATTGACCTGGAGCAGATCTAAAGGGCTAAAGAGATCAAGAGGAAAGACTGCTGTGCAGCTCTGGCTTATTGGGCTCTGCTGTGCAAGGTTCAGTGTAGAAGGATGAGTGAGATTTAAAATTGCAATCCCTCTGAGCACTGACCAGGCCCTAATCAAGTCAGGTCCTCAGGTGATGGTCCTTCAGACCTCACCTCCGTACAAAGGTGTCAGACTTTCTTTCCAGATCTTTCTGTGCCTGATGAGTATCCAAGCTCTGAAAGCCTGTGAAGTTTCTAGACTGCTCAGCTGTTTCTGTTTTATGCTTTCTTTTTCTCTAAAGCAACAATCCTGCTCATAAATACTATCTGGCCGTGGACCCTGTTTCAGGCTCCCTCTACGTGTCGGACACCAATAGCCGACGGATTTACAGAGTCAAGTCCCTCACGGGCACGAAGGACCTTGCTGGTAACTCTGAAGTGGTGGCAGGGACAGGAGAGCAGTGCCTGCCCTTTGATGAAGCCAGATGTGGGGATGGAGGGAAGGCAGTGGACGCAACCCTAATGAGCCCTCGAGGTAAAGGAGGAAAAGAAGCCGGAGAGAATGGCTGTGTGCAGCTAGGCTGGATGTGGAAATAATTATCTGGCAATTAAATCACTCCTTGCTCGGTGATTTTCATTCTGGGCTTTAATTACAGTGGATTGGCAAGTGTTCGTGCTTTGTTTAGTTAAAGCAAACTTTATTACCCCGGCAGTGAGTGCTGCAAAAGGAGAACAGAACACAAATTAGCAGGGTACCGCTCACTCCAAGAAGCCAGCGTGTGAACTGGGAAACTGATTGCTGTTTGAGATGCAGTCTTTGGGGAGAGAAATTGCTTGCTGTGTCTTTTCTCTGAGTTTTTCCTCCATGTATCTCCTTTTTCTTCAGAGTCAGAGAAAAAAATAAAAGGATTTTTGCCCTTTTCAGTTTCTAATTTTTGACAAAAGGTTTTCAAGATGATATAGAGATTTGGAGATGTGTTTCTTTTTAAGGCTTTTTTTTTTCTCTGTTGTTTCATCTTAATTGTGAGGATGAATTAATCAGGTGTATTGCCATGTGTTTCAAACATCTTTGGGTTTTTTCAGTGGCTGAAAATAACTAGATGATCATAAAGGTACACAGAAATGGAAATTCCAGTTTCTTTGTATAGGAAGTAGTTTCAGTTAACACGCAGAAATTAAAAAGATGAAGCTGTATCTTCTCTCACTGCCCAGTGAGATGAGCGCTGCAACCACTTGAGGACAGAATTTTTTTAGATCAATATTTTGTTTTCAGCCTGAGAAATGGACAAGGCAGTGCACCAAATCAAAGCAGGAAAGAAAGGCAAGTGAGAAAAAGGCTGCCCTCCTTCCCAGCAGGCAGCAGCATCTGTCTGTTCTTGCAAGGGAGCACCCTTCCATTCTGTGCCTTTCCTCTCTAAGGACTCACAGTGTGACAGGCATTGAACCTTCCCTTTTTTATAGGCTGGCACCCCCTGTGTCTTCATCTGGAAACACCAGAGGTGCTTTCTGTATTTTCACTGCAACAGGTCAAAGAATTAAAAAAACATCCAGAAATAATACAATGTCCTCTTAGTTTTCAAAAAAAATTAGAGGTACTTCAAAAGCTTTTTTAAAAATTCTTCATCCTCATTAGATTCTTCAGATTAAGAAAGGAATGCCTCAAGTTTCTGAGTAAAATTAGGATATATTTTTTTAATTGGGTTTATGTAATACATCAGAGAGCTTGAATCTAGAAATAAGCTGATGCATTCTGCTGGGTCTTTGGCATGTTTGGGGATTTCTGTGGTTTTCTTTAGAGTCCTGAAGGATAAACCTGCTTGATGCCATTTCAGTGGCAGAACTATGGGTTGTTGGAGGGTTCCAGGACCTGTGCTCAGGTTGGGAGGGAGGAAGGAACAGGGGAAGTGAACAAATTTCACCATCTTGTAAACAAGACAAAGCCTGCCTTGAAGCCAGGAGCCTCACTGCTGCACTGAAGCCTGGGTTTTATATTTGCAGGAATTGCAGTGGATAAGTATGGACTCATGTATTTTGTGGATGCCACTATGATTAGAAAAGTGGATCAGAACGGAATTATATCGACCCTGCTGGGCTCCAATGACCTAACTGCTGTTCGACCTCTCAGCTGTGATTCCAGCATGGATGTCACCCAGGTAGATTCTTACTGCATTTATTTTCCTCCCTGCCTTAGAAGAGATGGGCATCTATTTTGATGACTGCCTGGCCACTTAAGAAATAACATTATGCAGCACAAGATGATAACATAGTTGATTTGTTACTGAAATGAGTGAACCATCCTTTTTACTGTGGCTAACACAGTTTATTTATGCAACTATAGAGAAATAAGGTTGAGATAATGGGAGTTATTGTCTTAATTGCCTGTTTTTCTGTAATTATTGTAGAGCTTCCACAATGTAGCATTCATTCTTGCACAGAAACACAATTAGCCAAAGTTACAACTGCACGTAGCTTTAATATTTCTGAAAAACAAAATCATTGTTTGAAATAGTTGCCGTTCATGACTTGGTTTCATGATTTACACTGATAAACCCCTCACTAATTTGCTGTTGTTACACGTGGAATTTTAAACACTAGGAGTGTACTTTTCAGTTTCGAGTTTTACAGTAATAATTTGTGCAACTCATAGGTACGGCTGGAGTGGCCTACTGATCTCGCTGTCAATCCCATGGACAACTCCCTTTATGTCCTAGAGAACAATGTTATTTTACGGATCACAGAAAACCATCAAGTTAGCATTATTGCTGGACGCCCCATGCACTGCCAGGTTCCTGGTATAGACTACTCTCTTAGCAAACTGGCTATTCATTCTGCACTTGAATCAGCCAGTGCCATTGCCATCTCACACACAGGAGTTCTTTACATCAGTGAGACAGATGAAAAAAAAATTAATCGGCTCCGCCAGGTAACTACCAATGGAGAAATATGCCTTCTTGCAGGGGCAGCTTCAGACTGTGATTGCAAAAATGATGTCAACTGTAATTGCTATGCTGGGGATGATGGGTATGCCACTGATGCCATCTTAAATTCACCATCTTCCTTAGCTGTGGCCCCAGATGGTACCATCTACATAGCTGATCTCGGAAATATCCGCATTAGGGCTGTCAGTAAAAACAGGCCCGTTCTTAATTCCTTTAACCAATATGAAGCTGCATCTCCAGGAGAACAGGAGCTGTATGTCTTCAATGCTGATGGGATTCACCAGTACACTCTGAGCCTCGTTACTGGGGAGTACTTGTACAATTTCACCTATAGCAGCGATAACGATGTCACGGAGGTGATGGACAACAACGGCAACTCGCTGAAGGTGCGCCGGGACGCCAGCGGGATGCCCCGCCACCTGCTGATGCCGGACAATCAGATTGTCACCCTGGCTGTTGGCACCAATGGGGGACTCAAGCTGGTCTCAACACAGACCCTGGAGCTCGGATTAATGACATATAATGGAAACAGTGGTCTCTTAGCAACGAAGAGTGATGAAACAGGATGGACAACGTTTTATGAGTAAGAATGTTTTTGGATATATTAAGCGTACGTTTATTTTTTCAAACGGTAGTCAATAGGCCCTAGGCTGACCCTGCTGCAATTTGTTGTAGGTTTTCAATGATACTGAGTAAGGCCATTGTGCCTCAGTCCAGTGTGACGCTGGAAATGGTTAAGTGGCTTTGTAATGGTGTCCTTTGGGTGGGTGCTGATCCCCCTAAATCCTGCCTGGGGTTTGAGTTTGGGGCAGCTCCTCCCCACCCAGCACAGAGGACCTGTGCCATGGCTGGAACCCCAGCCTAGTTAAGCTGCTGTTCATGGTCAGCACGGCTGCCCAGAGCCAGAGCAGTCCAGCACTCCCCCTGCAGCTCCCACAGAGCTGCTCTCTCTAGGAGCCCTCATGCTGCAGCTTCTTCTGGAACTCAAATTATCTCTCTTTCTGTTCAGCCTCATGTATTACTCATGGTTGTTAAAATGTTGATTAACTTCAATGATTGTTCATTCCTGAGACAAGTGAGGAAATTAGATCCCCAGCTATCTGTCAGACCCCTGGTGTAACTTCCATAATTTGTAGATAACCCAAAAGCACACTGGTGTTCATGAGCATATAGATTAAATAGACAGAACTTCCTCTTTAAATGAAATTCATCTGAAGAGATGAGGTTCAGAAGTATATTAAAAATCTAGAAAAACTAGTCCAATTTTTATTAATATTTATCCTGTTCTTAGTAATCTCATTGCCATTTTTTGATCAAAAAATATAAAAAAGAGAAGCTAAATGACATATTGAAAAATATATTTAAGTATGGCAAGTATGATGCCATATATTTTGTCTGAATTAGTTAATGATTGAAAAATATCATTCCCCAAATCAGTGAGTAGAAAATAGGAATAAGCTTTATATTTAATTTTAAATGGCAGCCTTATTTTCAAGTCACAGCCTAGCAATGGCACACACCTCTTAGTTTATTGATGCATTCAGCTTGGCCACCTGTTTCCTCTGTTCAGAGAAAACGTAAGAAATGCAGGGATGGAGGGAGCTGTGCTGGGAATGCCTGCCCTGCACAGCAGGGATGCTGCTCACACAGTTCCCTTTGGAAGGAAAGCAGTGCCCTCTCGTGGGGCCCTGCGTGCCCAACCACGCAGTGCTCTCCGCCAGCCCGGGCCTCCCCCTGGGCAGGGGCTTCTTTGTCCTTCATATTTGGCAAAAATCATTTCTCCACCACAAATAATTCAGTTACATGACCACATGAAGGTATCACCTGCTGATTATAAGCTCAATTAAAAGCTCACTGGACTAGACAGAATAAATTTCATATTATTGTTGATGAGATGTGAATGCCCTTCTATGAAGGTTTTTTTGTTGTTTCTTTTCCTCAATAGGCAGCTCAAGGTGCAGTCATATAAATAAGGTATTTCTCAAAACAACAGAAACTAAATAGCATATTAGTTTAAAACTCTACATGAATATCCATAAAACATTAAAAAAACCTCATCAGAAAGTTACTGGTTACAAAACTGGTATAACTGGTGTCTGAGAGTCACACCTAGTGCTAAGTTAACATGGTTTATTCGCAAAATTCTATTATGATTCCTAAGGAAATACAGAAGGTAGAGGCTTTGATGTCTTACTGAGATCAGCTGAAAATATCATTTAATGTGTACATAGTGCTGCAGATTTTTTTCCAAGATCAAATAAGAAAAGATGCACAACCTTTGCCTCAGGTCAGTGGAAGTTAAATACCATCTTTAGATCTAAATATTACAGCCTGAGGTACTGTCTTAGATAATTAGTAACTTTGATGAGGCAGCAGAAATAATTCATTTCTCCCAAATTTGTACATACATTCTCATAAGCATAGAGCTCATAGATGAGACAACCATAAAAACATTATTTAAATTGAATATACAAACCTAAACAATCACAGTCCACAGTCACTCAGTACTGGTTTCTGGTTTCTGTTTTTTCTTTGGAAGAGCTCCTAAGAGAAAATTCTGTATTCTTCATTCTGAAATTTTTTTGGTAGCTATAACTTAATATCAATTGAAGATTAAAGAAGTATTCAGCCAATGAGAGTTTATAAGGCCAATAAAGTAGTTTTCTATGCAGTTACATTCATGCATTCATACAGACATAATCAGCAGTCAAAATTGTTAATATGGCAGCAGAACTGGAAAAGAACAGAGGTCTTTTAAGTAGTGAAGTACTACATGAGCTAAAGTTCTTATGAAAAATTTATGTCAGTGCATTTATATCAACCAGGCACTGAAGTGCCATGTTATCTTATTGGGTATATTCCTCTCAATTTTAAATTTTAAAATTTCAACTTCACCCTGAAAATGCTCTCAGAATTAAATTTGTACAGTTAATCTAGGTGTGCATCTGCATCAGCAGAGAGTTGCAGACACAGGCTGGTTTGTGTGTGTGCACAGTCCATATGTGAATTCTATAGATAGCATCTGTGCACGTGCATGCAGCTCATTTGCAGCAGGAGCAGCCAAGGCTCTTCAATAATAGAACAGCTACCAGCAGGCTCACATGGGGTAATTTAAGCTTGGCTTGGGCATGAAGCACAGATCTTTGAAGCAGCTCCCTGTGGTATTCCTCTCAGTCTAGGGAGCATCCTGAGAGAGTGCTGCAGTTTTTTTCTGGAGTCATTTTTAAAAGGGAGAGAAAACAGGGGTGTGTGTAAATGTGTGTGGGTCTGTGCCTTGCCCAGCTCTGTGTTAAGCCAGAAGCTGCTGTTCCTCCTCTCTGCAGTGCTGGTTGTGGCCCTGCCCTTCCTGCTCCACCCACGAGCTGTCAGGAGCACAACTCAGACCTGAGGCTGGGATGCTGCTCATAAACATTGCCTGAGGAATAGAGGTGCCACAGCAGTGGCCAGGGACAGCAGCCCTCAGGGCACTGTCACAAACCCACTGAAGGGATGGATGCACGATGCTTGTAGCTACCTGAGAAGGTGCCAGGTGCTCAGCTGTGTCCCACGGTCCAGGCTGAGCTCCAGGTGTGGCCATGGGCAGCTCAGAGCCATCAGGCTGCAGAGACAGCCACCAGCTTTGTCACCCAGAGCTGTCCTGGGAAAGCTTTGCCTGCTGCCAGGGGGTCCTGGTCACAGTTAGCAAAGGCCTGGTGAGGTAGCAGTGGGGAGATGCTGTTTGTTGGTTTTTAAGGTACTGGGATAAAGAAAAGTTGTTTTCCCTTGTAATTTTATTAGTAGAAAAATTTGGGATGAAGCCTTACTCTACCTGAAGTCAGTAACAAAAGCTCAGGAATTTCAGAGTACCCAGAGCCCACCTCATTTGAAAATGTAAAGGTTGCCTTATCAGACCTGATTCATCCTAGCTGATGCTGTGTCACAGACTGCAATAGGTAGAGACTGCTTCTGCAGAAGATACCAGGTCAATTAATATATTTTTCATTGTAAATTTTTGGTTTTTACTTCATTAGACCCAGGTTCATGACACAAAGAAGAGAAGTGCATAATCATTTAATTAATATATAGTTTATTATTTAGATAAATGTCTGGGTGTTGTATTCTACTGAGCACTTGCTCTCATATAATACATAAATTCTAAAAAAACCTCAGGAAAATTTTGTGGTCAATAAAAGGTTTCTGTTATATTCATTTTCATTTTTTACCTTATAAGTATTTTTTAAATAAGATTTTATTTTGATACAATGGACAAAGTAGAAATGCCTTCTTTATATATTGGTATCAGAGTGTGTATATATCATTTAAGTAGTGAATTTTTTCTCTATCTCACTTGTAATCTAAGTGGTCTGCAGATCTTCAATGACAGTACTATTGTATGTATTTTGTTAAGTGTATCCATCACTTGCTTATAAACCCTTTTAATCTGTACTGTTGCTGCTTTCAAAGCTGTGACCAGCACTGGGAAACCCACCCTATGGCAGGGGTAAAACAATCATTTCTTGAAATAGCACTGGAATATTTCCATTTTTCTGCTTCAATCTCTGTACATCCACATCCATATTTACTTTTTAGACTGCCCTTACACTTTAAATAGAGATTTCCAGTGAGTAGCCCACAGCAATCCCCAGGAATTTTTCCTAGGTTAATTAAAAACCCAGCAATGTGAATGAAAACTTTAAATTAATGTCTCATTTGCATTGCCTAAAATATATTTGCTGATGGGGAATTTCACCAGCCATTTTTCTGGAAGTTCACCGAGTCACACTGGAGACACTCATGGTTTTTTCTAGTTTGTCCTAAATAACACTGCCTGTGCTGTAAGATTTGACATCCAAGTGTTCTCTTCCTCACTCTGCTCATCATGAAACACACCACATACAGATTCTTAAGGGGCCTTATTAACCTTTAAAATTTTTGAAATTGTCCATTTTTTGTAGTTTTTATTTTTCTCCTGCAAGACAGATGGTTGGCTGGATCCAGTTCTTCCTTTAGCTATTCTTTTGGAGTGCTTTTCAGTATTTTTTGTGAAGACCTCTATAAAGACTTAACCCACTTTCATAGATTATCTCAACATATTATCTTTTTTTCAGTATCTTGCTGATATAATAATGTATCTATATATAAATATATAGGTATCTGTGGGGAGAAACTTGTGACTATATTGAGAAAAATCACGCTGCTTAATCTTTCTTTGATCCTGAGCCACTTAAATGAACACTATGTATTATTGGTCCCTTTTAGGTCGCATGATGCTTTGTTTTATTGATTTCCTTCTTTGCCTAATACTTCCATTGGTTCTGGTAAGGCTTCTGCTCCACAGGTGATTTTTTCCTTCCTCCCCAAAATTCAGTTGAATGGGTGCAACCATTTGCAATGAATTTGAAAGTCATATATTTTGTTTCTTTTAACTGAGGAGCCAATCTGTGTCTTAATATTTTAGATATGCTGTACAGTTCAGGTGGCCTAGTCTGAGGTTTCTGAGTGTTTTAATTGTAAAGCCTTGTTGAAAGCTCTGATTTTGTTTTCATCTTTACAGCTAACCACAGCCTGCACTGAACTGAGCTGGCTCCATGCTACTAAACGTGCTCCTCTTCTCTTCTGTTACTCTCAGGCAGTGCAGTGGATTTACCAGTTCTCTTCCAGGCTTCCTGCTCCCTGCATCTCTCCATCCCAAGGATGACCAGTTGGTTTCAATCTCTACCTAAACTTTTCCCTTTATCTACACAGGACATTTTTTCTTGCCTTTCTGCTCTCTAGAAGCGCCTGTGCTTTGGTAGTGCCTGGGTGAGAGACTTGCACCAGTAGAGAATTGCAGCAAGCAGAGTGTCAGACTGGAATGCTGATTTTGTTTCAGGTCCCCATTTCTTGCCCCTAAGATCCAAGGGATTGCTTCTTTAGCAAATGTATGCACACAGCTAGAGCATACTGCAGGAAAGGGGGAAAGGGTATGATTTGATTTCCAGTAGCATTCCTTCTTTCCCCCCTCCTCAGGCTTTATACCTATAAAGAAATTTAACTCTGTAAAATCATGGAAAGCTTTTCTTTTCCTTTTTTTTTCTTTTTTTTTAATCTTTATGCCTCTGGAGCATTTAAAAATTTTTCTAAGGTCTATTCTGAGTGCTGACAGCTGCCCTTTGTGCTTTTCATCTTTCATCTTTATGATCCAAAATACTGACCCCAAAATGCAGTTCAATACCACAGATAAGATCTAAATGAAATTATAATGTTGTCAAGCTGATGTATATTTTAATACTTTATGGCAAGTTTATTCCTTGATATGTCACTCAAGACTATCCTTAGTTTCCACTAGGTATTCAAAAGCAAATGTGCAGTTTATGCAATTGTTTATTGCAGTGTCCATAAGAAGTCCACTTCCTTAGAGAGAAATGCAACTATTAAAATTCAGACTAATTTACTAATTTAGTTATAAATGTTTGTGCCAAATATCACTCCGTATATTCATAATAATTTAATTAATTTAATAATTCAAAAGAAGCTAGCCTGGATTTGCACCCATGTAGTTGAGATCAGTATCTGAAAAATATTATTTCATCATTAGAGACTCTTTCAAGAACAGAGAAATAGATATGGCCAGGATGTTCTTGAAAATCTGTTTCAGTCTGGGGTTTTTTGCACAAATGTGCTGCATTATTAATACATTGGGTATTGAAACATATATTGAACATATATCCTCATGCTTTTTTGCTCTCACTAACTTTTCTATTAGCTATGATCATGAAGGGCGTCTGACCAATGTGACACGTCCCACTGGAGTGGTAACTAGCCTTCATCGGGAAATGGAAAAGTCCATTACCATCGACATTGAGAATTCTAATCGGGATGACGATGTCACGGTCATCACAAATCTCTCCTCTGTGGAGGCTTCCTATACAGTTGTTCAAGGTACCAAAGCACACTTCTCAGCACACTCCTAACCACACACACAGCCTGAGAAAGCAATTCACTAATGATTCGTGTCATTAGTACACTCATGAGCAGGGGGAAACCGTGTAAGGTTTGCAAGAAAAACTCCCATAAAGCTTATTCCTAAAATGACAGGTCTTCAGGACAGGTAAGAGCCATTTCACAGTCCTGCTTTTATTCAAGTACTTATGGTCACTGTCTGCTGGGGAAAGTTAGTCCTGCCACTGCCTCCTGGGTCAGGGTCACTTCACCCACTTGCATATTTCTCTGTACTTCCCTGCAAAATTGGTTCTGACTTCTGTACCACAGAGATGCAACCTGACCGCTGGGGGCGATCCTTCTGGAGAGGCTCAGGAAGCCTTCTAGTAGAAGAAATCTTCTAAATGTATACACTGCCATTAATTAGAGTGTAGAACAGCCAGGGCAGTGGATGGTGTGTGCCAGAGATGGCCCTCCCAGAGCAGAGTTACAGCCTGAGGGTGGCAGGAGGCAGCAGCAGCACAGGCTCAGAGTTTGTGCAGAGCATTCCAGCACCACCCAGGCATTGCATCTGATGGAGTGGGGTCAGTTATCAAATACAGACTGAAAGGGATTTGGTGAGTGATGGGGCTTTTTAATTAAGATATAACATCACTGGAATGAGAATATCACCATCAAACAATAGTCTCCTCCTGACATAAATGTCAACATTTGTAGACTATTATGCCGTGACAGGTCTGGTTACAAAGGCTTAATTTCTCATATAGCGGATGATTAATTACGTAGATGCTGTCCTTCTGTCAGGCAAATATTGATGTGTTGCTGACAGCTGCACACTCTGGCACTCCATCCTGGCTGAGAGGGGACTTGGCTGTGTCAAACAGCTGGAGAGCAGCATGGCCAGAGAAGCACGGGCTTGTTTCTGTAACTCCTCTCCCACAGAGGCCAGGTGTGCACATCAGGGCAGTGTGGGGAGGCAGGAGAGGGAGCCACTGTGGCTGCCAGCTTGCACTGCTGGAGCCTCACACCTTGAGGGTTTAAAGCCACACTGTAATTCTGTACAAGGCCTCTGCTTGGAGACAGTTTTTAAACAGAGGGAAACAAAAAAGAAGAGGCACGCACTTCTTCCTACTTATAAAGAGTCCAGCAATCATCATCTTTTTCTTTTTGTCCTGGAGTTTAATGCTTTGTTGTTTATCCAGCAGTTCAGTTTTCAGGAGTTTTTGTTCATATCAGAAATAAATTACGTGGTTCAACACATATCACTGTGTATTTTGATTCACAATTAAGACTGAAGGGAAAAGATAATGAAATAAACACAGTATCTCTCTGCAGGCTCACTGTTACACTACTGTTCTTTACATGAATCAGTAACATCTGTAATTTCCACCATAGTACCACGTAAATGGTAATTGCAGGCTGACTTCATTTAACATCAACAGGAGTGCAATAAAAAACCAATCAAATTAAGCTATATGTTTTCTTTATGACTGGAGTAGCTAAATTATTTTCTTTTCATTATTGCTGTAGATCAAGTGAGGAACAGCTACCAGCTCTGTAATAATGGTACTTTGAGAGTGATGTATGCCAATGGCATGAGCATTAGCTTTCACAGCGAGCCTCATGTCCTGGCTGGGACTGTGACTCCCACCATAGGACGCTGTAATATTTCTCTGCCCATGGAAAATGGTTTAAACTCAATTGAATGGCGCCTGAGGAAGGAGCAGATTAAAGGCAAAGTGACGGTGTTTGGAAGAAAACTCAGGGTAAGTAGAACCTGTTGTTACAATAATCATCTTTTCCTCTTTGGGCAGAAAATTAATTTTTTGTTTATTTTGAAGGATGTTACTTTTACTTGTTAGAAATGTACAGCTCTGGGATTGTCTTTGGTGTGACACTGTTGGAGAGCTCAGTTGGCTGCATGGGATCATCTGCTGCAATCAGCTATAGAGCTTTGTTACTAAAAGTATTCCAAAAGAGATTGGTAAAAATACCTAAAATATTACAGAATCACAGAATCATCAATGTTAGAATAGACCTTCCAGATCATGTAGTCCAGTCATTGCCCCAGCCCCACTGTAATTGCCCCAAACGCCATATCCCAATGCCTCTGGAACACATCCAAAGATGGTGACTCCACCACCTGCAACATACTCCAATGCATGAACACTCTTTCAGTGAGAAAAGTTTTTCAAATATCTAATCTGAACCTCCCCTGGTGCAACTTGAGGCTATTTCCTCTTGTCCTTTCATTTGAGATATGGCAGAAGTGACTGACCCCCATCTTGCTAACTCCTTACAGGGATTTATAGAGAGCAATTAGGTACCCCCAAACCAACTTTTCTGTAGATTAAACACCCCCAGCTCCCTCAGCCATTCCTCTAAAGGTGTTTTCTAGAGCCTCCCCCAGCTTCATTGCCCTGTTGCTGCAAAATTCTCTGCCTCTCAAGGGAGTGGGAATCTGAGCACTCACCACTTGTAAAACTGCCAGGGCAGATTTACCCCAGCTCGTGCTGGGGAGCAAACACAACTACAGTATTCTGCTGCTGTGAAATCCCCCTACAGACTCACTGAGACAGGCACGTTGTGTTTATTCCCTTTCCCAAATGGCAGATTGGAAAATAATTGCCATAATTACAAAATGGTAAGCACAGGATAAGGAAGACAGTCAGGTCATGTAATCCGTCCCCTGCCAAATTAAAGATCTGCTGCAGCTGGATTAATCCCATTCTGTGCTTTGCCTGCCTGGTTTTCACTGATTTTTTTGACTGGACTACTTTAGTAGGTGCAGTTTAGGAAGGGATTTGAGATACTGGGCAGAAAACAAATGCAGTGCTGATCAAGTCCTCACTCTTTTAGCAATCCTTTCAACATTGCTGAATACAAAGTACAGTTCAGTGTGTTCAAGATCATATAGCAAATGCAATATATGCAAGCAATTATGTAGTGATTTATCAAAAAAAAAGAGGCTTGGATGTTAATTTTTTTATATTTTCCTATTGCTAGCATCTAATTCCCAGTGTTGAGTTGACAAATCTTTCCTTACTCTCACAAATGCTCAGAATGTACTTACTTGGGAGAGGGGGAAGGCTGTACAAAAAAATTGAATGAGATTAGCAGCTAATCCTTAATGACTAAATTTCATGTCTGTGTAATTGATTTTTGATGTGTTGACCTGCAGTAGCTGATTGGAAGTGGAAAACAGGTGAGCTCTACATTTTGGCTAGGTGTTGTTCAAAATAAAAATAGGATGCTGAAATGAAATTGCAGTAATCCTAATTCCCAATACTAAAAATTTAATAGAGGTACTCGTGGTAATTAGCTGAAGTTAAGCACATCTTAGTGCTGAAACATTGCCTGAGATAGGTTTTCTGAGATAGGTTTTTTTGCATCATGTTTATGCTAATCAAAACAATGCTTTATCTAGCAACACCTCAACATTTAATTGTCTGGTGTTAGTTCCTGTAACAATAATCACATATCCATTTAGCTCTTTTAAATGAAAATCACTATGAGATTATCACAGGTTGAGTGGACTGAAAATGAAATTTGAAAACGAGGGAGAAAGCATAGAATTTATTTGCATCTCATTTATTCTAATTCGTCTTTACAAGTTGTTTAGTGAAGGAAGTAGAGCAAGTGTGTTGGAATGCTGTGGGGAGCAGGTGGCACACAGTGACACGGAGCAGGGCACTGCTGCAGAGCTGACAGAGCAGCAGGGCCACCTCCTGGAGCCCCAGGTCACAGTCAGTGTGACTGGAGGGGTGGGCATTCTTTGTGATTCAGCTCTTGCCTGAGTGCTTCACCTCACAGTACTCTGGGGAATATTTGCTGGAGCCCACGCCCCTGTGCTTCTTAAAGGGGGTTATAAAAAGATGGGGAGAGACTTTGTTTTGGGGTCTGTTGTGATAGGGCAAGGTGTGGCAGCTTTATCCAAAAGAGGGTAGATGTAAAGTAGTGCTACAGAAGCTCTGTGGAGAGGTGCTGGCTCAGGCTGCCCAGAGCAGTGGTAGGTGCCCCGTTCCTCAAGCATTGAGGGTGAGGTTGGCAGGGCTCTGCAGAGCCTCCTCCATGAAGATGTCCCTGCTCAGTGCAGAGGGGTTGTTCTGGGAGATTGACAGGTGACTCCCAACCCAAAGCGTTGGCTGGCTGTATGAGCCCTCACACAGTGGTGCTGCCTGAGCCCAGGCTCTGCCCTCCCAGCCACACCTGTAGGAATCTGCACACCTGCCTGGGTACATTTCAGCTACCTGAGAAAGGAACTGCACCTTTATCTTACCCCACTCACTGTCTGCTGCTGTGTGATGCACCACACTTCAGTGTCTTGCTGTAGTTTCAGATAAAGTGCTGCTGAGATTCCTGAAGGAAGATTTTTGATTGTGGAGCAGCATCCTGTAAGGGATTCCTGTGGCCAGACCTTTCCAGGGCACAAAGGGCTCATCCCTAGGGCCACCTCAGCAGCAGCCAGGGGAAAACCAGATTAGTGAACAAAAGAGAAAGGGCCTGTTGAGTAATCTGCAGTTGTGATACTTGTGACTGCTCTCAGGGTCCCCAGGAAGGGTGAGAATTATCAGCCTGTTTGGGTTCCTATATAATTAATATGATACTGCAATTATAGTCTCTGGTTTTACTCATTTTACAAATGCAAATGAAGGTACTGAATTCTCCAAGCAGGTGATGTTCCACTGTGCATCTCCAAGTGATATTTGTGTGTGTGCACGGCTCTTGTGTGTGTAATCATTTTTTAAAACCTAATAATTTTGTTTTCTGTGGCAAAACCAAATAACTGTTATAAAGTTTCTGAGAAAAGAAGGGATACCTACAGTCGGACTTTCCTTTGTGCAGATTTCTATTGCAGTTACAGTAATGGAGAGAACAAAACCCAGAAATCCTGACTGATTTATGAAGCTTTAGAAGTTACGAAACCCCAAAACAAAACCCCCAAAGCTAAAATTCAGTTCATAATCTTTCTGAAAGACTTTTCTTTTTTTATTTTTTTAGAAAATCTACTTACCCATAAGAAATCGGGCTATTCCAGTCATACACTGACCCTTTAAGTCTATAGCTAAATGTTTTTGAGGGGTAAAAGCTCTCTTCTGCTCATGAAAAGGGTTTTTTTCAATATGTCTGCCATCAGGGTTGATCCTACAAAACAAAAGTAACCAGCTGAGAAACTACTAATGCTGAGTTTGGCTTCCCTGGCTTTATTTTCATTGCAATGGGAAAGCTGAATATGACTTGTTTTGCCCCAAGGTGTTTTAAGAAAAATACTCTGTCTTTTCTGTGAATCACAGGGCAAGTTGTTGCTGGGATAACCTTTGGGAAAACCTACAGAAAAGAGCTTTTTTTTCCCTAGTAATTGCCCACAGAGGAAATGCAAACTGTTAAAGAGATTAATTTCATTAATGGAAAAAATTAGGGTAATGAGCAATAATTTGAAATAATTATTTCTTTACAAACACGAAACTGTATTAATTTTAAATGTGTCTGTATAACTGAATTTCTACTGAGTTGGTTGGGGTGGGAATTGGGTTTACCCCTGCCAGTGAATATATCTCAGAATAATTTTTATATCCTCAAGAAAGGCTCAGGGTTAATTTACATATTGTTTGATGTACAGTTTAATTTTGGGTAAGAGGAAACGTTGCATTATCAAAGCCACTGTAAAATATAAGCTAAAGAACAAATTCCCAGAAATTGATGAATACTTTTAGTCATTGCTCTGAAATTATATCTAATTTTAAAACTTCTACTTTATTAATGACACATCTACAATTAAATTACTTAAGAAGCTTTATGAAATTACAGCATTAGTCTGAATTCTATGCCTTACCCCCCAGTGAATATATTTATGTATCTCTCATTATAACACTTTCCCTAGAAGGCTCCCCATTTGGCATTCTTATTCTCCTTTGCCTCTGTTTTGCTCTTTTATTTTAAATAAATAAATAAATAAATCTGCCACTGAAACACTTCATGCTGTACTTTGAATGAAAATTATAACAAAAAAAAAGGAAGGGGGAAAAAGAAAAATATTTAACCTAATTATTTAGCACCTTTGTTTTCAACACTAGAAATCCATCTTTCCCAGCCTGTATGAGCAGAATTTTTAAGCCAAGTGAAGGATCTATTGAATATTTGGAAAGTAAATGAAGAAAGCAGTAAATGAATGAATTCTAAGCAGGGTGTTGCAATTATAGAAGTGGCTAAACCTCAATAAAGACACAAAAATTTCTTCTATTGTTCCTAGAGTGATTGTAGGGAAAAGGGCAAAAAGAAATTTGCTGGTGGAAGTACAAAATTAAAATAGAAAATAGAAAAGCAGAATAAGTAGAAAAATACTCCATGCAAAATAATTTGTTTCTCTGAACTTTAAGGCCTCGATGTGCAGAATGTCTGTCTGTTCTGACTTTGATGGAAGCTTTTACTGTAGGATATCACCTCCCATATTGCAGTGAGATGGGAAATACCCCAGTAAGACCCCAAATTATTTCAATATATAGCACCAAATAGAAAGCAACAGCCAGTTGACAGGAGCCATACACTTCTCACAGAATTTTCCTGTTTTACACCACAAACCATGTAAAACAATGATGCACTAACAAGCCAACCAGCATTATAATTGCCATCTTAACCACCATGTCCATCATCCTCCTTCCTATCTCCCCTATAATCCTTACTATCATCTAAGAAATTTAGGATTAACTAAACTGAAGGCCTTCAAAGCCTTAAACAAGAATTAAACCCTGTTAATTTCTGCCTAAGTCTGCAGGCCATTACCCTGCATCCCCTAAATGCAGCTCAGGTGCTTTAGTTAAGCTAGGACCTTCCAATTTGCTAGGCAGATGGGCTTTGCTCCATGATACCACAAAGGCCTCCCCTTTCCCCGCTGTAAGCTGGGTGTGCCCAGCTCTGGCTGAGCTCAGCCGCTTTCCCTCGCCAGGTGCACGGCAGGAACTTGCTGTCCATCGACTACGACCGCAACATCCGCACCGAGAAGATCTACGACGACCACCGCAAGTTCACGCTGCGCATCATCTACGACCAGCTGGGCCGGCCCTTCCTCTGGCTGCCCAGCAGCGGCCTGGCCGCCGTCAATGTCTCCTATTTCCTCAACGGGCGCCTGGCCGGGCTGCAGCGCGGGGCCATGAGCGAGAGGACCGACATCGACAAGCAGGGCAGGATCGTGTCGCGCATGTTCGCCGACGGCAAAGTGTGGAGCTACACCTACCTGGAAAACGTAGGTGGTGTTGTGTGATTGTGTTCTCAGGGGTCCCAGGATGAGGGAAGAGATGGGAATCTTGACTCCGTGTTTCATAATGCTGATTTATTATTTTATGATAGGTATTTTATTAAAAGAAAATTATATATTAAAGCTATGCTAAAAGAATAGAAGATAAGATTTCATCAGAAGGCTAGAAAAGAATGGAATGGAATGGAATGGAATGGAATGGAATGGAATGGAATGGAATGGAATGGAATGGAATGGAATGGAATGGAATGGAATGGAATGGAATGGAATGGAATGGAATGATGATAAAATCTTGTGACTGCTCACAGCCTCGACACGGTGGCTGTCGTTGGTCATTAAGTAAAAACAATTTCACGTGCTGGGTAAACAATTCTCCAGATCACATTCCAAAGCGGCAAAACATGGAGAAGCTGAAGCTTCTCAGGAGAAAAGATCCTAATGAAAGGATTTTTCAGAAAATATGTCTGTGACAGTGTCACCTCCTGGCACGAGCTGGAAGGACACAAAGTTCTGTTTGGCTTCATGGCACATAAATCACACACACCCGCTAGCTAAGATTTGGTGTATCCCAGCTGTTAGTCATACCTGGTCTCAAAATTCCTTATTTTGGTGTATCCCAGCTGTTAGCCATCCCTGGTCTCAAAATTCCTTATTTTTCATTTAGTCAGCTGAATATGACTAATTCTTAATGGGAAATACTTTGTTCATGGTTTCTGTCTTTTGATATTTTCCTGCTGTAGAATGGCAACAAATTAAGAAAATGTATTGTGCTTAATTAAGCCCAAAAATGCATGACTAAACCTGACAAAAGGTTCATGTAGAAACAGGTAATTCATCTCTAATTGTTACTTATTAAATGAAAGTATGGTAGTGCATTTTTACTTAGCCTAATTAGCACACTTCAGTCATAAAAGTGCGTTAAATACTGCAGAACTGGGTATTGTTTTCCCTTTCCCTTCTTGTTGTTCTAAGTAAACCAGAGCTGATGTTCTCCGCTTACTTTCTCACATATTTCACAGTAACAGTTGTGAATTACAACTGCTGGCAGAAAGATAAATCAAGTCATTTATCTAACTCCTCTGCATCCCTCAGGAAAAAAAAAAAAGGAAAAAAAAAAAAGTCCTCCTACAGGGAGGACAGCTCACAGGTTGCTAACCTACACTTTCTCTGGAGTGTCAGCCTATTGATTTCCAAGGAGCAGATCCTCTCATCTGGCAACCTGACAATATTCCGAGCAGCTCCGTGCCCCTGACTAATGCATCTGATTCTCTTTGTACTCATTTAACATTAGTGCCTCTCCAGTAAACTTTCCTTTGGTTCCCTCTCTGGGGCCACATGCTGATGGCTTTGTTGTTGTTTCCCCTGCAGTCGATGGTGCTGCTGCTGCAGAGCCAGCGCCAGTACATCTTCGAGTTCGACTCCTCGGAGCGCCTGCACGCCGTCACCATGCCCAGCGTGGCCCGGCACAGCATGTCCACCCACACCTCCGTGGGCTACATCAGGAACATCTACAACCCCCCCGAGAGCAACGCCTCCGTCATTTTTGATTACAGCGACGACGGCAGGATTCTGAAAACATCGTTTTTAGGCACCGGCCGGCAAGTCTTCTACAAGTATGGAAAGCTGTCCAAGCTGTCTGAAATTGTTTATGACAGCACGGCGGTTACTTTTGGGTATGACGAAACCACGGGTGTCCTAAAAATGGTGAATTTGCAAAGTGGAGGGTTTTCTTGTACAATTCGCTATAGGAAAATTGGTCCTCTTGTTGACAAACAAATCTACAGGTTCTCTGAAGAAGGGATGGTCAATGCAAGGTTTGATTATACATATCATGACAACAGTTTCCGAATTGCAAGCATCAAACCCATCATAAGTGAGACGCCTCTTCCAGTTGACCTTTACCGTTACGATGAGATTTCTGGCAAAGTTGAGCATTTTGGCAAATTTGGAGTTATTTATTATGATATAAACCAAATTATCACCACAGCAGTTATGACGCTGAGCAAGCACTTTGACACCCACGGGCGCATTAAGGAAGTGCAGTACGAAATGTTCCGCTCCCTGATGTACTGGATGACCGTGCAGTACGACAGCATGGGAAGGGTGACCAAAAGAGAGCTCAAACTCGGTCCCTACGCCAACACCACCAAGTACACCTATGACTACGATGGAGATGGGCAGCTGCAGAGCGTGGCAGTCAACGACAGGCCCACCTGGCGCTACAGCTACGACCTGAACGGGAACCTGCACCTCCTGAACCCTGGGAACAGCGTCCGGCTGATGCCGCTGCGCTACGACCTCAGGGACAGGATCACGCGCCTGGGTGACATCCCCTACAAGATTGATGATGATGGATACCTGTGGCAGCGGGGTGCTGACGTGTTTGAGTACAACTCCAAAGGGCTCCTGACCAGAGCTTACAACAAAGCCAATGGGTGGAGTGTTCAGTACCGCTACGACGGGCTGGGCCGAAGGGCTTCCTGCAAGACCAACCTGGGGCATCATCTGCAGTACTTTTATGCTGATCTTCACAATCCAACAAGGGTAACTCATGTCTACAATCATTCCAACTCTGAAATTACCTCTTTGTACTACGATCTGCAAGGGCACCTGTTTGCAATGGAGAGCAGCAGTGGGGAGGAGTATTACGTGGCCTCTGATAACACAGGCACTCCGTTAGCTGTGTTCAGCATCAATGGCCTCATGATCAAGCAGCTCCAGTACACAGCCTATGGGGAGATCTATTATGACTCCAACCCAGATTTCCAGCTGGTCATTGGGTTCCATGGAGGGCTGTATGATCCTTTAACCAAACTCGTGCATTTTACCCAAAGGGACTATGATGTCCTGGCTGGGCGCTGGACATCTCCTGATTACACCATGTGGAAAAATATTGGCAAAGAACCCGCTCCTTTCAATCTGTACATGTTCAAGAGTAACAACCCTCTCAGCAATGAACTGGATCTAAAGAATTATGTAACAGGTGAGACTTCTTCACATTTATAATACATAACACTACAGCTTGGAAGCTGATTTGGGAAAGAAACCCAGCTTCTCTTTACGAGCCCTTTGCTCAATCCTCACATCATGTTTTTCCTTTTTGCCTATTAAAAGTGGCTATTTCTGATTCCTTGGCACTACTCTTCCCTGAACAAAGGGCTCTAAGAGAGAAGCCATGATGAATTATGAAGGGAAAATAAATAAATATAAGCTTGTCTGAATAGAAAATTTCAGCACAGCCATAGTGCTCTTCCTATTGGACTAGTACTTTGTAAAGAAGTGTTCATTCTAGTTCTGTACCAAGAAAAGTGAAGTCATGTATAGGAATCATTGGCAGGTTGGTTCAGAATCACAGTCCAGAACTACTCAGATCTCTTTCTTTCAGGACTGCTTTCAAAATTAACCACTGTCTGAGCTCATGGGCACATTAAGAATTAGCACCAAGAATGGATTTAATTAGACCTCTTTTTCCCATTTAACTTTTAATATGCAAACAGTCTTTAGTCTTTAAAATTAAATCCTTGATGTTTTTTAAGATGATTTCATCCTGAAAGACTAATAAATGTTATGGATTTTGTAGAGCTGAGAAACAAAAGTAGTTTTGATCACATATGTTAGAATTGGGTAAAACTTGTAACCCTTTCTTAATTAGGAATAATTTTTCACTTAGTAACATCACACAGTACTTGAACTAGCTGCTGGCAGTTTCTAAAAGGAAAGGTAATTAATATGTCTTCAGGAAAAGCTTTTTTTCATAATTCAATATGCAGTGTACAATAATTAGAGTAGTGATACCATTTTTAAAAGGAATGATCTTAATTTTAGCAGTAATTTGAATTTCAAGAAAAGTGTGCATTTCCTTCAAAGAAAATCACAGCATGTTTCATTAGTGCATTGCAACCTAATAGTAGGTGTAACACACCAGAGGTTCTAGTGGAGCAACTTTGCAATTAGGAGATAATGTGATTTGTATCTGATAGTGTGAAAATACTGGTGACTAAAATTACCTCGTTGTCCTAAATTCAACAGAAGTCCTATTTTCATCCACCACCCTTTGATCTTCATTTTCAACATCATCTTACTATGTTTTGCTACATTCTGAAATTGTATTTATTTAATATATCTATCCACCAGATGAAATCGAATAAGATAAATTGCATTTAGGTACAACACACACCTCGTAGTCTGTAAAAATACTTCATCAGTGATCCAAATATTTGTTGCTGTTGGACTGAACAGATAAAATTAGACTAGAAATTATTATGGTGGCACCTTGTTGTCATAGTTAAAAAAAAAAGGAGAGAACAAAACAAAACACCAAAAACTCTTCCTCTGCAGTCCATTCTTACTGACACAGGAGTTTATTCACAGTTTTTGCTGAAAACAAATTCCTGTAGCAAATGCAGTGCTGCAAAGCACATTATTAGCTCAGCAAAATAGTAACTGTTTTGTATATAGGTCCTGCTCTGGTTTCTGTGGAATTGGAGCAGCTGAAGTGAATTGTTCAGGAGATACCATTTTACCATAAAATAAAACTGAAGCCTTATGAGGAGCAGTAACCCTGTGCTGTCCAAGGGTTCAGGAAAATACAGTAGGCACTGTGTGATGGGAGATGGATACAGATACCTCATAGAGGCAGGGTATTTAACTACTAATTTTAGAGTCAAAATGGCAAAAAAAAGACATTTGGGGAAGACAGGCTTTGCAACAGCTCAGCTCACAGAAGTGGCAATAGCAGCATCAGTGTAGACCAGTGAGGAGAGATGGCCACTGGGAAAGACAAGAGAGATTTTAAAGTAAAAATTATCACGAATTCAGGAAACAGAAAATGTAAAATAGGGTAATGGGTTCTTTTTTGTTAAAAGAGTTGTCATTTGGATAACCAAAATACATAATTAGTTTTTAATACCTGCAGAGTGAGAATTACTGTTATTAACTTAGCTTTTACAGCTAGATCTGAGGATAGAGTTTTTGTGGTTGATCCCACATCTGGAACTTGCTGAGGCTCACCTCAGAGCTGAGCTGTAACACTCTCACACAGCTCCTACTTTCCCTGGAGGGATGGGGAGGATATTTTTGTTGCCTAAATTTAGACATCTGATTTACAAATCTAGCTTCTCACTGCTTTTAATGGAGCCTCCTGAGACCTGATGACAGCTGATGGAAGTAGGACATAGAGGAGAAGCCATGTCTTTCCCCAAAGGACTTTGCAGATGTTTTTAGAGTGTTAACCTAATAATTTATCATTATACAATACAGTTTATAGGTTACATATAGTAGCCATATCAGAAGGTGTCAGAGATGGAACAAGTACTGTATACTGTAAAATGTTTGGATAATTCATGTGCTCTAATGGAAAATAATGAAAGAGCTGGTATATCCCTGATGATTTATTTAGGGTAAATTTAATGCAGTCTTTCCTGTACCTTTTCATAGTGGATTGCTACAGTTCTGTAAAGTTCCACACAATAATATTAATTGTGACTTCAGTTGCTACTTGAAATTAAAGATGTCAAAGATGGATTTCCTAATTTTTTTTATTTTCTCTATTTGTTAAACACATGTGTTTCTTACTTAACTGCTTTCTTTCAATTTTCAGATGTCAAGAGCTGGTTGGTGATGTTTGGATTTCAGCTTAGCAACATCATTCCTGGTTTCCCTAGAGCAAAAATGTACTTTGTGTCACCACCATACGAGCTGTCTGAGAGTCAAGCGTGTGAAAATGGACAGGTAGGCAGAAAGATTAAATTGCTTTTTATTTATAAGTTTGCCCCACTCTATGGATAGAATCACTGGCTCTTCTGTAGTTACAGCAGAAGGCCAAGCACTTAATTCAGTGTAAAGTGAAGTGAGTATAGCTACATTTTATACTAATGAACATATGCATTTCTTGCCAGCCTTCGTTGTTATCATAATTACAGTGTCATTAGTTTGTCTTTTATTGAGTTATTCCTTGATTAACAAGTTGTAACTCGATTAACTTGATTAGCAATGACAAAGGGAGACTTTGTCAGGGTAATTTATCATCTGTTGTACCTTTGGTAGAACCATCCTAATAATGTGTTCCAATAAACTTAGGTTGGTACTTGTTTTACTGGTAAAAAGGGTTCTATGTCTCACCCTGCAAGAGGTTTTCTTGCCATTTTTTGTCATTTTTCCATTTAGAGGTTTTGATTTGCTATTCCATTTAATTTCAGTTGCAGTGTTCATACTTGTCAGGTTAATGGTGAGCACTATATAGGTTTAACTTTCATAATAAATTCCAGCCCATTTAATACACTTCAGAAGAGTACTAGGCCAATTCCAATCCTACTCTTTGCTAGGCTTATTTCATCTTTGTGGTAATACAACAAAAATAATCATATAAACCTAAACATACCACTTTCCCAGGCTTCCAAGTCATTTGAGAGTCTAAACCCCCTCTCCAGGAATTGCTTTTGTGCTTTTGTGCCCAAATTTCATCTATTTACAAAAAAGTTTATATTCATAAGCCTTTTAGTTATATCTACTGGTTTAAATCTCTGGGAAAAGTGTCCATGAGTTAAATGCCACCTTTTAATACATTGATTCTGTTTGTTTTCAGCTCTGATTAAAATTGTGGTAGACTTGGGTCCTTCTTATTCTTCTACTGGGCATTATATGATTGGCCAAAATTGAAATGTGTAGTGCATGTATGCTACAGAGGGTGATGAGAAGTATTTTATTTGGTCTTACAGATGGCAAAATGATTTGGTGAATGAGTATTTACCTGATTCTGAACAAGATGTGGATGGATGGATGGATGGATGGATGGATGGATGGATGGATGGATGGATGGATGGATGGATGGATGGATGGATCATGGATGGATGAAATGATGGATAAAATGATGGATGGATGAGGATGGAGGGATGGATAGAATGATGGATAAAATGATGGATGGATGGATGGATGGATGGATGGATGGATGGATGGATGGATGGATGGATGGATGGATGGATGGATGGATGGATGGATGGATGGATGGATGGATGGAATCATGGATGGATGGATGGAATGATGGATAAAATGATGGATGGATGGAGGGAGGGATGGATGGAGGGATGGATGGATGGATGGATGGATAACTGAGGGTGGTCTTTTGAAGTGTAGAATTTTTCTCTGCATCTTTCCTTTAAAAAAGCAAAGCAAAGATCATTATTGGTCTCTGAAATGAGTATGTTCAGATCTGTATCCTCTTTGGTGTTTTTTTTGTTCTGTTCTGCTTTCCCCAGCTAATTACAGGAGTGCAGCAGACGACAGAACGACACAACCAGGCTTTCATGGCTCTGGAGGGACAGGTCATATCTAAACGATTACATGCCAAAATCAGAGAAAAAGCAGGCCACTGGTTTGCCACAAGCACTCCCATCGTGGGGAAAGGGATCATGTTTGCCGTGAAGGAAGGCCGTGTCACCACCGGTGTTTCCAGCATCGCCACGGACGACAGCAGGAAGATCGCCTCGGTCCTGAACGGCGCTCACTACCTGGAGAAGATGCACTACAGCATCGAGGGCAAGGACACCCACTACTTTGTGAAGGTGGGCTCGGCCGACAGCGACCTGGTCACCCTGGCCATGACCAGCGGGAGGAAGGTGCTGGACAGCGGCATCAACGTCACCGTGTCGCAGCCCACGCTCCTGGTCAGCGGCAGGACTCGAAGGTTTACGAACGTTGAGTTCCAGCACTCCACGCTGCTCATCAACATCCGCTACGGGCTGAGCGCCGACACGCTGGACGAGGAGAAGGCCAGGGTGCTGGAGCAGGCTCGGCAGCGAGCCCTGGCCGCAGCCTGGGCCAAGGAGCAGCAGAAGGCGCGGGACGGACGCGAGGGCAGCCGCGTATGGACAGACGGAGAGAGGCAGCAGCTCCTCAGCACGGGAAGGGTCCAAGGTTACGAGGGATATTATGTCCTGCCCGTGGAGCAGTACCCAGAGCTAGCAGACAGTAGCAGCAACATCCAGTTTTTAAGACAGAATGAAATGGGAAAGAGGTAACAAATTAACCTGCTGTCATCCTTTGCTGGATGAATCAGTAGTCATAACTGTTATCTCCTCTCCTAAGGAGATGAAGACCTAAATGGGGGCACTAGGCTGAGCTACTCTGGGATAGTAAGTGGCAAAAAAGCTCATATTTTTTGAGTTAAATGCTACTGTTCAAGTGATTAAAAACCACATCCTGAAGTGGACTAAAGCCAGACTGAAAACTCTTAACCGTACAAATTAAAAAGTACCCCTGAAATATTACCCACTTGTTCTGGGTCTAAAGAAAAACAAAAAGAAGGCCTCGTATTGTATTACCTCACTCCATTCACACGTGAGCAAACTAAGAAATCCAAGTGGGCCACTTTCACTAACCAGCTGATGAAACACAGATGATTCAGACTGCTTGTTTGATAAATATCCAAGAGGTTTTCATTTAAAGCAAAATACAGATGCATTTAAAACATGACTTTGGGGTGATTTGTGTGTAGCGAATGGAGGACAAATGAAATGCAAGTGAGAGCGCACTGGAAATAGGAAAGGAAAATATATTTAAAAGTAACAAAACCACACTTGCACTCTGACCCTCCACTTGTCTGGCCTGAAGCTTAACTTATTCAAAGAGGGCAGAGTGTAAAGTTACATTCAAAATGGTGGCTATAAATCACTACAGATAAATTTCATACTCTGTTTGTCTTTGAAGATTTCCATTGTGGACAGTATAACACAGTTACAGGGTGTAGTCTGTTTAGATTCAGTAGTTTGTTGGTATCAGTTCCAGTAGAGCTGTGGGCATTGTGTTACACTATTGCAAATGGGCACCACGTCAGATCACCCTGTACATACATCAGCCAGAAGGCACAATCACTGTTTCAGATTTAAAAATTATTAGTGTGTTTGTTTGGTCGAGAAACTGAGACAATCACATTACGGTCACCACAAAAAAAAAAAGAAAAAAAAAAGTCTAATAAGAACTTTGGTACAAGAACTTTTTTGTAATATACATGTATGAATTGTTCATTGAGTTTTTATATTAATTTTAATTTGCTGCTAAGCAAAGACTAGAGACAGGCAAAGATAATTTATGGCAAAGTGTTTAAATTGTTTATACATAAATAAAGTCTCTAAAACTCCTGTGAATTAGTTGTCTTCCATTGCAAAATCTTGTAAAAGCGATTCTTGTCTGGCTGTTTCCAATGCACGCAGCATTTTGTATGTGGAAATTACTTCCTGTGGTTCAATGGATCCTGCAGGGGGCTGCTCCTTTGATCTCTGGGTAAGCAAAGTCCTTCACATACATCACCCAAAAATCTGCTTAGGACACAGGAGAAAATTGGTAAATGCTTTAGGAATGCCCTCCCTCTCTGCACCTCATGAGTAGCAGCCCTCAAACTGCTGTGTTTCAATTCTGAAATTAGTTTAATTGCACTGAAGTAACCTCTAAACAGTTTGAAAATGTAGTAACATAATATTAAGTGGAACATGCAAGGCTGTGCTGTGAGCCAGGAAGTCTCCATGAAATCTGTCTTCTTTGGGAGATTGCTTATTTCTAGCACATTTAAAACGGGAGGTAAGATCAAAGAGCCTCTCCTAAGCAAACAGTCACTCCTGGTGATGATAAAAGGGAGCCATCCATCACCCAGAGCCCTGCCGCTTTTATCTCATTTAAGGATGTAGCTGGGGAGCTCTACTTAATTTTGAGAACAGTTTTGCTTTTGGGGTTGTAAATGAGGTTTTTAATGATTCATGATAGCAGCAGAGATGCTCGAGTTGATTATGGGCATAAATTGACTCTGGGGCGTTTTTAAAGCCGAGCAGTTGGGTGCCTGTGTGGAGCAGCACCTGGAGCTCTCACAGAATATCTCATTTTTCTGTGCAAACGAGAGCCACCCCACTCTGGCTGGGAGTTACACCTACCTGGGCACCCCATGGCACCCCCAGCCCTGGCTCTCATCCTCTGTAATCTGGCTGCATTTTCAGATTAAGTTCTGATTGTCCATCACTGCAGGTGTTTTGCTTTGCTGAAGGACTCAGAGCGCTGCTACATTATTATTTTGTTCTTTACAAGTGAAATCTCTTAAGGAAGTGGTTTTTTTTCAATGAGGGAAAAAAACACGAAATCACGAAGCAGAGACACTTTGCATTATTGCAGTTTGTCTGGATTACCTGGCCCTGTCCTGGTAAGCTGCTTAGCTCATTTTTTGGGATAGAATTTTTCTTGCAGTTTGAGAATGTTGAAATGAGAACCTGTTGCACAGTCCCCAGTGTCCTTCATTCTGTTACCATTCTCCTAAAGCTGAAACTCTTCAGAACTGGAGATCCTGCTACTTCAAAAGGGAACTCAGTTAAGCTAAAAGGGAAGCATCCTTTGAATATTAATGACTATCAGAGGAGATGTAACAAATTTCAGTGGATGAGCACTCCCTGCTCGTCTCCTTTGCAACTAACACACACCATCAGGATGTTCTTAAACAGAGTTTTGGGAGATGGTGCTAAATTCTCACCAGAGATCACTGCCCCAGGGCCAGCTGCAGTTTCCAAAGGCAGTGTGCAGCTCAGCACAGGTTGTGTGCAAAGCCCAGCAATGCACCTGAGCTCTTAGGCCCAGCTGAGCATCGTGCTGGACCTGAGCAAGGTCGTTCCCAGCTCTGCCCCTTCCCTTTGCCTGTGCTCCCACAGAGAGCCCCAGCCCCGCTCCCATCCACATGGGTTACCCAGCCTGTCCTCTGGCCAGTGAACTGCTCTGTGTCCAGTGGCCTAGGGAACCTTGTGTGCTGCACCAAAGAGATGGGAAGAGTTGCTGTATTTGTTGTAATTATGACAAAAGAGCTAAATTCTCTCATGTCTGGAAAAAGCAGCTGACTGGTAGAGCCCCCATTCTAAAGAGTTTTCACTTAATAAATGAGGGAGATAACTGGACTGGTGTGGCCATGGCCAGCTCTCTTGTGGTCCCATCTGGGTCTCCCATTTCTTGAAGTATCTGTTTTTCCCTTTTTCTTTCCACAACTTTCCCTTTCCCTACCTCAGACTGGTGTCTCCCATTCCTCTCAAAGCTCTTGCTTTTGCTCTCTTTTCCTTGCTACACTTTTCCATATGGAATAGATGCTTAACCTGAAGCACTGCCAAGGAGATGTGAACTGGATTCTTCTTATGAGGGAGTAATTAAGCGGTGGCTCTAACAGTGATGTTGTGTCTGTGTCCCAGTAGCACTGTAACCAGGACAGAGCAAGGGCACCCATCAAAGGGCCTGGTCTGCAGAGCACTCCTGGCTGTGAAAGGCAAGAGCACGAGCTCAGGCCAGCCTAAGTGCCATGAGCAAGGGTTTGCCCTCCCAACTCACCTGAGTGCAGCTGACTTGTTTGTAGAGAGAGCAGGAATCCAAGAAAAGGCTTCTGTTTGATGCTAAAACCAGATGGAAAACCAGCATTAGAGTACATTTCCTTTTTTTCCCTATTGGATTGCTGTAACTGAAGGAATTTGGCATTTATAACTTTGCATTTCAGCTTGGAAAAAAAACCTGTTTTATTTCCTGACCTGTCCCCAGGGGTGAACTGGCTGTGTGTGCAACACATGTCTCAGCACAGCCTGCTCCTCTCCAGCAGGGCTGTTCTGCCTCTCCAGGTGGCACCTGTGGCACTTTGGCCACATGATGGCAGATCTGCCAACGAGACATCCCCAGGTGCCAGCCTTTGCTTCCTGGCACTGCCTCACCCACAGCAGTGCCCTGTCAGCCTTCCTTAGGGGTTGGTTCTCTCAGATTGAGGCACACACAGACATTGCTCATAAAGCTGGGCCAGACCAGTGCATCCACAAAACTCTCAACTCTCATGAGAATGAAGAAAGGGAAGGAGACACTTAGGCTCTTTTTTTTTCTTCTTTCCTGTTGTGCAGGCTGACACCAGGGCACACACTGGGCTCTGAGAGTGCCCAGAGCCAGACTGAGACCTGCATGGGAGCCTGGCTCTGGCACTTCAGTTTTCACCTCCCTTCCCTTGGGAAGTGCAGCCTCTCAGAAACTTCCTGATAGAAAGGATGTGCCAACCCCTCTGTAAGCCATCCCTGATCTTCATGCAGTTCAGGTTCATCACTGCTGTAAGAACAGAGCCAGGTATCCCTCACCTGCCCTGAACTGCCTTCCAAGGCTCTTCATGCTTGTTGGTAATTTCCTGTTTAAGAGTCCAAGAAAACCTCATCAGGACTGAATGCCTTTGAATAACGTGCATTAAGTGCTTTGTGCTGTAATTTCTGTAAGGTTCAGCCCTTTGACAACAGATTCACAACAGTTCTCAAATAAGCACTCAATAATGCTCAAACATGGGAATATCTTCAACACACAGCCTGGAGGGTACAGCCCTAGGAAACTCCAAATGTAAAGGTTTCAGTCACTGAATGTCACTGTCCTGTGTTCATCTGTGAACCCCACATGAAGGTCAGTCATAAACTCAGGTGACCTCTGAACTGTGACTCAGTTCAAAGAGTGGATTTTACCTTACAAATCAAGGCAGGTGTAATGAAGTGATACCAGGATCTCTCTGCCTCTGACCTGCTTTTTCTGAATTTTTCTGACAACCATAAAAGTTCCTTCCCAGCATCTTCCACTGCAGCCTGCAGCATGAAATTTCTTTCTTTACAAGGATTACTTAGTTTAAACAGTACTCACTGCATTTGAAACCTGTGACTTCTCTGGAACCAAACTCACTTCTCTGTGGCACCAAGCTCCAAGGGCTGTACTGCAGAAAAGAGTCAGCATCCACCACAGTGCAGGTGCTGACACAGCTGCAAAAGGTATTTTACTCTGCACATCTCTGAATTGGCAGCAAGATCTCGGAGCCTTAGAGCCACTTTGGGCCCACAGAAAGCAGTGGAGGAGCCTGGGCAGGGTCTGTCTCTGAAGGCTCTGCTGCTGCTGGTACCAATATACAGACCAATATTGTAACTGCTTGGTCAGGCCAGTAATATCAGAACAATTCTGTTTTCCTCCCCCTGCATGTCTGTCATGTCCCCAATGAGCACAGCAACATCTGAGCATGATTAAGAGCTCTAGGAACGCAAATACCACTGCCAGTGCCAAAGCACCAGCTCCCCTGTGTTCATAAAGCCTTTTCTGCTTCTGCCTAACCCAGCACAGAAGGGTTCAAACCAGCACAGCAGTGCTGGGCACATCTGGAGCTGTGGCCATGAGCTGTGTGTGTCTGCAGCAGCAACACCTGGCAGGTGATTACCTGAGCAAGTGGCATTTAACCAGCAGCTGAGAGTGGGACACACATCTGTGTGTCAGGCTGGTCTTCCCCTCATTTCCTTGCTCGTTAAAATACTTGGGTAGCATCTTAGGAGGATTTAATGGTTACAGGCAGGCTACTTCTGAGCCAAAGAGGGGGACAAATAAAAAGCAAGTAATAAAGCAAAATGTGGTAAAAACACCACGGGAGAGAGCTGTGTGCCAACTTTCAGACAAGCAAATGAATGCAGCCAATTTATAAATCCTTAACAAATAGGATTTACAATGGAAGTGGCAGTTAAGCCATCATGAGTACCAAAGGTGGCAGGCAGTGCTCTGTAATGCTGTCTGTGTTCTGCAGCAGCAGCTCAGCAGCATTGCTATTGGAGAAATTGTATTTACAGAAGTTTTTCATCTTTAGATGACAGCTCTTGGCAGGCTTTAGTCTAATTTGGTGGCTGCATACAAAAGGAAAATTGGCCAGCAGGACTCTGGGCTGTACCACTGACTATGCTGCTAAAACCCAGGCCTTGTGACTATGTCAAATACCTCTCTGTCCTCAGACTCCACTGTGATAGCTGCAACCATCACACAAATGAAAGTAAAATATTAAGAAATATTAGTGTTATAAATCAGTAATTCATCTATCTCATTTTTAGTTGTTGGCAATAGTTACTGACTCAATAGGCAGTACTTGATAAAACAGACATTTTTATGTGTCAGAAGTTCTCTGTAGAGATATAAACCAGATTCCTGCTTGCCCGTGAAGGCTGAGTGATCTTTTAGAAAACATCCCCATCTCAATGCCTTGGTCTGTGCCCAGGTGGGGAAGGCAGGTTATTAAAAACCTTGGGACAAAGCACATGAGAGGAGAGTTTTCACACTTACCACAGGGCCTTTATTGAAAAGCAGGGGTTGGTGTGGGTGGAGGCTGCTGGAGGATTGAAGTCCAGCTCTTTCTTTAGTTCCAGAGTGTGCCAAGGCAGGTGAGGATAACCCCATTTTAAGAGCATGTCCAGCTGAGATA
The DNA here is from genome assembly GCF_028769735.1 of Zonotrichia leucophrys gambelii. NCBI lineage: Eukaryota > Metazoa > Chordata > Aves > Passeriformes > Passerellidae > Zonotrichia > Zonotrichia leucophrys. The sequence continues at coordinate 13,777,030 of NC_088183.1, forward strand.
TTAATATCCTCAAGGTTAGCAACAGCATCCTATTGAGTGCTGTCAGCCTTACAGAATATTAGTATTTCTTATGTTTAACCAGAGCTCTCTATATTTTCACCTTTGCCTTTTTCCTTTGCCCTGTCGCTGGGCACCACTGAGACAATCCTGGCTCTCTTGTCAGTACTCTTCCCTTCAGATACTGGTACACAGTTATTAGATCTCCCCTGATCCACCTCCTCTCCAGGCTGAACAGCCTCAGCTCCCTCAGCCTGCCCCTGTTTCAGATGCTCCTGTCCCTTCACCACCTCGCTGCCCTTTGCTGGGCTCTGTCCAGCACGTTCATGTCTCGTGTGCACTCTGCTCACTCAGAGGCAGACTGAGCCCTCCAGCCACTGAGCAGAGGGCAGGGATCACCTCCTCAGCCCCTCGGTGATGCCCTGGCAAGCCCAGCCCAAGGTGCTGCTACAAAAACATGGTGCTGGCTCAGGACCAAGTCCTCGTCCCCCAGGTCGTTTTCTGGAAAGCTCCTTTACACCTGGCTGGCCTCCAGCCCCTAGTGGGGCTTGAGGTTGTTCCTCCATGGGTGCAGGACTCTGACCTTCCTTTGCTGATCCCACGAGGCTCCCACCAGCCCCGTTCTCCAGCCTGTGCCCCGGCGTGGCAGGAGACCCTCTGGTTCATCAGCTGCTCTGCCTCCAACCTGCCCAGCTGCCGTGGCACTTCCAGGCCAGCAGGGAACAGCCTGGCAGTGCCATCAGCTCTCAGGGCTGCATCCCCGCAGCTCACAGGGATGTCACAGGGATGTCACAGGGATGTCACAGGGATGTCCACGTTCCTTTTGCTGCTCCCGGACCTGACCCTGCTCCACCGGTCCCGGGGAGGGCAGGACGCTGTGCCCTGCCCTCGGCAGCTGCAGACAGCTGGACAGACTGCCAGGCAGCAGGACAGGCTGCCGAGGCACCTGGCTCCTGTCCCAGCAGCAGCCTGCCCGCGGTAGCAGCCCGGTGTCCCTCTCCCGGCCGCTCCCCGCACAGAGGGACGATGTCCGTTGTCCCTTGGCCGGGCAGTGCCACCAGCCCAGGCGCTGGCGCTGCTCCTGGGCCCTGCCGGGGACAGAGGCTCCGCCTGATTCCCACCTGCAGCCACAGTGTGAGGTTCAGCCTCACTCGAGAGAAAACCCCATCTGTAGGTGAGGAACACAACCCGTGCTGGCAAAGCCGAGTGTCCGTGCCCGCCCTGCCCTGGCTCCGCACACAGCGGTGCCTGTGCCGCTCCCCGCCGGGTTTGGGGACACTCCGCGGTGGCACCGGGACTTTGTGCAGCTCAGTGTCACCGCAATGGGCACATCTCTGTCACAAGCTGCCCCCGAGCAGGAATTGCCCTCCTGGGCACGCAAAGGGCACTTGGCACGCTCGGGGTGATGGATGAGCTCCGAGCCCGGTGCGTGTCCCGCTGTCCCGCCCGGGTGCCGGGGGACCCTGGCCCGGACAGACACAGGACAGGGTGCCCGGACAGACACACGGACAGACACACGGCAGGGATGCCCGGACAGACACACGGCAGCGGTGCACGGACAGACACAGAGCAGGGATGCCGGACAGACACAGGACAGGGGTGCCGGACAGACACATGTCATGGGTGCCCGGACAGACACAGAGCAGGGATGCCCGGACAGACACGGCAGGGTGCACGGACAGACACCGAGCAAGGCAGGATGCCCGGACAGACACACGGACAGACACGGGGCGGGGATGCCCGGACAGACACACGGCAGGGGTGCTGGACAGACACACGGACAGACACACGGCAGGGGTGCTGGACAGACACGGGGCGGGGATGCCCGGACAGACACATGCCATGGGTGCCGGGCAGACACACGGACAGACACACGGCAGGAGCGCCCGGACAGACACACGGCAGGGGTGCCGGACAGACACATGTCATGGGTGCCGGACAGACACACGTGCTGGTGGCAGCAATGCCAAAGTTCTCGCTCGCAGGGCAGGAAGGCGGAGGGAGGCTCGGGAGCTGACGTGTGATCGGGACAATCCCGCTGGTGGGAGGAGTTCTCCCTGACTTCTGAGCAAATAATGAGCCGGTGATAAAAGCAATATACACCAAACCAATTCATTTCTCTGCCAGACGTGATCTCCATGACAGGTTGAGGGGAATTTATTATTTATTAACCATTATCTTTAAACTTATACCAAGGAGTGAGCGTCTGGCCCCGTTCCTCATTCCCATCGCAGGCCAGGGCTGGCAGCCGAGGGCAGAGCTGCCTCTGCCTGTGCTGAGGAGCTCAGTGCCAGCCCCAGGGCCACTCCTGAGGGCTGGGTGACACCTGGGTGACACCTGGGTGACATCAGCAGCTGCCGAGAGCTGCTCATGCCCCACAGGACACAGCTCCAGTTTCATCTCCCAGATAGATCAAGCCGTTCCCAGTTATTGCAGGGGAGAGGATTCACAGCCGCGCTCAGCTCCCGGAGCCTGTGACAAGGCATAGCCACACATTATGGGAACACAGACACCTGCACTTCCCAGCAGTGTGGAGGGATGATGGCAGTGCTTCCAGTGGGCACAAAAGGGCTTAATAAAGCAACAGAGGTAAGGGTTATTTTGGGGTAAAAATCCACCTTTTACTGTTTTGTTCATAGGTGAAAAAAACCCTGGGCACCCAAAGGTCATAGTCAGGAATTTATTCCCTCGCTGCAGGCTTGTTTGCTGAAAGATAAAGATCTTGATGCAGGTGTACAAAGTGCCAAGGACTGGGAAGGCAGCACAGAGCAAACCAAGTGACGTGTTTGTGACAGGAGTCACAGGAGCTGTCAAAGGTGTCCTGCAATGTGTCCTGTCCTTCCAAGGCTCAGCTGCCAGGGGCTTTCCTGCCCTGTTAAGGATGCTGGCAAGGATGCTGCCCTGCTAGATCAGCCTTGCCCATGGCAGGGGATGGCCTGAACATTTGCACCAGTGAAAATATTGACCCTGGGTCAGGGGGGCTGGGGACTGTCCCACAGACTGCAGGAGCTCACCCTGTGGAATGGCCCCACCACTGGGGACTTGAGCACCTTAAAGGTCTTTTCCAGCCTCAGTGAGTCTGTGTGATTCTATTGCATCTTGTTTCATGAACAAACTAGTCAGAAACCTCTTATGACCCACTTTCAAGAAGACAAAATCCACCCAGCAGGATTCCTGGTGTCCTGGGACACCCAGCTGCTGCGCAGCTCCTGTTTAATGGCCAATATTTAATGGTCACCTGGCCACAGGGTGCTGTGACCCTCCCCATCCCTCACATCCCTCCTCAGCCGCACTGCCCTGTGTGGGGCAGCCCTGTGCCACACATTCCCTGTGCCCTGAACACAGGGACACACGTTCTCAGGGACACAGGGACACACGGACACATGGACAGATACCTCGTCTGGAACGAGGAGTGCCGGGACCAGGGGACACCGGGCACAGTGCAGCCAGCACCTGCCTCACCAACAGGATGGCTTTGTGGCTGTCAGCTGCCTTTTCTTTCTATTTAAGGCCTCCAGCAATGGGTCTTTTAAGGAGTAGCTTGAAAGAAAACAATGAGGTGGCTTTTGTTTACAGAAAATCCCTTTCATGTTGGTACTGAAAGTACAGCAGGTTGTGTGCGCTCTTCCCCGCCTCCTGGGCACCTCTGCTCCTCCTGCTGGGATGGAAACAGTTTCTGAAAGCAGGAAGGCTTCGGGTTACTTCCACAATGAAACGTTCCATTGCTCCAAACCAGGTTTTGACCATTCTCAAGAATAAAATTCCATTTGGAAAGGGAAATTATTGGCATACAGTTTGGGGGTGGGCAGGATAGGGAAGAGGCTTTCTAGAACAGTAAGGGAGGTCTGCACAGAAATATTGTGTTTCAAGTTGAAAAATGCTGGAGGTTTTAAATAAAATGTAGCATTTTGGCTTAATGTAATTGCTTCCTGGTAATTGAATTTTAACCCATTTTCCCTCTTATTTCAGTTCAGATATCTGAAGGTGTTGGTTGAGACCAATACTGTGCCTCAGCCACTTTTCACCTTTGAGTTTTTGTTATTTGCACTCAATTAAGAATAGAGCTTCAGGTGTCAAGTACAAAATTAGAGACTTTTGAATGTATTAGGAGAAAAGAAACCCGAGTATGGAGCAGCCAGCTCCTCTGGAGCAGAGAGCAGCAGCAGATAAAGGCAGCTCCTGTTACCGGGCAGTTTGTAACCAGCCTTTGTGGGCTCTGCTGGGATTGAGGGGTGCAGCACATGAGCTCATGCTGGAGATGGTGACCCCAGGGCAAAAACAATTCGTTTTCTGCAGACTTCGTTCTCTGCTCTGCTCTTCCTTTTCACATAGCTAAGAGCTTACCTACAAACCAAACCTTCCTCCTTGCTCATGAGAAAACAATCACCTGTTTGTTTATTGTTTTACAGTTCAAACAGGCTCTGATAACGCTGAATTCCTTTGTTGTGAATGTGAGTGGTAAAAGGGAGTGAGTTACATATGCACATTCCTGATTACATTTATAAATTCATATGGTTCAATGACAGGTTGGGGCTTTTTCTGAGTTAATAAATAAAGAGGAGTGGACAAATAGAGTCTTTTGACTTGAGTCAGAACTACCTGCAAATATTTTCTGAGGTATTTATTTCAAAAGCAATTATGTTTAAAAAATGTAAAAAATTACTTTCTTCCTAAGTAATTTTGATGACATCTGGAAAAGAAAGGGTATTTGGACAGATTCTTTACATACAGCCTTTAGCTATATGCTTTAAATGTGCTCTGAAAATTTGAAAAAAAAAGCTTTAAAATAAACATGCCTTTTAGAAGTGTCTCTGTGCTGGGACATAAGACCACAAATATGGGATCATGAAAATACATAATAATTTGTTACCACTTTGTTGTTTACTTCTCTTGTAATATTTAAAATCATCGGTTGCTGTTGGTTTTTTTTCCTATTTCTACATTTCCCCTTTTGAAATGTCTTGAGCACTTTGCTGAGTGCTTTACAAAGAGAGAAACACCATTATCCATGAAATTAAAAGCAGAAAAGAGAAACTAAAAGCTGCAGTGAGTATCCCAGTGCCCTGCAGAAATGCAGTGCCCTGGGCTGCTGGGGTCTGCTTGCTGGAGCAGCACTGCTCCCAGTGCTCCCAGTGCTCCCAGTGCTCCCAGTGCTCCCAGTGCTCCAGTGCTCCAGTGCTTTCAGTGCCCCCAGTGCCCCCAGTGCCCCCCAGTGCCCCCCGTGCTCCAGTGCTCCAGTGCCCCCAGTGCCCCAGTGCTCCCAGTGCTCCCAGTGCTCCCAGTGCTCCCCGTGCTCCCAGTGCTTCCAGTGCCCCCAGTGCTCCCCGTGCTCCCAGTGCTTCCAGTGCTCCCAATGCTCCCAGTGCTCCCCGTGCCCCCAGTGCTCCCAGTGCTCCTTCCCAGTGCTCCCAGTGCTCCCAGTGCTCCCAGTGCCCCCAGTGCTCCCAGTGTTCCCAGTGCTCCCAGTGTTCCCAGTGCTCCCAGTGCTCCCAGTGCTCCCAGTGCCTCCAGTGCTCCCACTGCTCCCAGTGCTCCCAGAGCTCCCACTCGGTCCTACCAAAAGAAACCACAGGCCATGCTTAGAGTTGTGGACAGAAACAGTGTTTATTCATTTAGTCTTCACTTAGTATTAATTTAAAAGCCTTGTGGATAGCGCTGCTCATAACAGCAACTTATTTAGTGGCCCACACAAAGTCTGGCTTTCAGATAAAATGGGGTTAAACCAGGCTATTTTCCAAATGCCTCACTTTCAGTTTTTCTTGTCTTCATTTTCTTCCCTGCCCAACCACTTCATCGGCCAACTGCTACCACATTCTGTTTCAGCCTCCAGAGGGATTAGCAGCTATGACTCCCAACAGGCTGTCAGAAAGCCTGGTAGAAAAAATCCCACAAAAGTGGGATGGCACAAAAAGTGAGACGTTATTTCTAATTGTCTTTTTCACTTTTACTTTTCTTCAGCCCTTTGACGCTGCCGTCTCCCCATCCTCCAGTTTCCTTTTCCTCCGCTGTGCTTGGCAGGGATCCCTGCTCCATTCTGCTGTTTCAATAGCTGCAGCTCCACACAACTCTGGCTTTCCCCCCGCCCTCGGCAGCAGGAGCCCGGCGCTGGCTGCTGCTCACCAGGGAAAGTGCCACCTCTCACCGAGCTGCCCTCACGCCACGCTGGGCACCTGCTGTCACCCTGGGGTCACGGCCTCGGCTCCCGGCCCCATCGCGTGTCACCGCATGAGCTCTCACTGTGACATTTTGTCATGGGCTGGCTGCTTGAGCCGAAGCGACTGAAATGTGGGGAGAGCAGGCTGTGTTGGGCACGTCCTCGTTGCTGGTTCCACGCTGCAGGGCAGCTGTGCCAGAGCCACGCTCGGGTACGGGCGGCGGCTGCCCAGGAAGGGTCGGTGCCCGCGGGGTGGGCACCACCACCCTCCCTGCGGGTGCGGCTCTACCGGGGCTGTCTGTGCCACCCTAACTACTTTTATAACTGCATTCCTCATGGTCCGAGCGTATCCAGGTGCCAGCTGCCACCAGCTTTCCCTCTGGAACCCACAGGAAATCACCCCTGCCACTCCCTGGGCTGCTCCGATGGCTCCCGGCTCCGTGCCATCCCCTGCGGGGCGCCCACCGCGGCTGGGCCGGGCACCCGAGGGCAGCGCACCGGGGCAGGGCCACCTCCTGCCAGGGGCACCCGAGTGCTGCGCTGGTCCGTGCGCTGCCAGCACCGGCACCGCACGGCCGTGTCCTCCAGGGCATAGCCCCGACCTGCTCCCCGCCACCCGCGCTGTGCCCTCGGTGCTTCAGTGCTGCTGGCGGCTGTCCCTGGCCCCGGCCCGGTGCTCCGGTCCCGCGGAGCCCCCGAGCCCCAAGGCTGGCACCGTCCCGAGCCCCAAGGCTGGCACCGTCCGGGCCCCAAGGCTGGCACTGTCCCGGGCCCACAGCCCTGTGCCCGGCCACGGGGCGCTCGGGGGCGCGCAGCCCCCGGGGCCCGGGACCGGAGGGCGGCCGTGGGTGCCCCGGAGGGCGTGGCCGTGGGTGTCCCCGGGGGGCGTGGCCGTGGGTGTCCCCGGGGGGCGTGGCCGTGGGTGTTCCCGGGGGCGTGGCCGCGGGTGGTGACACGCGGTGGGTGTGCCCGGGGGCGGTGCCGGGGCGGGGGCGGTGCCGCCGCGGGACTCTCGGGGCGGCCGCCGGCGGAGCAGGAAATGGAGGCGTGAGCGGGTGGAGCGGCCGGGGCTCCGCGCCCAGCGCTGACCGCGGGCTCGCCGCCGCCGCCGCCCTCCCGCACCGCACCGCCCCGGCCCGCCCCCGCCGCGGGGCCGGCATGTGAGGCTGCCTGGCGGCGGCGCCTCCCTGTGCGGCTGGGCCGGCGCGGCCCCCGCACCGCTGCGCGCCGCCCGCGGGAGGGGAGCCCCGGCGCGGCCCCCGGAGCGCAGCGCGGCGGTGCATGGGGCGGCGGTGCGGACCATGCCGCGAAAGGAGCTGCCGCTGCCCGAGGGCTGGGAGGAGGCGCGGGACTACGATGGGAAGGTGTATTACATCGACCACGGCAGCCGCACCACCAGCTGGGTCGACCCCCGCGACAGGTGGGCGGCGGCGGGCGGGGAGCCGCGGTGTGCGCGCTGAGCCCGGCCGCTCCCTGCTGCCGTGCCCCGGCTGGCGGGGCAGGGCGGGACGGCGGCGGCGTTACCTGCGGGCCTGGCCGGGCAGTGGCGCCTGGCAGCGGAGGGATGGAGGGGGCTCCGCGAGTTGTGTTGCTGTGTTCGGGGCTCCCCTTGGGCGGCCCCGGCCGTGCTGCGGAGCCGCAGCGCACGCTGCGCTCGGCGCGGCCATGCGGCCCTGGCGGGCTGGGGGAGCCGCGGTGGCTCGGAGCGGTGCCGAGGGACAGGCTGGGCTCGCAGGGCTGTGGCGGGCCCTGTCCTGCATCGTGGCCCACCTCTGCGGGCAGCTACGTGGCCTTACCGAGCTTGGCCATCGCAGAGGTCACGGACTTCTGGGTGTGTCTCTGATCGTCCCTTCTTTGCCGCCTTCTTCCCTGCGGTATCCCCCTGCTCCTGCTTGCTCTGAGTAGCGCTCACTTAGAAAAGTAAGATAAACAGAAAGCAGGGTGCTGCTCAATACCGGGGTCATTTCCAAGCAACACTCTGTGCTGGCTTGTTGTGGTTCCATGCTTGAGGCAATCACGGTGAGCCAGAGCACGGGAGCTTGGACGTGCAGCAAGCTCAACTACTGGATCACCACTGAAATTAGAAGTTTTTAACTTTCTCGTTTAATGCCTTGTTAGCTGAAGTTCTCAGAAACAGGAACTCAAAAATCCATCCTAGTGAATTTCCTAGTTGGAAATTCCAGCAATCTGAAGTATGCAGTTTGTTGTTGATCAGTTTCACACACTTCCCCGTCTGACAGTGAGCGTTTTCCTTGTTGTGGGGCAGAAAGGGCGATTTCTGAATCCGTGTTCCTTTCTTCCCCTTGCTCCGGCCATCAATTCAAGGGCCTTCCATTCTTGGTGGGATGTCAGGACTTTGCCTTGGCTCCGTTTACTTAGATGGGTTTTTTCTTACGCGTGGAAGTGAATGATTGTCCAGTTTTACAAGATTTCAAGGAGTGTTCTGCATTCCAGGAATAATCCTTGTGTGTACTGTACACAAATGTAACCTGCTGCCAGCCAGGGCCTTGGAACACGTCTTGGGGTTCAGTTTTAGGAATGTGGTGGAGAGGGGCCAGTAACAGAGTTGTTCCAAGGTGTTTCTTTAACCTTCATAAAAGTCGATGGAAGCCTAAATTAGAAATGCTTTCCTGGCATCCTTATTCTGTTCAAAGGATGAAGATGAGTGAGAAATCTAATAGGCCTAATGCAGGCTTATAAAAATTCCTGTGTGTCCTTGGCTGGTGATTCAAGAATGACAGAAATGACTAAATGGGTGCCTTATTTAGCCGTGTGTACTGAGCTGTCGCAGAATCATTACCTGCTCACCACTGTTAGAGGAGAATAATCAAAAACATTCTGATAACTCTTATCACATGACACTTGTTGTGCACATAGAAATACACCTGAATACACGTGGCCCTGACGAGCTTTGTGTCTGAGTCATCTTCCAGTAGTGCTACCAAGGAAACTGCCCCTGAAATCACAAGGTTTTGAACAGTCTGCTGGTCCACAGTAGAAATACTATGTGACACAACATTTACCCATCATCTGGTGGACCCTGAGCTTGTATAAGCTGAAATTTTCCTCTGCCATACAGGAAAGAAGTTTCTCTGCCAAGTAATTACCACTGCCTGTGAAACCCAGTTGATGGGGGATTTCTCATCAGCTCAGGTCATAAGGCGCCTGTTCCCTGCAGGGGAGTGAACTTGGATTTACACACTGAGCATTGAATTTTATCACTTTAAAATAAAGTTTAAATGATTGAAAGGTTAGCCTTTTACAAGTCATATTTAAAATTGCTGCAGCTGAGACGTGTGTTTGTGAATTTGCTACAGTGCTCTGTGTGCTCTGCTCACACATTCTGTCTGTGACCCAGCAAAAAGCAACAGATAGGGGGTAACATGGCTGTGGAAATGCAACTTTGAGGAATGTGGAGGAAGGTGTGTGTGTCAGGGCTCACTCTGAACCCAGTGTCAGTGGGGACCTTTGTGATCCTGATCGGCGAGTAGCAACTGGTAGCGAAAGATAGAACACAGGTTTTCAAACCTTCCCTAAATCTTTCATTCTGGCTTAATTTAGTGGAAATAAACATGAGCAGGGATACCACCTAGCTTCAGGGCATGGACAATCCCACTGTTTAGTGCCAGCAGGTTTGCAGTCCTGCTGAGGTTGGTTTAACAGGCTGCCAGGGAAGCAGAGCTGGCTGTGGGCACACAGAGTCTGCAGCAGGGATGGGGAGCAGAGAGTGAAAGGTGGGACCTCAGCTGGGCCTGGGCTGTGAAATCAGAAGCTTTCCAGTTCTTGTTTAGCCCATGGCTCCAGTTCTGCTGATGGGCTGTTGGGCTTTGCCAGGAGGAGAATCCTGGCACCTGGTGGCACCTCAGTGTCCTGTAGAGGTGACCCCAGTGATGCTCAGCTGCATGTCAGAGCACTTGTACCTTGCACCTTTGAAGGCTCAGGGCAGTCCTGAGAAACCTGTGGATGTTGGAACATTTTGGGAAATCATCTAAGATTAAATAATCGGAAGAATTTTGTGATTTAACTGTTGCTGTCCCTGTGGTGTGATGTAACAGACAGGAATCAAAGTACTTTGCATTACAGGAATTTCAGGTTAAAGAGCTCTAAGGCAATTCTTCTGAGCAGGTGGGGGGAAAACCAAAACCCTGCTGTGTTTTCCCTTTTGTTAGAGGAAGCTCATATAGCTGCCTTTTTTGGTAGATCTGTTGGAAATTAAATAATTCAGGCATTGAATACAGTGTGACAGGAGATCAAACCTTATTGAGCTGGAGGAGAAAATTTGTCATTCCTGGTTTTAAACCTAAGCATGACCTTTCAGTCTGCACCAGTACATTCCAGTTGGTAAAGCATGCCAGAGAGCTGTCTCAGTTGCTTTAACCCAGAGTGCATCTGCCCTGGGAGCTGCTGTGCTGGTGGCCAAACAGAAAATGCCAGGGGTGTCTCAAAACTTCAGCACCAGCTGCTGCCTGTTCTTAGGCATCAGCATGAGCAGCACTTGAACCACAGAGTGCCCTGAGTGACATTTCAGCTTTCCCCAGAAGTGAGGATTAGAGATGGGAATCTCTGTTCCAGTGCTGTGCTGTCCTTGGGCTCTTACACCCTCCTTCAGACTGTCTTGTAAGAGGATAAATTTTTTAACTTCTCCTTGCCTTTCAACACAGAAGCTTCAGGATGCACTGAAAATTTGGCCATGCCTGATAATCCATCCCACTCTTGAGTACTTGTTGTACTCTCCTACTGACCTGGTGGTGTAAGCAGGTTTTTCTGGGTTATTTTAGATGGAGCTGACTGAACTTCTCATTTCACTTCTATCACTGGACTCCTGCTGAGAATAAAAGCTATTGAAATAGGAGCAATTGTAGTTTAAATTTGGTGAAATAACTAAACAGCATCAGATATTTTGGGAGGCAGCAGTGCCTTAGTTGATGGCCCTTCATTTTTTGAAGGCTTTTGTTGCTGTAAAGGGTTGGGAGATGTTCATTAAGTCAAAGCCCAGATTCTTCATTTGCTACCTGAATTCCCTTCCTACTCCACATGGAGGTTATTCTAGTATGAACCTCCAAATCAGAGTTTTGGTGAAGAGATTTACCAAGGTTGAGAGCCAGTGCATGTGGTGTCTAAGATCTTGACTATTTTAAATATTAGGGTTACCTATTTACTCAGGAAAATTCAGCTTTGCTGAGCCTGAGGATTTTAGTGGAGAAAAGCCAGGCATATAATATGGAGAGCACCATCATCTAGCCATGCCCTTCTAGGCTTTATGAGAAGTGCTGCAGAGTATTGTCTCCTCTGCATTATTCTGATCTTTAAGCTTTTCATCCCCAGTCTGCTCTGCACACTTGGTCTGCAAACTGCCTTTATTAAAGATTTAGAAATGTGAGCGTTGTGCTGAAAATTCGTATGTAACTGTCTCCTCCTTGGATTACTTGCTTAAATGTGGAATAACTTTAATGACTGGAATAAAGCTGCTCTAGCTAACTTAAGTGTGAGAATCCTTCAAAATAAGAGGGCTGGAAAAAGGGAGGGCAATGAAAGGCAGCAGGAACAAAAGGCGTTGTGCTCTTCTGTAGATGAAAATCAGTAAGCATAAGGAGATGAGAGAAAAATTGTCCAAAATAGAAAAACCAGAGGAGAGAAATGCTCTTTGATCAGTGCCAGTGGCATAGGTCATGCAGCTGAAGGCTGCTAGTTTGATGCCTCTTGTTGCCTTTGTGTGCTGATATCTAGCTAAGCACCCTGTCATATATATGTGAATCTGCTGCTTTCTCCTGTTTGCATTCCCCAGAATAGCTGACAGCTTTGTAAGGAACAGGAGCTTAGTGTGTGCCCATAGAAACTGCTGATGACCATTTTCCATGAAGGAAAATGCAGAAGGGAGTGACAAAAATGCAGTCTTCAAAGTCATCCAAATGCCACCTCTCAGAACAGGTGTCATAATGTGCAGGATTTGTGCTCTTCTCACTTTTGCCATAATGATTGGTTTAAGTAGGTACTAATACATAAGGAAACAAGGATAGCAAGTAAGATTATTGTGACACTTGAAGCTATTTTAATTTATTAATATCACTCCTGTCCTTCCAAGATGAGTTAGCTCAGGATGCACTTGTAGATTGGAAAAGTGGGTTGGAGCTGAAATCCATCACACTGCTTCAGATATAGAAAATCAGACTTTAATAATTTGGGTTGATATTTTTTTTTTCCCCTGGACGTTCCAGACAAGCCTGGATGTTTTGAAGACTGCAGGGGCTGTGTGCATCCTGAGTTGTGTAAGCTCACCTCACACTGGGGAGGGAACTGAAAACAACAGGTGTGATGCTTTTAACAAGGGCATCACTGCTAAAGGTGTGGTATGCACACGTGTGTGGAGACAGAGGATGTTGGCAGTGACTTTAGAATGATAAAAAGCATTATTTTATCTTGCTTCCCTATGGAACATGGAAAAAAAAAAGAAATGTGAGGCTTTGTTCAGCTCAGCAGTTTTTTAATGAATCTTGGGGAATTCTGAGTCTTAAAGGATCAGAAATGCTTTTGAAGAAATCTCCATACATCACATTGTTTAGAAATATGTAGGTTGAGCTTCATCTTCTGCTCTGGCAAGGTCATCTTGCTCACAAGTTCACTCCTTTAATTTTGCCTCAAAAACTGACAGCGTGTGAAGTTAGACTGACTGGAAACTTATTTGGCAACGGAATCAACAATTCCATCCCTATGTAGGTCATATATTTTCATATCAGCATAGCTATCTTGATCTCCATCCAGTGGAATGGCAGGAAATTGGCTAGTAAATTCCAGAAGATGTGGGAATGACAGGTGGCTGCAGTGTTGGGCATCTGGGGCAGCTGCTTGCTGCTGTTGTTTTTTGGGGCAGCTTAAACTGCTGTTTCTGCCAGGGTGAAATTCTGTATCCGTGCAGGGAGTGAGGTCTGGAAGGTGGTCTGGCTGAAAAATGTCATTTTGCTATCTGGGTTCATTTACACAAACAGTGGATCCAGGCTGTGTGTGCTTGTGCAGAGCTGGGCTGAGCTGGGAGGAGTGGGAGTGGGGCTGGCTCTGGTGGCAACCCAGGAATGCTGCTGAGGGTGCACTTGTGAAACTGTCCCCAGGCACCTGAGCTGGCCAGGCTCTCTGCCAGCCCAGCTGAGCAGGTGTTCCCAGGTGCTTAGCTCTGCCCCATGACTTCTGCTTAAGTGTTACAGGAAGAATGGATTCACTTGTCAGAGCCCATGTGAAACCAGCAATGAGGCAGAGCATCTCCTAAAGATGTTCTTCACAGGGCAGCTTCATAGCTAGCACAGATAGAGGAAGATGAGTTTGCAGCAAAATTTTCCATGTCTGAATTTGATTTAGATTTCTCTAGACTGTGCCAGAAAATTTATTGGAAGATTTGTCCAAAGGAGTTTAATGAAATCACTTGTATGTAAAGAAGTGATGTTTGCTAGGTGTTTCAGGGGGGGTCCTGTCACTGACCCACCACTCGAGCTTTTGGGACTGGCTCTAATCTCAGTTGCTGGAGAAGTCTATTGGGAAATGACTGCTGCTGTGTGCTCCTGGAGGTGGCTGCAGGCTGCCAAGGCTGTCCTTGCTCTGTGCTCAGCATTCCCAGCAGCGCTCCTGCTGCAGGGACACCGCTGAGCTCCCCTGTGACAGCAGGGACACGTCCTGGGCTGGCCTTGGCTCTCACTGCTGTCCTGGGGGACACCTTCAAGCCTTTCTCAGAGACAGGGAGAGACCATACAGCTGGCTTGGGCAAGCCTTGCTGGTCTCCCTGTGCCAGGGCTGGCTGAACCTGGTGGCCTTGAGTGCTGCACCAGCAGGGCAAGAGTGTTAGCTGGAATAATTAATCAATAAAGAGGGGTGGCAGCAGCTTGGCAAAGTCAGCTGGAGGTGTGTAGACTGGTGCTACTGCATGCACCTGTAGGAGAGCTATGCAGATTGACCACTTCCTTGGAGAGAAATACTTTTCATGCTGGCTGCTTGCCATTTGTGAGACCTGTTTAGTAAGGTTACGTGCTTTGCTTGTGGTAATGAGGACTTGGCTTTATTTGAGCAGTTTAAGCTCAGTTCTTGTTCACAGAGCCTAAGGTTACTGTTCCCTCCTCCCTTTAAAGCTACATGCATAGATAATTGGCTGAACAAACAGTGGGCAAACTGCTCCCTGCAGAAAAATAACTGCTTTTCACTGCCACTCATTCAGTGAAGTGGCATCTGGAAGACTCTCCAGATAGTCACAGGAGGTTTGGTGTGTAACAGGAAGATGCAAAGAAGCCAAATCCTACAGCTGTCAGTGTTCTCTGTATTTTTCATGCTCTTGGAAGGGTTCTCCTGGCTTGGTTTGTTCTCAGTTTGTGCTGATACCTACGGCTTCCACCCCAGCCATGATGTTCTGCAGCATAAGTACCCAACACATTTAAAAAACAGATGAATTGCTTTCTCAATCTCATGGAGGTGCTGTAGGGATTAATTAGTTCTGACAAAGTGCTTTCTGGCTGAGATGTCAAACTGACGTTTCAGGACTAATGGTATTGTTTAGTGAAACTGTTTGGTTCTCCTCAAATGCCTAATTACTATTTTAGAAGAATGTACTCTGTGGAGGGAAGCTTTATTGATTTAAAGCACGCAATAAACAGGATTGCTTTCAAGAGGCAGCCATTCATATCTGCTCTGTGCAGAGTTGAGATGCAAGGTGGTCACACAGCTACTTTGAACCAAAGTGTAAGCGAAGCTATTGCTTAAATGACCCTGCAGCAGCTTGCAGATTTCTCATATGTGACTTTCAACTGCCTTAATAGCCTTGTACTGAGAGCAAGGGCAGTCCCCTGCCAAGCACAGGGCTCTCTGCTATTTCATCCTTCACAGCCCTGCCCCACAGGGAGGATGGCCTGCAGAGGAACAGCAGTGGCTAAAATAACCTTCTGGACCCTTCAGGCAGCGCAGGAAAATGTAGGTAACCCCCAAAGTGCTGTGTGAAACCGTGCTGTGGATTATTTAGTGGTTAATTTTGCTTTGAATGCCATGACCTAGCTGAACCTCTGCAGCCACTAGAAGACATGCTGGTGGCACACTGCACAGGCTGTCCCCTTGGCCATCAGGTGCCTACATCCCATGGGACATCCTCCAGGGGCTCAGGCAGGTTGGCACCATGGCTTGGCAGCAGAAACCTGTCACACCACAGCACCTGGGTGAAGAGGAGGAGACATCTCCTGACATCCTCATCCTGGACACTGGCACCATTGTTGGACTGTTTGAAACATTGAGTATATATTTGAGCTGCTTATGCAAATTATCTCAAAGGGGATTTGGGTGGGGATGATAATGGAAAGTATTTGGCTGTCATGTGTGATGCAGCTCTTAGAATTATCCAGCTTGTTTCCTGGGAGGTATCTCAGGCTGATGGCCTGTCTTGGGTGGTGCTGGGTATTTTTAGAAAAAATAGTAAGACTGATGTAAATTCTGATGACCTGTACTGTATCTAATTCCAGGTGAGCTTTTAATATTGAATTGTTTTTTAATAAATATTCTTAGCATGAATAACATTTGGTATTGTAGAGTTTTTGGCGTGGTTCAACTTGAAATTAAATAATTACTTTGAACAGGCTTTTTTGTTGGGATATGGATGTGGTGATGCTCAGGTGTGTTTGATTAGTGGTGTGTTAACTCTGCAGAGAATAAGGAGGTTAAACTCTCCCATTCAGTGTATTATTCAACATTTCTCAACATCTGGTCTCTCTCCACTTCAGCTGTCAGTTGACCCACTTGTTGAGATTTTGCTGAAATTCCTTGAAGTCATCTCCACATCCAGCTAACCTAAACAGCTTGTCAGCAGTCAGGGTTTATCTCGGCTGTTTGAGGGGCCTGGAAAGGCCCTGGGTGACCTTGGGGCACCCGCGTATCAAAGGACGAGAAGAGGCTTCAGTTCTTCTTTCTGGTTTTATGTTTATTAATTGTTTATCTAAAAGATGTTCTTTCAGCCAGCAGAGATCTGCTCAGCAGTCAGCCATGGGCACACTCCGTCTCCCTCCGGGGCAGGCACCTATCTTTATACCCTTTGCTACGTATACAATATTTATCATTTTTCCCCAATACCATCTATTGTTATAACTCGGTGTACTCTTAGTAATAACCAATAGAAAGGTGCCACCGTGGCCAAAGAAGATGGAGGAGAGGAGGAAGAAGGAGGAGGACAGGACACACCCCAATTCCTCCATCTTACTCCTCTAAACCCCCCTGTACATAAATCTTAAACCTTGTATCTCACTCTCTAATTAGCTAATCTTTTCACCATTCACCCAGTGAAGCCCTCATCCCTGTCGTCTCCTGTGCAGGGTTAAAGTCCAGCTACCAGACACTTCTGGCAACATTCCAGGACTCCCGAGACCCCCAAGCTGGTCTCAGAGGCTCAGCATCTCAGGACTGAGATCTTGAGATCCGACAGTCAGCCAGCAAGGCAGTAAGCCAGGTTTGATATTTGTCTTTTCTTATGTCACACCACAAGGTTTAATCATCAGAGTTAGCACAAGTTATTGCCTTGATGGGACTGTTGAATTCTAGTATGGACAAATACATAAAAGGCTGTTTAACAGTTCTCAAAAAGTTTTCCAGTATTCTAGACATGGACAGATTTGTCTGGCAAAGAAATCAGTGAGTGTTACTCTCTCTTATTTTAATCTGTATGTGGAGGGAAGGGAAATGTCATGGCTTCTGCCATGTCCCATGGTTTTCTGTGGCACTAAAGATGTCTTAGACTTCTTAACTTTTCCATGTTTTGCTTTTGGATGTGAAAACTCAGCTGAGTTGGTCTGTAATTCTGAGTAAAGGTATATCTATTGTCATCTATCTGCTAATTAGTCATTGAGTGCTGTGTGGCAGCCATGGTGAGTTTCTCATACAACTGGTTTACTGATAATTCAGTTTGGAATGCATCTGCCATCATCTGCCTGATGCTAATGAAAGCATAACCTGCATGTGAATACTTTCTTAAAGCAGATATTCTCTTGTATTCCTTGGGCAGTACTCCTCACTTCCTTTTTAAGATTTCTTTTCAGGAGAAGATTGTATGGATGGAAGGGGAGAGGTGCATGGCAGGAGCCTGGTGTGGTCATTTGCAAAAGGGTTGCATGGATAAAAATCTTAGTTTGCAAAGATTTGCAACTGAACTGGTCACACATAGTCTTCCACTCAGGCTTGTTTTCCCACATCTTTTGTAAATGCCACTCTTATCCCTAAAGCAAATGTTCTGTGTTGAATTTTCTCATCTTTATTCTCTATTTGTCCAGTAGTCTGTAGCTAATAGCCCAGAGTGTTTCCTGGTTTGTGTTCTCTCTGTTTCCCAGGTGCAGGCTCCTGCAGTTTTGGGTGGTACCTCTGACAAGTTGTGCTGCATCTTCAGTAGCTTGGCTGGGCTGGGGTCTCTTCCAGTGCAGTCACTGGGGTTTGCCTCAGGTGCTGTGGTGGTTCTTTTTCCTGTCAGGAAAAGATCTCTGGATGGATGGAGGACACCTGAGTGCAGCTGAGCATGCTGCAGTTCACAGCCAGGTTTAGACCTGGGAGGATTTGTTCTTGTGTCAGATCCTGTCCCACGGTGTCTCTGTGGCAGCAAGGTGGGCCTGGAGGCTGCTCTGGGTTTCTGACCAGAGAAGGTGGCACCAGATCCTTGAGAGAAGGTGCAGTTAGCCCCTGGTGTTGGGGTTTTGCTGTGTGTGGTAACAAGGATGAGAACAGCCCAAGGGGTATTCACACCTGTAAACCTTCTGCTTGGAAATCTGCTGTGGCACTCGCTTCTGATGGAGTGTGGCATGTTGTAAGTGTTCTTTTGCAGTCAGGTTTACTGAGCAGAATTGCAGTGAAATAACCAAAGTTTGATAATTTTAACAACTCCCTTTAAAGGCTTTATTGTTTGAATTGCTTGTCTGGAGTAGTTGGGCAGTTGTGTGGCAGCAACTCTGAATGACAGTACTGCCTCTTGGCCGTCTTTTTTGAAGACAGGCTGGAATGCTGCTTTGGTCCAGCTGCTTCGTGGCCAGCCTAGATCCTGTTCAGAGGTGTAGGGAATAATGAGGTTATGTCAGTATGAATTAGGGGTTTCACAGCAATAATTTTATTATTTATGTTGCATTCTCAATATTTATGGAGGGTTTACTCCCCCCTAGCTAGTGGCTTTGCAGTCAAAGGCAAGCTGTTGACCTGTCATTTTATACTTCTATGTTCCCAGCTCTCTGCACTCTTTTTTCCAGTGATTGTTGCTTCAGCTTTTTCTCTCCCAAGCCATATAACACTACTGCTTATTTCCCTTATGGCCATGTTTGCAGGGTCTTTAAAGCTTTTCATAAGTAAGCACTTTGCCTGATGGGAGAAGAAGGTTTGTGGAGTTAAAAAAAAAAAAAGGGCAAGAAATACGCTGTAGGTAATAGATTCCAAAAATGCAAATTTGTTTAAGCAACTTCTTAAAAAGGAGGGAGGGAGGAAGGAATTGAAGATTAAAACCTGTGTTTATATACATGTAGAAGCTGGAGGCAAAGCAATCCATTCATAAATATACAATAGGATTTATGTCATGGTGAGAAGTGCTACATGCATATTCATGTGTAATTTGCAAATCCTTTGGTGATTAAATACTTTACTCCAAACTCAAGAACTAAATAACCTTCTTGTTGAAATGAGATGTCCAAAGGCTCTAATGCTGCTCCAGTGGAGGGGAAAGGCTGGGTGGTGTAATAGATCTGATACTTTAATTTTGACTCTATTAAAAGATTTTTGGTGTGCTTTGGGCATTATTTTATTAGTATAATCAGGAAGTTTTGAACAAAGCATGAAGCAGAGAATTGCAAGGAATATTGTAAAGCCTGTCATGCTAAGAAAAGCAAATAGGCTTAGGAACTTGTTAGGATGTTTTTCTCAACTGATTTTAATGTCAAATACCTTTATCTAAACTTTCATATCCCACAGGTAAGCACAGAGTTGAACTAGTAACAGCTTGAAGGGCAGCTGTCTTAAAGTAGCTTTGTGCAAGTGGAAGTGAATTGCCTTTAAAGAATGTAGCCTCAGTTCTTCACTACGAGATGGATATGAATGCACTGTTGCCAATGCTTTAGGTTTTCAAAAGTCTTTAAGTGCTGTAGGTGAAGTGCATCCTTTCTAACAGCATGAGCAGGGAATAGTGCTGCTGTGGAGTAACTGTTTCCTGCAGCTGGTGGTGTTGCATGGAGCTGGTGAGTGCTCAGTGACAGTGCTGCGTTCCTGGGCAGGGTGTGGTGATGCAACTGGTTAATCCTGCATGGTACTGGGAAATGGGACAGCAAGTGCCAGGCATCCTGCTGGGAAACAGCTCAGCCTGTGCCTCCAACATCGGTGATAAGGTGGGGCTGGGCCTTGTGGTGTGATTCTGTGCCTTGGCCTTCCCTTCCTCGGGATCCTGTCACAGCTGGGAGTGGCAGCCACCACACTGTGTCCCCTGCACAGCACCAGCTGCTCTGCTGTGCAGCACAGTGGTGACCCTGTGGCACTGGGCTGCTGCTGGTGTGGGTGTTTATGTATTGCTATGGGCAATCACTAACAAACCACAGCTCTTCTCACTTCCTAAAACTGCACCTGGTCAGTTCCATCTAGGTAAATTCCCTGTATACCCTTTGGGAAGGCTGTGGTTTATTCTTGTATCTGGACCACCACAAAGAGTTTTTTTTACTGTGCTCTCCTGGTGTTCCTGATAGCTCACTTTGGAATTGCTCCTTTTCCAGCTTATTTTGGAATTGCTCCTTTTTGTAGCTTTATGAGCTCTTTATCCTTTGTGCATTGTTTTGTGTCAGGAGAATATAAAGTACATTGATGCTGGATGGGAGAAGCCAGCAGAGTTCTTGTGTTCTTTCTTCACCACTGAGGTTAGTCCCTCTTTGAAAGTTGTGTTGTCTGATTTAGTTTTCCTGCTCCTGTTCTGTAACAGCTCACCTGTGGGATGCTTTGATTGAGCTGAACAAGAAGACAGAGCAGTGCACTCAACTCGCTAAGGACTATAAATGCATTTTTCTGGCTGGCACAGGTGTAGCAAATTGCCCTTTTAGTCCTGTTTACTTGTTTTTCTCATTCAGTCACAGGTAGGTTCTGCTCCTTGGGCATCAGAGAAGAGCCCTGGATCCCCTGCTGCTGTCTTGTGCTGTGATCAGGGGGCATGTGGCACAGACACTGTCCCTCCCATGTCTGGGGGCTCTGCTGTACAAAGCTGTGCTTCAGCTGATTTGAAATATTGTTTCCAGGTAACTGTGAAAAGCTGCTGCTTTTACAATGAGCACTGAGAATTTGTATCATCTGCCATGTCAGAGCTGCAGTGTGTCTGAGCTGGTGGCTGGTCACACACGGATGTGAAGATGCAGCACTGAGTCCTTGAAGAATATGAATTGGTGTAGTTCTGTAAGAGGCACAAAATTGAGCTAAACAAACCCAGCTCTCCTTAAGCTGAGTCCTGAGTTGGTGACTTCTTGGCTTTATAGGGTGGGCACTTCACCCATCAAGCAGGTCAGATGCACACAGGGGAATAGCTGGTGTGTGAGGTGTGGTGTTTCTAATTGCTGTGCCCAGATGTATGAGCTGATTTTATCCCAGCATTTTTTATTATGAGGAAAGCTAGAAGAGGTAAAGGTATTAACAGATCCCATGTTTTCAAAGAGTGCTATACAGGTAGAGGCTGGATGGGAAGTGAATTTGATTTCCCCCCTGTTTTAGTGCTATAAGTGGATACCTCTGGATTGACCTCAGAAGGGTGTAGTGAACCATTTCTCACAGTATTGTAACTACTTGCAATTTTGCTGGTGGAAGAAGTAAAAATCTTTGCCCTGGGGGCTGTTTCTGGCTGTGGGCCTGAGCAGAAGCCCCAGTGGCAGGGCTGGAGCAGGCTGAGCAGCCACTGAGCCATCCTGCTGTGGGAGGTGGCCATTCCTTCAGCCCAGGTGCCCATCTGGCTCCTCACTGGTTTTGCTGGCATGCAGAAAACTGCTCCCTCTCTTTTTGGGCAC
Organism: Zonotrichia leucophrys gambelii; assembly: GCF_028769735.1. Taxonomy (NCBI): domain Eukaryota; kingdom Metazoa; phylum Chordata; class Aves; order Passeriformes; family Passerellidae; genus Zonotrichia; species Zonotrichia leucophrys. Next base: position 13,798,180 of record NC_088183.1, read on the forward strand.
AGTTTCTGCTGCTGCAGTAAGCTGGAGCAGCCCAAGGACTGTCTGGCAGCAGTGACAAGTCGAGGTGGGAGTGACCTTCCTGCCAAGCATGGTTCCCCTGGAAGTCACAGCTCACTCCTGAGCTGCTGTCAGTGCAGTTGTGCTTGCCTGGCACCACGGGTGGTGACAGTGGGTTCAGCCAGGCAGCTGTGTCACTTGCAGTTTGTCTTTCAAAGCAGACAGCTTAAATATCAGATTGATGCTTCCTCAGCGCTGCGCTGCGGGCTGTAATTCCATCTGCTGCGACAAGGTGACACCTGAAAAGGTATGTGCTGCTTCCTGCATGTCCTCCCTCCCATGTACCTTCTGCATGCACAACTGCAGGCACCACTTCACCTGCTTGTTGGCCTTCCTCTCCATGTAGTTGCCTGGGAGTCTAGAAAAACACTCAGTATTTTCTCTGAAGTGCTGCTGGAATTTCAGTGTCATATTTTCATTCATCCTGACCACTGCAGTTTCTGCAGTATCACCACTCTTTATCTTCACTGCTTTGGAGCAGTAGAATCATCTGTTTATGCCATTGATTTGGCAATTATTACAAGGACATTGAACAAAGGACATTATTAAAGGAGTGTTCAAACACCTCTGCCCAAAGGGCTGTGTTTTTAATAGTTCTGCAGATTCATCACTGATTTTGGAACTTGATAGCAGGTTGGCTCTCTGGATCAGTCTGTAGATTAGATTAAAGTTACTAGACAAGGGCAGCAGGAGTACTTTGTCCATCAGAGAATTTCATCTTGATCTTTGCAGGTGAGCTGAACTGTGGATAATGATTTATTTAGCTGAGCTGGTGGGAGTAAGTTAATATGCATGTTGTGAATTCTGCATTGGTGCTGTAGATCAGCATTTGGGTAAAAATGAATAAAAATGGTAACAGTGAAACTGCTGAAAAAATATACTGGCATGGGAGTTGCATTTCATTCAGATGCTGCTGGTGAAGTAGTAGTGAGTTAAGCAGCAAATTTCAAACCTGTAAGCTCTCAGGTTTGCTTAACAGCAGGTGTACAGCACTGTAAGGCACAGTGTCAGATCCATTAAACACAGCTTTGACGTAAGGATGAAATGAATAGCTGAGATATTTTAGGTAATTGCCTTGAGCAACAGTGATGGTTGTATTGGAGCAGCTTCAGTGAGTTATAAACAAGCTTCAGCTGAGGCCAGATCGAGCAACTGATGATTTGCAGAGTGTCTGGTGTGGTTTGCCTGGAGAGCAGCACACATGGTGTGTGCAGGCTGTGCTCCTGAATTCCTCCTTTTCTGTGCCCACTGAGGAGTGGGTGTTCAGATAACACTTTCACCTCCCCAGCTGCTTTAGTTTTACCTCAAGTGTCTTGCAACAAATACTGGTTTAGACTGAGGGAGACTGACTCATTCAGCTGCTTCTTATCCCTTGGCATATATAAAGGCTGCAAAACCTGATAGTGATGGAGAAAAAGTGTTACTGAGGGATCTTGGCAAGAAATACTACTCTACACTGTCTGGGAAAAAAAACCCAAACCCAGCTTTTTCCTTTTTTTTTAATTGGGATGGAAGAAGAGAAAGCACAACTGAGGTAAGCTGGACAGGAATGTCTTTCTGAGTGTCATCTATAAAAAATTTGGATTATCCATAGAGAAGACTGGCTTTGAGGTAGCTTGTTTTTCAGAACCTTGCTTTCTAAATTCAGGGGAAGGTAGTAGTGACCTGGGGTATTCCAGGCCTCACAAGAAAATCTCAGGAGTGAAATGTCTTGTGCCTTAAAGCACCTGCAGATCCTGTAGCTTGTTTGCTAGGCTGCTTTACAAAGAGGGCTTATTTTTGTGAGGAGGGCATAGGTGTAGCTCACTATCTTCTTTTCCTGACTACATCCCCTGAAAACTGAGAGAAAGAAAATACCTTGTTACAGATCAGCAGGAGCTGGGGCTTGATATGGCACAATACAAAGAAATGTGATTTTCTACTGTGCCAGGTTTGAGTGGCCACTACTAGATTTTAAGAGCTTATTTTGACCAACTTGTATTTTCCAAGACAAAGCTGAAACTCTTACAGATTTATGCCTTCTGCTGCTTTCCTCAACTTGCAGGGAAGAAAAACATGTGAAAATGGAGGTGGTTTGGCTTGACTTGTTGCAAAACTCCAAATATTCTGTGCGTTCTGCACCAAATGCTTAAAATCCTATTTTGGAGTTCACACTAAATAATAGGCAATTAAAAATGGAAAATCCAGTGCCAAATACATCCTTTTGAAAGTATAGCATAAGCTGAAGGTATGTGATTGCTTAGGATAGGGCTGTCCATAGGATGTAGCCATGCCATATGCATGAAGCCAGCTGGAGTGGTTAGAGCATGTCATGTCAGATATTTAGAGATTTGGGAACCTGAATTGAAATCCTCAGCAGAAGAAATTCAGGAATTGCCAGAAACATAATATAATCTATGGAAAACATAGCTGTTGCTCTCAGTTTTTAAAAGCCCCTGGATGGTTTGGCCATGTGCAGCATGGAGGGGAGCCCTGGTCTGAGCTGCAGACCTGGGGCTGCTGGGGTGCTCTGAGGAGAGCCTTGCTGAGCAAAACTAGGTACCAGTGAATGAACTGGTGATGGCTGAAGGGAGCAGACATCCCTGGTGTGCTGCAGCATGCTCTGTCTGGCAAACACCTAGCACAGGGCTCTCCATCTGGCGCGGGCTGGGCCCTGGAGGAGCGGCTGCTGCCATAGGAACCGCGATCCCCTTCTGCCGGGATGAGCCCGGGACGGCCCCGCTCTGGGCTCCATGTCGAGCTCTTTGTCCTCACACCCCATCACCCGCCCTGCTGCCGTGTCCTCCCCAACACCCCTCCTAACAGCTTCAGGATATAGCTCTAACATTGTGCTGCAGCCTGCTGCCAGGTGCTCAGAGTGATAAAAGGGGAGTAAGGATTTTAGCCCTCTTTGGGGAAGGGATATGTGCAACCGAGGGTCACAGCAGCCAGTCTGAGCCTGAGCCTCGCAGGGCTCAGCTTTGTATTCAGATGCGCTGGCCTGCGAGCTGCAGACATTCCAGATACTTGTGTTCGTTTTGGCTGTATCCAGGCACGCACTCACAAAGAGCAAGATGCGTGCAGTGAAGTATAAATCCCGTCCTCTAATGACTCAAAGCACTGTTGTGTGCTCATACATGCTTAACAGATTGTATAATTAGCTGGCTTTGTAAGCTGGCAGCATGTATGACTCTCCAGTAGCCCCCTAAAAACGCTGTGTGGTGCAGGGAGTGTATGCAGGTCCTTAAGCTGCTTGTATCCACGCAGCGATGGCTGCTGGGCACAAGAGAGGGGCTGTGTGCCCTGTGCCCACAGAAAGGCTTCCCAGGCCCGGTGCCACCACCTCTGCCTGTCCCTGGGCTGCCAGCAGCTCTTTTCCCCTTGTTTGCTGCTGCTGGGCTGGTTTGCTGGCTGCTCTGGGGACAGGGCTGTCCCCAAGGCGGTCCCCAGGCCGTGCCCTTGAAGGCAGGCTCGGCAGATGGTGCGGCCGAGCGCCTCAGTGTGCGCAGCCTGCGCTACCACGGAGCCCGTCAGGGTGGATGAGGATCGGCCCAGGCTGGAACCCGGCTTTATTTGCAGTGTTTAATGGAGGAGTGTTACTCGCTGAGGTGGCGAGGCTCGCTGCAGAGCTCTCCCGGCCCTGCAGCACAGGCACCCAGGCGTTGCTGGTCCCGGAGCACGGCGGTGCCGGCTGGGCAGGGCTGGGCTGCCTGCTCGGAGGAACGCGACAGGTTGTGCCGGTGTCCGGGAGCAGCACCGGGGCCCAGGGCTGCGTGCTTGGGATTTCATTGGAGCCGGGGAGGAGCCGGCAGCAGGGGAGCGAGCATGACCTTGAAAATCCTTATCGAGATGAAAAGGTGCAGTGAGGGAGCGAATTCCCCGCGCACAGCGCCCGGCCGGCCGGGCTGGCAGCGAGCGCTGCGGCCTCGGCGCCGGGAGATGCCTTCCCACAGCCCGGCTGTACCCCCGGGGCTCAGCCTGTGTGAATCGAGGGGATCGCTTCTGCTTTGACTGTTTCCATGCATTTATAAGTAATAATGAGCCTGAAGGCAGTAGCAAAGCGAGCTGTGGCAGCTGGAGAAGATGGGCCACTTGAGATGAGCAGGTTTAATTATGATTCCGTGGCAGGTGGAGCTCATCTGTGAGTTTGGTGCTCAGAAATTGTGTGAGCAGCCAGACAGCTCATCCCAACCAGCAAGGGGGGTTGTGCTTCTCCCCATAAAACCCCCACATTTATGTGCTTCTGTTCCTGACACTCCTCTGTCCCTGGCACACTGTGGGCTGCTGGGTGCCCCTAACCCAGCTGGGGATGCCCTGGTCAGCAGGGTCTGGGGGCTGCTCTGCTCTGTTCCTGAACAGAAACAGTTCCTGGGAAGACTTGGAGAGCTGCTGGTCTAAAAAGAGGAGCAAGGAAAAGCTGCATAAAGATGCTTTTTACAGGAGCAACAAACCCTTAGCCTGGCTCAGTTGCTGGTATCTTTGTGCTGTGGATCCATCACGTACTAACACATGCCCTTGTATGTGCCCTTGTCACATGCTAATTCAGGTTAAATAACTGCATCTCCTAGAAATTGATCCTTTTCTAAGATGCTTTTTGGGTGCTTCTAATCCCAAAGCATGTCCCAGGAAAGTGACACTGTACAGATAAAGCAACCCTTGCTGTGTAAAAAAGTAATCAACACTTGCTACTATGAATATGTGCTGTGAAATGTAAAATGCTGCATTCCTGAAGAAATCTAAGTATTGTTACAGCTTGAGTGTAGCACTTCTGTTGCTGAGGCTGCACTGCAGCTTGGAAGCAGATACTTAAAATTCATTGGTTTGTGGTGCTTTTTTTCCCTCTTGACAAGGATAGAATAAAACCTGTCTTTCTCCATGGCTATAGGAACATAACCTTGTGGGGTTTTTGTTGGAGGAATTCAGGCATTTGCTGATGTCTTCGATAATTCCTTTCTAAATGCTTTAGCTTAGAGCATTTGCATAAAATGTTCTCTCACTTAACAAGTTCAGCTTTTTTCAGTTTTAGAGGATCTAGGAATTTGGATGTGCTCTAATGACCTTGGGACATTTGTTTTTAGGTCCTGTGGAATGGGGTGGCCTCAGCCCAAGGGAGGCTGGAACTCGCCCAAGGGAGGTGGAACTTGCCCCTGCTGATGGGGGAAGTCCCGTTGCTGTAGCACATGAGGACTTGTTTCCCTGTTGCATAGCTGAATTAACTTGCTGAGGAGTGACATGAGTGGCCATGCCACCAGCTCTGGTGCTCCTGTGGAATCAGAACTTGGTTGTGTTGAGTGGCAGAGTTGTCAGGGTTGATACAGGCTGTATCCAGTGGGATTGCAGAGGATGTGCTGCATGTCCAGAGCCTGCTTCTGAACAAAGCACAGGGTGGTGTGAACACGCTTTTTCAGTCAAAGCTGGTGGCATTGCTGCCCAGCTCCTTCATTGCTCTGAGCTTCCTGCCATGCCTTCAGCTTTTGTTTAAGCTGCTGTGATACTTAAAACAAATCTGGCATCTCTGGCCTTTTTCTTTGGGGTTATGTAGCTGGTAAAGCTGGGATGAAATGCACCCTGTTAGTTGGGATTCATCTCTTCATTTTGCAGTGTGGAGCAGCCAGGATGGTGGTAGTGACATTGGGTCTCTGCTGTCAGACAAGCCAGGAGCTTGACTGAGGTACATACCCACTGCATAGGTATGGGGAAAATGGGAGTACAGAGACAGCAAAAAGATACAAACAATCTGTGGGTTTAACCACCTTCACCAGGGTATACTGGAAAGAGGAAGATTGTTCCTTTGGAAGGAAGGAGGTTCCCGTGCTCTTGGTCATAAACTAAAGTAAAAGAGTAGCTAAATATTAATAATGAGACTATGTAAGGTGTGTCTCTGGCACATACCTGGAGCATGAAGTGTGAGCAGCAGTGATAAAGTGATATGTATGCTGAGTCTCTGCCTAGTGGAAAGAAATGCTGTCTGATTTGAACTGAGGAATAACTGAAAAACCAAATCCTCAGCTGGCTTGTCCCAAATCTGAGCTGGCAGAAGGACTGTTAAGTGGGCTTTAAACCACCCAAGATAGATGGGAAAGGGGAATGCAAGAGAGCAAGTGGCATTATAACTTCCATGTTAACACCAATTTGATCTGTTGGCAAAATATATTCATAGTGGATCATTAAAAATAAGCGATGTTTGTGAGAGTAAATCAATCAAACTCACTTGGTGATGCAAATCTCACTTTTGCTGTCCTCAGATGCGTGAGCAGCCTTCAATAGTTGTTGATTTGTATCGACTCCCTTGCAATGTGTGAAGTACTGAGCTATGTTTAGTGCTTTGTACAGTTCTGCCTATAAACACAGTTTGGCATGATTTTTTTTGCGGCTTAACTACATGGTAAATCAAGGCTTTGTTACTTTGGATGAAAAAGATACTAAACCTATTAATTTTATACTCTTACCTTCTAACTCTACATCTCCTAAAGCTTTACTCTCAGAAGGTTGTTCTGGAAATTCATTCTTACTCTGACATTCCTGTTCATTTTTATACAGTATGGCTTTTCAGGATCTGAGAACACATTGCCTCAACACTTACAGCAACAGCAGTAGATTGTAAAGCTCACATTGTGAATTCCAAGTGCTGCATTCATGAGCTGAGGGCCGTGCAACCTGTGCTTTGGATGAGAAGTGAGTTGCCATGCTTTCAATTCCACAGGCTGTCCTCAGTGCTAACTCACAAGGATGAGTCTGCTGAAGTAGTTTTGGTTTGCCACTCTTGAAGGAATGGCAGGGACTGCAGTCTGCAGGGCTGTGCTTATGCTCGGGTGAGTGTTCTGTATCTGGAATTCACAGCTGCTTTGCAAGCAGAAGGATTTTTCTTCTCCTGTCTTCTCCACTGCTCTGACATCATCTCAACCAGGCATCTACTCTGATCCTTGCAGGCAGCCAGAAATATCCTGTCATCCTGGTATTGAATACTCTGCCACACCTGGTACCGAAATACTCCTGTCATACTGATACTGAAATACTCCTGTCCATACTGGTACTGAAATACCCTGCCGTACCTGGTACTGAAATACTCCTGCCCATACCTGGTACTGAAATACTCCTGTCCATTCCTGGTACTGAAATACTCCTGCCCATACCTGGTACTGAAATACTCCTGTCCATACCTGGTACTGAATTACTCCTGTCCATTCCTGGTACTGAATTACTCCTGTCCATTCCTGGTACTGAATTACTCCTGTCCGTACCGGGTCCTGCTGAGTTTACAATGGCATTGAAGGGGCCCTATGGGTGCCCATTAGGGGTTCTTGTGGCTTGGTAGTTTGTGTAGCAGGGTTCTGCTCTATCTGGCCAGATTTCCAGGGTGGCAGGCTGAAGTCAGATCAGAGCCATGCAGTGATGTTTTCAGACACTGCAGAAGAGCTCAGTGCCTGCAGCTGATGTGACTCAGGGCAAGGAGCAGAAGATGCTCTGGTGAGGCCCTGCTGCTTGCCTGGACTGTGTTCTGCAAGGGATGCAGACCAGAGAGCCTGCCAATGTTGCTGTTGGACACTGGGACCATCAGATAGCTCTATACCTCAGTCAGAACATTTAAAATGAAAGTAGCAAGCAGGCAGCCCTGCCAAAGCTGCTGTATGGATGAGCAGTTAGCCCAGTGCTAGCAGGAGGTGAACCAGGGAGCAGCCTGCCAACCACGTGCATGTAAAACAAACTCCTGGGCTTCCCTTGTCCTTCCTAAATAGGGTTTCATACTAGCAATGCTTGTTTTCTACACTGGGGAGATTAGATGAGTCCAGTGAGACCACCCTGGGGTTGTCTATCTTCCCACTTCAAATGCCATGCGAGTAAAGGGCACAGGAGCTGACAAGAGGCAGCTGTTGCAGGAGGCATTTGCTGTTCACAGATGCTGGGGAGAAGTGCAGCACCATGCTTTTCTTCTGAAAGAATTGAAGTTTGTAATCACTGTACATGAAGTGTAAATTCAGTGTCTGAAGCCCAGTTGTCCCAAATCGCTTGCCCATCACTCCTGCCTGGATGGTGAGCCCAGTGCTCCCTGCACGGCACGTGTTCCTGAATGCTGAGGTAGGGCAATTATTCCATACTTGCCTCCTTGCTGAGATCTCAAATATTTGTCTTTTTCTGACAGTAGCTATTGGTTCCCTGCTCTAGGAGCTGTACTGTGGGGGGAGTTTGTCCTATACACCTCCTTATCTCGAGGCATCCTGCCAATATAAACTGCTGCCACCCACACTAGGCAGCCTTTCAGGGAAGCAGGAATGCAGGCTGTAGGAGCAGAGACAGAGCCTTCCAGTTCATAATCTCCCAAATATGTCAGAGAACTAGTCTGACTACTCTGGATGCTTGGGAGGCAATTTACCCCATAAATTGAACGACCAGTCCCCTTATTCAAGAACAGTTGAGCTTCCAAGTGAAGAGAAAGCTGACTTAGTTTTAATCTGCTCAGGCTGTGCTTGTGGCAAGGCTGCTTTTCAACCTAGAAGAACTGAAAGCAAACTTAAAAGCCAGTGTCAGCTATTTAAAATTAAAGATGTTTGAATTACTTGCATGGTTAAATTCCAACTCCTGCATGCTTTTAATTCAGTGGTGTTGTACTCATCAAGTGTGGTGATGTTCTCATCAAGTTGTACCTTACACTTTTATATCTTTTCTGCTTAATTGGTTCAGGAAAGCATGCAGGATATAGAGGCTGGCAGGCAAGTTAATGTTGTGAGAAGCCTCATCTCCCATTTCTTGACTTTTTAACCTTGAACTATCCCAGGAATTTTTGCATTTGAGTGATTAAGAAGGTATGACTGACCTCCTGCTTGCAGAACCGGTTTGTTAATCGCTGGGAATGATCTAAAATCTGCAAGTGGTTTTTGATAGCCTTCTCCTTGCAAATAACTTCGTTGTTCTTTGCTTCCAGAGGTAAATGATCTGCACTGAAGAGCCATACACAGCAAACAGACTGTCAGTGTGTGCAGAGCAGGGCTTGTAAACATGCAGGCCTTTGCAGAAGTGGATAGAACGAGCAAGCAGCTGACTGTGCTGGTGCTCTGGGCATACTTTTTATGCCTGGTGGGGTAATAAACAATGTATTATATAGATTAACGCTTCTGTGAATCTGTTTGACTAATAAAAATGTATAAATGCATTTGTGTTCAGAATACCTGAAATACAGCCTGGTGCCTGACTTTCAGGTGTCTTTGGTGTCTCCTGATCTCTTTTGTGGAGAATCTCCTTAGGCAGTACGTGACTATTTTCTGTATAAAAGAAGAATTCAAGTGTTACCTGCACATGTGAAAGCAGTAGAGGGTCTAACTGGCAAATTACACACAACTCAAGATCACCTTAACGAGGTATGGAAGTTACCCTCATGGCCTGGCCAGAAAACATCACTGAGTTCTTGAGTGTCACTAAAAATGTATAAAATTAGGATAGCTTGGAAAATAAGCTCTGAGGATAGATGCTGGACTTGCTTATTCTAGAGGTGGCCCAGTGCATGAAGCATCAGGGGCCAGGAGGAAATACAAGGGGAAGGAGGTCTTCAGGAGGCTGAGAAGATGCTCAATAACCACGGCAATGAAAGAACCACTTCTGAAAAGCAAACAGCTCTGCAGTTTGACTTGCTTGAGGAGATGTGTGGTTTATTTCAAGCCATTTCTCTTGGTAATATTTATGTTGTAGTTTAAGCAAATTTGTTTGGTTTACACTAACAGCTTCAAATATGGGTTTTTTTTTCTCAGAGACCCCATTTTACTGTAAGAGTGTAATTCTGTTCCCAGTTAATTCCAGGACCACACACTGGCAGTCACTGAAATGACAAATGCTTGAGGTAACCAGAAGTTTAAGGTGACTGGGCCTTTGTGTACATTTTGGCATAATGTCTCCCTTCCAAACTTTGAAATGTTGTGTTTGATCTCTCTCAACTAAACTCTGCTTGGAGTGTAGTTAGGAAGCTTCTGAAGTCTTAAAAGTTATCACTTTTTAAAAGCTTCTCCTGGCAAGCACATTGGTGTTCATGGTCCCTCTGCTAATGGTGGTCCTGAATTGGGCCTTTCTGCTCCTCTGGGTGTAGAGATGTCCTCCTCCAGCTCCCCTGCAGTTGGTGAAGTTTTGGTGCCACTGAGGTGCCACTTGGCCTGGAGCTGCCTGCTGTGTCCCTGCTGAGGATGCTGTTGGGGATGAAGTGTTCCCATTGCCTGTTTCCTAAACTGCTGTTGGAGTGGGAATCCAAGGGACCATTGGTGCACAGGTGTGTGGAGATGGGGTGAGAAAAGCTTTGCCAGCAAGATCATAAAACATTCACTGCCACACCTGCAGCCTCCAAAGGCAATCCTCCCTGCAGTGAGAAGATGCTCCCAGGGAAAATAGTTACTATAGAGACGAATGGCCCTGGTGTGTTTGAGGGCTGGATCACCAAGTTGAGTAATAAATGTGTAGGTGTCTATTTTTAAAAGCTTTTGTGAGGAGGAGATTGCAGACAAATTTTCTAGGACTACAGCAAAGTGATAGGTTTTTCTGTGCTGAAGTTTAAAAATAATCATCGTCTGTCTTGAGAATGAGATGACCTCATTAAAAACAAAGAAGCTTGTATGTCATCCTGTGGAGCCTCCTGGCAGTGATTCTTGCAGCAGCCTTCTGAGTTCCAGCAGCAGCTCTGCTGGAAGTTTGAGTTCCTCAAAACTCTGTGTGCACAGCAAGCCCAGTGTCACAGCTGGAACTGAGGTGCCTTTAGCTCATCCTGGTCTGTGTAGCACATCCTGGCACATAATGAGCAGTGGGTTTTATTCAAACAAGAAATGAGGCTATGCTGTGTAAAAAATAAATAACTAAATAGAAGCCATTGAAAATAAAACCTGACTGCAAAGCTTCTCCTGCAAAATGCTGGGTTGAAAAGCTGTTTGGTTTTGTAAGAGAAATGGTATGAGTGGAAGTATCTGCCACCACTCATCATTGTGTCCTCTGGCTTGGCTTCTTGCCCAAGGGCTTGTCTGCCTCGCACCTGCTGTGTACCTGTGCATGCAGGAGGGAAGGGGAGGGCTCAGCAGGGCTGGCAGGGTGTGTGTCAGGGGCTGGTGGCTCAGGCTGTGGCTGTAGAGGAGCTGACAGGAGGATCCTGAGTGATCCAGGTGCTGCCTTTGTTCCTGCTGCAGTGGGTGAGCAAAGTGCAGGAAATCCCCTGTGCTGTCCTCTCACCGTGGAGTCATGAAGGATTTCATCCCGGGCCATGTGATCTGTGCTGAACTGATTACAGTAAGGCTCTCCTGTTTAAATGGCTTTACTTTGTTAGGGGCTCTGAGGAGCCCTGCAAACACAGGGATTAAGTGGGTTTATGCATGCTGTGGAAGCCTGGCCCTGGCTGTTGGTTTATAAACCTTCCCTTCTCGCTGACCCAAGCTCAGTGTTTGCTAAGTGCACATCCACCTGTGTGCACTTCCATCCTCGTGGCTCTGAGCCTCTCCAGGAGCTGCCCAATTGGTACCAAAATGCAGTAATTACAGAAATAGCATTTCCTGGTTTAGGCAGTTCAGAATTGATTTCTGTTACCACTGCAGTATTAACTGCAGATTTGTAAGTGGCACAGGTCACCCATCTCCAGCTCCTGCTAGGAATCTCTGTACAGCCATGTTTAACAAACCTTCTGTCAATCAAAAACTGGTTATACAGGGATTATTTGCCTTCAGTTTCCCATGTAATGAGGTTTTTGATTGACAACAGCGGAGTTCAAGAATATAGAAAGGCTTTCTGAATCTAAGATGAGAAAGTTTTCATTTAATACTGTTTGCACATGATAACATTGGCTTCCAGTTTTATCTGTGATAGCAAATGAAGGTGATCAAAAATCAGAAATATAGAAACCCTTCTCATTTTAAAGTAATGTGACTTAGAAAATAGAGGTAGGAAGCTAACTTTCTGTTTTGTGCTGTGGGAGTGGGATTTGGACATAATTTGCGCTACAAGTAGTTGAGCTACTGTGGGCAAACATTTTGCAAAGATGGAAGTGTCTCAGGATGTTCAGCATGGCTGGTGGGAGCAGTGGCTTTACCCTCTGCCTCAAGACTGTCAGATGCTCCTCAGATTAGGAAGTTGGGTGATGCTCTTCTTGTAGCTCTTTTACCAGGATTAGTTCCTGAACAGCCACCTTGACCTGCTGTGTGTGGTGGTTGCTGTGGGTACCTGTTTTCCAGGTGTCTTAATGAGGAATTGCACTTGCTCAAGTAAATTTGTATTTCTTGAATGAAATGAAATATAAAAATTGCATACTAGAAGATAAGAAAATATCATGTAAATGGATTAATGTAGGTTGATATGTCTTTTTCAAAATACTAATTATTCCTAATAATGACCCCAATTGAAACATACCTATGGGGGAATGGCAGTCACAGGTATGATGAATGTGAGATGTGGGTGAGTTCCTGCGAAGTGAGTGTATGTCTTACTTTTGGGTGAGCTAGAAGGCCAGGGTTAGGCTATGATTTACAAATATCTTCTCTAGCTCAGGCTAGTTTCTCTTGTAGAGCTCCTGCACCGAGCTCAGCCTCCAGCTTAGGAGCAAATTAAGCCCTTGAGGAATAGTTCAGACCTAACTGATGCCTGATGGTTGTCAGAGCCAAGGGAGCATGGCTGGGAGATGCAAACCAGCTCCCCTCAGTCTCCTCTTCTGCAGGCTGAGCAAACCAAGTGCCCTCAGCCTCTCCTCAAGCAGCTTCCCCTCCAGACCCTTCACCATCCTCTGGGCACTCTCTGATGGTTTAATGTCTCTGTTTATATTGTGGTACCCACAGCCACCCCCAGGAATCGAGGTGGACAAGGCACAGGAAGTCCCAGGGATTTTCTCCAATGCACCACTTGGTTATAACACTCTAAAAGCTGCTGTGAATGGGTGGCATGATTGCTGCTCTGCCACTTCTGCAGAGAGCTTTGTAAGATGTGCAATTCCACCCTGTGTCTGCAGTCCCTGGCACTGCACACCAGCCCCATCCAGCCCTGCAGTGATTAAACCTGGAGCCATGCATCTCCCATGTCCCAGCTGCACTGCTCAACAGCTTTGGTGAGGGATCCAAGCAAGAATCCCTCAACAGAGAGCAGTAATTAAACCCATACTTAAAGTACAATAAGTGAGGGTGTGCTGCAGACATAAAACACACCTCACTAAATTAATTTGTGTTACACACTGAGTAGAGTTTCTTGCAGAATTCTGCTCAAGAATTCCATCTAACATTAATATTAAACCCTGTCTTGGTAAAAAACCAAAAGCCAGTGTGGAGCTGCACTATCAGCCCTGGGTCTCTGGCATAGTTTCATCAGGGAATGGCACTGTAGTGCCAACTTTGGTGCTCCAAAGTGTAACACCAAACTTTTAAAGCTTCTGTTCAGCTTTTGTCCAGTCTTATTTTGTTAGGAGCAGCTGAATTCTCTATAAAAGTGCTCAGAAACTGTCAGACCCAATAGGAAGCCAGGACCAAACAACTGAAGGATGCTTATTCCTATTTTCCATATGAAATGCAATGCATGAACTACATGCAGCCAGTTCTTTCAGTTAGAGTTTTGGAAAAAGGAAGAAAAAAGCAAGGCAGGATCAGTCTGCTATAGCAATGACACAAGCCAACTGGAGACTTGCCAGTTACTAGGGCTCAGAAACAGACAATTATTTCACTTTTGAGACTGATATTTCCAACATATCTCACAAGGAGCACCCATCACCAAGCACAGACTAATGCCCTCCTTCGTGGCTGCCCAAAGCTTCCAACGATCCCATTTGTACAGAGAAATCTGTCATTCAGCAAGCAAACAGAATAATTATTAGTTTTATAACTAAGAGTGTAATTCCACTTGTTATAGACAAAATAGCTATTTCCCCAAGTAACTGCAGCTTCATAACCATATTAGTTACTTTTCTAAGCTCCTTTCCCTAGTTGTTATGGAAAAACTGTCACAAATCAAAGCAGCAATGGCACAATTAGATGAAAGACACGTAATATGTTGCGTAGCAAGCCTCTGAATACAGCATAAAAAGAAAAAAGATTATTTCCTTGTTATAAGATATGATTTTAGGGGTTGCTATGAAGACTAAAATAAACCAATTTTCCAGAAGGGATCCAAAAATGCAGTGTTTCCCCAAGCATACTCACAATGATGGATTAAAGAGTAAAAGGAGAAGCTTCTTTCTCCCAGCAGGACATGATTTAGTTAGTGCATTACTGCTGCATAAAACAGGACTGTTCCTCTGCATGTGGGAAGTTAAAGCTAGGACACATCTGCAGGACTATTCCTTTGAAACCTCTCCTTTTCAATTCACAAAGCTTCCTAGCTGCCTTGAAAAACATCTCATCAGCTCAGGCAAACCACATTAGCACACAATAGCTTCTCCCTGTAGCTGGACTCAAAGCAGCAATGCACAAAAATGTACCCCTGTCACCACCTGCCTGTAACTAAGGAAGGGCACCTGCAAAGTGGTTTGTGCATTCCTTACCCTCCTTCCTAAGGGAAACCTTCAGATGCATTCACTCAGTTTTCACATGAAAGCAATGCACCCAAAAGTTCAGAAAATCCTGAGTCTATGACTTCTGATCTCCAGCCACAAAGAGGGAACCAAGGGGCAAAATTAAGATCTGTATATATAACACTTTTTATGAAACCCAGACTGGCCTAGTTAAAAGAGATGACTCTGTCCTGCAGACCTCATTGTGGTCTGCAGCTTCCTCGTGAGGGGAAGCAGAGGGGCAGGCACCACCTGTACCATGAGCATGACAGACTCGAGGAAACAGCTGAGGCTGAGCCTGGAGGTTTAGGCTGGATAGAGGTGGAAGTTTTTTCAGCCAGAGGATGGTGGACACTACCCAAACTCCCCAGGGAATGGTTATGGCCCCAGGGCTGCCAGAGCTCCCTGCAGGAGTGCTTGGACAATGCTCTCAGGGATGCACAGGGTGGGATTGTTGGGGTGTCTGTGCAGGGCCAGGGGATGCACTGGATGATCCCTGTGGGTCCCTTCCAGCTCATCATGTTCCATGGTTCTGTGATCCCAGCATGACTGTGCCCCTCTCGGGGATGGGAGCAGCTCCATCTAATTCAGCATTTAGCTCTGGGCCCTCCCTCTGCCCTACCTGTGCAGCCTCCACGTGAACCACCATGGTTAAATAAAAGCAGATGCCATTTTCAGAGAGGGGGAAAGTGTTAACACTGGTGTTTAACTTAACATTGCCAACACGTTTGCTACAGCACTTTCATCTCTGTTATCTCCAGAGAGTGGCTTGTATCTGACCTTGCTCTGCATTTTTACCCTTGTGCATCTTTGATTTGATCAACTCAGAGCAGCACATATTGGGTACTCAGGCTGAGGAAACAGCTTGATCCACAGGGAAGAGCATGGGATAAGGGATAGCAATCACAAGCATTAAGATTCTATTTTATTTTCAGGTAATCTCTGTTTTCTATACAAACACACATTCGGTACACAGTCTAGATTAAGAGCTGTAAAAATAAACCCTGCAGTGAAACTTTATTGAGAAAGTTTCACAGTTCCATATTGTGAAGCTCTGAGTTGTTTTGCACAGCAGAGCTTTAAATTAAATTGAAATTTTCTGAGAGAATAGTGATTGAAACTCTGTTTATATGGCATAGGCAATGCATTGAAAGGGAAATGCAACAGCAGGTAAATTAGAGGTGTTAGTGGCCTACATGGCTTTTACAAAAATGTTCCCACCCCATTCTTACTGCATACCAGACTTATAGGTCATATTTAGGGGGAATTACATTAGTTGTTAAATGTTGATTTTATGTTGAAGGCTTATATATAAAAGTTGAAGGCTATATCTTCTGGCTGAAGGCTTTTTTTTCCTAAAATTCCTCTTAACAATGAGCAACTGTAAGATGTTAATATGGGAGTACCAGCTGGTTCTCAGTGCCTCCAGATGACATCTGCTCAGAACTCAGTAAAACTTGTCTGTCAGCCCTCCTTAATTACCTTTGGATAGGGAAGACTTGCTGGAAAGCAAGTCTTGGTTATGGATGCTCCTTTTGAGATATGCTGAAAATATCAGTCTCAAAAGTGAAATAATGGTCTGTAGTTGTCTGTCCAGTGTCTTTCAGAGCTGGTCTGTGTCCTCCTTTCTGCTGTTTGCGTGTGGCAGAGTTGGGTGCAGCTCTGCAGGTGCTTGCTCACCCCTTTGCCCTCAGAGTGCTCCTGCCTGGAGGGACTGTGGTGTTGTATAGTGTGTCCTGTGCTCTCTGCCACAAGGGCTTCTCTGGGAGGGCACACTCAGCCTCCATCCATCCATCCATCCATCCATCCATCCATCCATCCATCCATCCATCCATCCATCTGCCACGCAGAGCACTGGGCCTGCGTGATGGATCTCTGGGCCTCTGGCACATTGTGCTTTTGGCAGCTGGGGGTGTGAGGCACCTGCAGGATTAATTCCTCCTGCCTTGTGCCTCCCTGCAGTGCTCTTTGGTTTGCAGTTTTGTTGGTGCAAGCTGAACCTCATTAACTCCGAGTGAAAGGGAGGAAAGGGACGAGGTTTTGGTGATTAAAATCTGTGTGGCCACTCAAGGAGTGGGTACTCTCAGCTTTGTGTTTAGCCACACAGGCCTTCAGAGTGTTGCTGGCTGTGCTCTGTAATAGAAAAACTCCTCAGCGCGGTGCTGTGGAAATACTTCCTTGTTCAGACGGAGTGAGTTACACGTTTTCTGATACTGAGAAACTAATCTTGTTTGTCATTAATGAAACAGAGCATATTGCAATGCAAATGAGAGAAGTTGCATGACAAGTGGTCCCACAGTCCTCAGCACTTGCTATTGATTGTTCAGCCTTACTTATTCATGCTATGCAAATTGCATTTCTCATCGTGCTCCTTCTTGTCTACATATTTTTGGTACAGGACTTGCCTGCAAACAGTCTTGTTCTTTCACTGGAGAGCAGGAATTGTTTCTGGCAAAGTTCTTAATGTTCCTTTGTCGAGCGAGTACTGGCTGAGCTGGGCAAGGCTCTGGAGCTCTGTCAGAATGAATTCATCTTGCTCTAACTTCAGATGGAGAAAAGGAGGAGTTGGTGGTGTATTATTTTTATAAGAATAAAGGCTTTAAAATGGTTTTCAATTCTCTGTGGTTTTGATACTGAAGGCCTTGTGGCATTTGTTTTCTGGTCAGTTGTTTGGAGCAGGCATGTGGGAGTGTTCTTTTATTCATGCTAAATATTATTTTGCATTTCAGGTACACTAAACCACTGACCTTTGCTGATTGCATCAGTGATGAGCTGCCCTTAGGATGGGAAGAAGCTTATGACCCTCAGGTTGGAGTCTATTACATAGACCACAACACCAGTAAGTGACATGCTACTGTGTTTTTGCAGAGTGATTTGTGCCTCTATTAAAGTTTACTGAACACAAAACCACAGAGTTGCTAACAGCATGTTTCAGAGTCAATGACATTTGCAGCTCATGAAATCAAATCCTGTCCTTCTCCATCATACAAAGTACTTCCCTCTCTGAGCAGGAATTTGACACCTTTTGGGTTGCAATCTTCAAACTGGCAACCACGTTCAAGCCAATACTATGGACACACCTCTGTCAGATTTGGTTCTGCTGAGGAGTCCAACTGGGTAGCAGTGATCTGGAGTTTGTTCTACGCCTGGAATTTGTCCCTGTGGCACGACCATCAGAAACAGGGCAAAGGTCTTGTGTGGATTCCCCTGGCAGGGGTGAACTGAATGAGCTCCCTTGGCTGCAGGTGCTCACGCTGCTTTTGCTGGAGGCAAAACCCTCAAGTAAGCTTGGGATGTCCTGTTCAGGGCCTTTATCCTGTGCCCTCAAACTAAGCCACTGCTTACACCCTTTGCTAGATTGCTTGATAGACCAAAAGAGTTAATTTTGTAAGCTCATTTGAATGATAAGAAAATACAGCATTTGTTGTATCATTGCAGACATTATAGAATGACTGTAATGGGTTGTGCTAGAACAAATCCCCTGGAAAAGTAATAAGCAAAACAAATCAGTGACTTTGATTCTCTTTACAGAACAGCTCCAGCTGCAGCCCAGAAATTGACAGCAGAACCATGTCCAGACCCTTTTAGGGGACCCTTACAACTCGTGCTGAGGGAAACTTTTAAAAGACAAAAGTGCCTTGAGTTCCTTTAAGTTGTGAGGTTTTTTAAATCTACTTCTAGGACTTCAGACTTCAACTGAGAGCTTAAACTTTTTTTTTTTTTTTTTTTTTTTTTTTTTTTTTTTTTTTTTTAGAAAATTAAATTATTTTTTAGAAATAAAAATTTGGAAATTTGGTGTGGTTTTGTTTTCCTTGGAGGATTTTTCCCCCCTTGGATATCTTCATCTTCACACCCTTCCCTTTTTCCAAACTGCCACAACTTCACCTGGCCTGAGACTGCACCCTCCAAGCTTTAGCAACTTCTCTTGAGTGTTAAAAATGCAGAATGAAAAAAACCTATTCCCATAAGCTCTAACTGACCCCCACAATACAAAGATCATAAGTTTCCAGATGTAAAGGTGACACAAATATTTTTATTTAGAACTTATGTAAACCCAGTGATTTTAGGATGACATATCTTTAAATAGCTTCATCCTAACTATTTTCTGTGAGGTAGGGGATGTTGATTTTTCTTTTTATTGGAAAGTTTGAAAGAGTAAGCAAGTCTACAGGATCACACAAAGGAGATCTGCTGGGGAGAGGAGTGGACAAACTTTGCTTTAGAAGGTGCTAAGTTGCAAGGCACAAATTTGGATCTCCTACAGGTCTGTAAGACCAGGTCTGGTGTCCATTTCACAGTCTGGGAATGGGAAAATAGCCTTGACCTGGAGCTGTGGGACATGGAAGCCTGTTGGACCCCTGGAGTGTTTCAGTTGGCACAAACTCCAGCATTGTTAAGTTTGAGGTTGGACTCAGGGATCCTGAAGGCCTTTTCTAACCTGAATGGATGAATGCAGTTGGGACAAACCAAATATGGTTTTATTTATACATTTATTTATACATTTATTTATACATTTATTTATACATTTATTTATACATTGGAGTTGTGCAGGGTGAACATGCAAAGGTCTGGGGCAGTTAGCCCTGGTCTGTGCCACTCACAGGCACCACAGGTTTCAGGGGCGTGCAGAGAAGCCTTCCAGCTGTGCTGACACCTGCGCAGTAACAGTGTCTTTTAAAAACTTCCACTTGTGTGGGATGTCAGAGGCCTCAGTATTTAAATGAGAATTCCAACTAAAAAGTTAAAAAGAAGAGAAACAAACCCATGACAGATTTCTTGTGCCAGCTCTAATCCAGATCACAACAGAGCAGAGCACATCCATTTACCTTAACCTAATCAAGCAGCTCAGCTTTGTGGTTCATGTTGAAGTATCCTCTGGAGAGTGTCCAAAACCTTCTTCCTCTCCAAGGTCTCTGGCAGATTCCCTGGCAGGAAGGAACTGCTCAGGGTGGGAAGGGGATGGAGCCATGTTGGGTCTTGCTCATACCACACAAGTATTTGAGACTAATTATCAGAAACGAGCCCAAGAATAGACTTAAATGAAATCGAAAGGCAGGAGCCATTAAAAGAAGCAAGATGGAGAACAATTGTAACCACCTCTCTGAGGGAAAATAAATACAATTAAATTGAATTGAGTACCCAGAATATTCCTGATAAAGTATTAATGCAGAGCCTTCAGTGTGCCTCTCTGGGAGAACTTTAGAGTGTGATTTGTTTAAAGAAATGATGCTGATGCAAGCATTGTAAACCTACATTCCTCCAACATGAAGCAAGCAGATTTATTTATGACAAGCTCAACATTAAATTAGGAATTCACAAGACAACAAATGATGTAATAGCCTACATTTCTATAGTTCTTTCATCTCACTTCTGAATGTATTTTGCATTTCTCAGTAGCTGAGCTCAGTGAGAGCCCTTGGCCAACACTTTTGTTGATTGGTTTTACATGTTTGAAAACCAGAGCTCAGGGCTGCAATCAAGGGGTTGCTGTTAGTGCTTTGATTACTGAAAAGGTTGAGGTGAATATTTAGAATAAATCTGGACACAAAGCATTTCAATACCTCAGTGTGTTGTCCATCTTCTCTGTGAGCTGTCTGCTGAGCATTCCCTGGGTGAGATTGTGGATGGGCTTGGAGCACTGGCAGTGCTTCACCACCTCACAGAGGTGTTCAGGATTGGAGGCTTTTGCAGTCTTCCTCCTCACTGCTCATAATAGAGGAATTTTCCTGCAGCAGCTTCCAGCTCCCTTCTTGGGATTCTGGGAAGAATAGGCTGCTAGTCTAAGGAAAAACTGGAAATAACCAGGTTTGAAGGCCTGTGTTGAGGTAGACTTACAACCCAGTGTCCTGCATCAGATTCAAGAGCCACAGGCACTTTGCCAACATAACATTTTATGCTGGAAATTAGAAAGCCCTAAGTCTCAGTTGCTGGTGACTGTCCAGGGAAGCTGCATGTCTGGGAATGTGGGGCAGCTCCCTGGGTAACACCAGAATTTCCCCTTCTGGTCAGCTTGGAGAAGAGGGTTACTTCATCTGGGTGTGGGTCATGGTTATCTGGAAAATGGGATTTGGGGGCAAAAATTGAGGCAGGAGCATGGGCATGACAGAGTCTTGCAGGTTCTGTGCCCTCCTGATCTTTCTTTTGCTCCCTCTAAGACCACAGTGCTGTCCAGGAGGGCCCCTACAGCTGGTACAAGCAGCTGCTTTTCCCTCATATTATTTTGGGGCAGGTCTTCAGGTCCAGGCCTAGCTTTAATATTATATCAGCTGAAATATTTCTTCTGCTTGCAGGAGCTGTAAAGGACTCTGCTGAAATGCTTCTACAAACTATACTGGGGTTTTTTGATGCATTTTGTGCCTTCTCCAAGTTCTGCCATGTAATTTGAAGTGCCATGTGCTCTTTTGGGTCTTGAGATATTGTTAGAAACAACTTACTGCTGGAGTAGCCAATTAATTTTCTCCTCAGCATGATCATGGACAGCTTGTGAGAAGGATTGAGTGTCCATCCCTTGGGTGAACCCTTTATTTCTAGTCTGCTGCTAAGAATATTGTCTAACTTCTCTTCCCCACATCCTGTGTACTGCTGTGTTAGTCTTATGCCTGACTCACTTAAGAGCTGCTCATACCTTCCACTCTGGCAGCTTTTACTAAATATTTAAAGAGGCTCTTAAGATATGCAGATTAGATTCCCACTGATAGTTTCAAGCAAGTCCTTTCTATTAATTATTCATTATGTGGTAACTAGGCATCCTTATTCAAGCATGTTAGTTTAGACAGTTCAGAGCACTTGGTCAACTAAATATTGGAACCTGCTCCAAACAAGAACATGTAATAGCCTTGAAATAGAAATGAAAAATGTTTTGGGCGCTTCTTCACAAAACAGAGACAAACACTGACAATAAATTTACCTCGTTAGTATTAGGACTAGCTGCATGTCTGTGACCTTACCCCTTTTTCATGATTAGAAACCTGGAATGGATTGGTTGTGTTGGGGTAATGGAGATGGAAGTGCTGTAACTGCTGCATTCCCTTGTTACCCTAAACTCCACCTCCCATATTCTTCAGTCATTTACTGCTGTGCCTGCTTTCCCTAAAGGAAATATTTTCTCCTCTCTGAGATTCTGTTCATATAATGCCATTTAAGATGCTTTCACAAATCTGTGATTTAATCAGACTTTATTTTTACTTGCCTCTGGAATCTGAGTGAGCAGGTTTTCTTTCCCCCCTGCAATAAAAGCCATTTGGCAGCCAAAGAGGATGGGCAGAGTTGTAATTGCTTTCATGTTGTCAGGTGCAGTATAATGCAGTTATGTGGCAATGATATTTTCTATACGTTTTATCGGTGAAATAGTAGAGCTATTTTATTAGTAATGTTATAAAGCAGTTGCAATAAAGATAAGTATAACAGTCAGTGTCAGTATCTTACAACTGTGTTTGCATATTCTTGGGTGGATGTTTTTAAGAGCCAGAACTAGGGCAGCTTCAGGAGCAGAGGAGATGAAGAGTTATATGATAGTTTTGTTGTGAATTGTTCTATGCAGCATGGCAGAACTCATTGGAATTCATTATGGATTAACAATCACCTCCTTAGAAAAAAAGGAAAATGTCTTTATTCAACTTTTTTATCACAGGGCTGGGGCAAGAGACTATTTTAAAATGTCATAAACAGTGGAACTTTTCCAAGTAGCAGAACAAACCTGCATTCTGTTGATCTTGCTTTCCTCTGTTTTGTCTCCAAGAAACGACTCAGATCGAGGACCCTCGGGTGCAATGGAGGCGGGAGCAGGAGCACATGCTGAAGGATTACCTTGTCCTGGCCCAGGAGGCCATTGCTGCCCAGAAGGAGATCTACCAAGTGAAACAGCAGAGGCTTGAGCTGGCTCAGCAGGAGTATCGGCAGCTGCACGATGTTTGGGAGCACAAACTGGGCTCCCAGACCAGCTGTGAGTACTTTGTGAGCTCTGAACCTGCTCTTTCCTCAGCTGTGCACCCTGTAGGGCAGTAACAGGCACAGAGCTGGTCCTTGGATGGAGCACTGGGATGGTGTGCCATGGCACTCTTTGTTTCAGACATGGTGTCTGCCCAGCACCTGTTTGGTAGAGGCTGATTGTTGTGAGACACTCCTGTGTGTGGCTCAGTCACTGCAGTCAGTGTGCAGATGTTCTGCATGGGCTTCAATAAATGCTAAAACTGTGGTGGTTGGTTCAGTGTGAAAAAATTAACTTACATGCTATTTTCCTTGATTTCCCTCTTTAAAGTACAGAAACACAGCAAGAAGGCCCATCTTGGATAGTATTTCCAAGCCCTTTTGTAGTTTTATATCCCAGGTAGTTGAGTGATGGTCTAGGGGAACTGAGGGTCTGTATTTTAGGCCATGTTCCAAGTCACCACTGCTGGATTGCCTCTCTGTGTGTGCAGAACAGCAGTTTGTGCTCCATATTCTGTGTCACAGCACATCAATACCAATGTCACTTCAAGATTTGGTACAGAAATCTTCATAGAATGCTGTATTTCTTCCTTACTGGTACTAGTTAGGAGCTGGAAAATATCCAGAACAGGATTTATTTCCTGCATGTATTCCAGAATTTTTATTATAATCCTCAGTATTGCAGATTTTCTGTGTCCTTGCCAGCCAAGAACCTCCCCCTGTTTCACTCTTGTGAGTTATGTTTGATGGTGGAGAATTCCACTGGCTAATCCTGTGCCTGGTGTTAACATTTTTTAAGTAGTTTTCTGTCAGCTGAAGGATTCTTGTTTGACAAGGAGGCTGTCCCTCATCTCTAAAGAACTGGGTTTGCTCTTTTCTTAGGACTCTACCCAGAGCAATGCACTGACAACATGAGTTACATGGGCGAGATGGGATCTGTCTTGAAAATACAACCAAACAGAAATAACTAGAAATGCTTTCCCATGTTTTATAGGGCATAAACTGATGGCTGCAAGGATCAAAATATCTCCCTTGCCTACAGCTACCTCTAACAGCATTGCACATTGGGGAGCTTCTGTACCTTCTGAGGCAGAAGGGTTTAACTGCTGCTGAGAAGAGAGTTCTGCTCTTAATGGGACATTGATTTAATCTGGTGTGACACATTGTATGGTTGGTCATGTCCTCAAGGCTGTGAAAAGGCTTGCATCACATTTTTCAGTTTCTTCTGATTCTTTTCTTTCCTTTGTTTCTAAACATTCAGTGGATTGTTTGCTCAATGAGGAAGTCTGAAAAAAAATTAAGTAAACCTTCCTGCAATGCCTGTCCCTTCAGTTCTGTTGAATGCCTTTGGAAATGCAGGAAGCCACACCACTGAATGGAGTGAATGTGTTTGGGAGTTTGAGTTAAGTGTGTTAACCTGGAACAAATCCACACTTTGGAGATGCAGGACATGCTTTGGCCCCTTCAGTCTGCACTTTTCGTGCAGTACTTGACTGCACTATTGCCTTGCCCTGTCTTTGAGCAGTGGAAATTGGGTAACAGACCCAATGTGTGGAGGTCTGGCTGTGCAGATGGGAGATTTCTGTTTGTGGTGGGGCTGGTAGAAGTGTAGGGAGGAAGGCAGAGCTGCTGAACTGGCTCTGTGTTTGTTCCAGTGCTCTCTGGCTCCTCGTCAAGTTCCAAGTATGACCCCGAGATCCTCAAAGCAGAGATTGCTACTACAAAATCCAGGGTGAGTAGTTACAAATGGACCTTTGCCTGCCATGAGTAATGTTCAGGTATTTCCAGGCCTCATGGCAAATACTGAAAGGAGATGCCAAAGCAGTTGGGAGAGCTAATGTTGTAATTTAGGAGGTCGTTTATCACAATTTTCTAACGTTGCAGTTTTAGGAATTTAAAACAGCTTTTTTTTTCTTTCCCTCTTAGACTTGAGCCTGGCTTGGCAGCTGGCAGTGCAGGATGGCTGTGGGATGTGGAGCTGCATGCTGGAGAGCTGGGGTGCTCCCCAGGGACTGGCAGCTGTTGTGTGCAGGGCTTAGTGCGGGCTGGCAGCAGGGGAGGGTGTGCTCTCATGCAGAGCTCAGTTTGGGAGGAAGAAAGGACTAAAGCAAAGTAGGTCAGCGTGGCCTCTGTGGAGGAATATAAAACAGCAAGCTGTAGGGTCAGTGCATTTACAGTATGGATTATCATCCTGCTGAGTTACTCCTGCAGTGGGGCCTTTTCTCTGGGGAGCTTGGACGTGGCTTCAGGTGCTGCAGGGTAACTCCTGTCCTGATGCTGGGAATAATGACTGGGAAGGTTTTAAACATTTCTGAGCAAGGTTGACATGTGTTTCATTGCTCTCTTTTTTGAATTTTTCTCAATTTTTCCACTTACATGACTGGAACTTCCCTTGAGCCCCTTGTTAAGAGGTGTGATAGCAGCTACTGGATAAAGCCCTGGCCAGTGATAAAGTTCTGATGAGGAAGCAGTCAGGGCTGTTCCTGCTCCTGACATGAGCTGATTGCCTGGAAACTTTGTTTAGAGTACTGTCTACACTGAATAAGTTTTGAACTGAATGGGTAGCACTGTGCCTAAATACTCATATAAAATAGCATTCTAAAAATGTGACACCTTGCTGCAGGTTAATAAACTCAAGAGAGAAGTAGCTCACATGAAACAAGAGCTCCAGTACAAAGAGCATGGATTTCAAACCCTGAAGAAGTAAGTGTGTTCTCAAGATCTTTTTTTTCACAACATCTCTGGCTTGCAATGCATCCCCCACTACATTTATAAATAGCTGCCTAATAACAAGCTGAAATGTGCTGCTGATGATATCTTTAGGCTGAAGGCAGTACACAGCCATGGGGGAGTTCTCTCAAATCAGTGCCTGTGTGGGATTGACCGCATTAGAAATGACTTCATGGCAAAAAGGTTTTGAACAGGATCTCATCAGTTAACTGATATTCTGTTTTACTCAGTACTGAGTAAACTGAGTAAATTGTAAACAAACTGATATTCTGTTTTACTGCTCAATATGGATGAAACTACAGTCTGTTGTCTAAATTATAAGAGTTGCTGATTTAGGGCACTGAGGAAAAACTGGGGGTGGAGTGGAAGGGGAGGAAAAGTTTCAGGTACTTGCCTTTGTGTGAATAAACATCTGGCATCTTTCAGATAAATATTTATTATAAGGGTCAACCCTGGTAGAATTCCTTTGAGGAAAGAAAAGGATGAAGTGGCTTGTAATTAAATTGTGCAAGCAAATACATCTGTGCATGTGAGTCTGTGCCTGGTTTTTGAAATCATGACTGAAAATAAGGTAATTCTCATAGATGGCTAAGCTGATCCTTTCTAAGTTAGGAACAAGGCCGGTAGCAGCAGTCTGCCCTAAACACTGTTTTGGGGGTTTGTATGCACCTTTGTCCTCCCTAAGGAGTCAAAGAGATGATGATATTGCTGAAACCAGAGCTCTGAAGCTTAATGTACTGCTGAGTAATGTAGGCAGTGGGGAGTGGTCTTTAGTTCCTTCTGTTATCCTTGTTATAGTTTGGAGTGTTTTTTGTTAAAAATCTCTGTGAAGACACATCTAGGATGATTCAATTAACAGGATGTTATTAAGTGGTAGCTTACTGGGTTTTTTTAAATTTCTATACAGAATTGACATGAAAATGTCTGATACTCAAGGTGGCTACAAACTTGATGAGGCACAAGCCATTTTAAGTGAAATGAAAGCTCTCAAGAAGGCCATCACATCAGGAGAGAAGGAAAAACAAGACCTCATTCAGGTATTGAAACAAGATGAATTTATAGTATTTTGTGTCACTGTTGCTAGAAGATAGAATTTCTGAGAAGTAATTTAAGTATATTGTATTTCAGATATATAACTGAGGTTTTTATTAAACTAGTTTTGTGTTATGGTTGTAACACAGCCTCTGCAGTTCTTCAGATGGTGGAAATGAGAAGTATAAAATGCAGTCCAGCCATGCCTGACCTCGAGTTTGCAGAGTCTGAGTGGGCACAGCAGACATGATCAGATCTGAGTCATGGGGTTAGGCTGAACTTACGTAGCTGCTGAGGTACTTTGGGCAGAAATGAGCTCACCTCTTGAATTTTTATTTTTTCTTTGTGGTTTTAGAGCTTAGCCAGGTTAAAAGACAGCTTTGTGAATGACAGAGGATCCCAGTCAGACCTGTGGGCCAGCAGTGTGTCTGTGGAAAGCTCCAGCCCTCTGCTGCCCCGGCAGTACCTGGATGTCAGCTCCCAGACAGATCTGTCAGGAAATGTGAGTAATGTGTGAGAATGGAGACATTCCTCTGAACTGTGTGTGGAGCTACCTCACCATGAGTTTCCAAGCATGGACAAGTTTCTGTGAAATCATAACTTCTGGTTTGAACTGCAGTGTGGCTTTGTTTCTGTGTGCAGTGTTTACGTATCACTGAGGGCAACCTGATATTTCCCCACACTGTCACTATCAGAGCAGCCCAGGTAAGAATAAAAGGGAAGGAAGTTTGATTTTACCTGTAGGTATAGCTTCTTGTGATACAAACACTCCTTTAGCTGTTTATAGCAATAATTTATGAGACAAGAAACATTGAGCAGCTCTGTATGGGCTAAGCTTCAATGAAGACTCCTCCCCTAAGAGTGTTTGGCTTTCACTGGGTTAAAAGTGACAACAGCAGCTTCTGTGCAGCTGTTTTGATGCCACCAAAGTTGTAGTGCTCATAAACCTTTAGTCCCACACGTGCCAGGAGATCAGAAGTGTCACGTTGGTCCCAGCCTTGGTAAAGACTCAGTCAGTGCTGGGGGAGCATCTTATTTCTCACAGGACAGCACAGAGCCTCTCCTGTGAGCCTTTACTTAAAGGTTTGCAGCCACTTGCAGTCAGACCCACACATGTTAGTAAAGATCTGCAGATTTGGGCATGATGAAATGTCCCTTGTCTATAAGATTTTACAGCCAAAGCAAGATGTCATCCAATTCAAACTGCAGTGCAGCACTTAAGGATGAAAAGAGCATTTAAGATGAAGGATTGCAAAGGTATTTGTGTGTTCATAAAAACAGAAGCCCAAGACAGATGTAGTGGATTTTCTCTTCTTTCTAGGCCAGAAAGGGCCTTTGAATCTTGTTGGGGTTAAAGAATATGAAGAAATAATGAAAAATGTATTTAAGTGCATCATGTTCCTGTGCTATGATTGGTTTAACTAGGAAATGACTAAGATCAAGTGTCACTTGTAAGAGTGTCAAGGAAGTATCAAAGGAGGGGTGGTTGCTGAGTTGCTGATGTGGTGTTTTTGTCTCAGTTTGTGGGCAGCAGCAGTAACCAGCTGGCCGAGAAGGTGCGACTGCGGCTGCAGTATGAAGAGGCAAAGAGAAGGTAATCCTTTGGCCCATTGCCCTCCTTGGTTGTCACACAGCTCATTCTGAGGACAAGGTTCACTAGAAGAGGTGCCACCAGACTGAAACCCAGCATTGCTGCTTAGTAAATGTGGTCATTTTTGAGCCAGTGACACAGTAGGCTTTTTGGGCCAGTGTTATCTTCCAAGAAATAAATAACCATCCTAGAAATTACTAAGGCCTGACTAATGCATAAGGAATTCAGTCTGGCCACACCTATGGGGACATAAGTGGTTCTGCTACCTGTTGCCAGTGCTTCCCCATTCCTAATAAGGAGACTGTACTGCAAGGATCTCCTTGCCTTGTTTGAAATGAATGAATGCTTGTGTGCCTAAGTGTGATAAGGAGAAATGTATATTGTGTTAACACCTCACATCAAAATACGGCCAATGCTGAAATTCCAGGGCTTATCTGTAAGAATGTAAGTTTGCACCTTTGCCCTCTGATCTCAAATGAATAAAGAATAAATTAAAAAAAATATTCTATCTACTTTACAGGCCAATTTAAGCAAAAGCTTTCCAGGATTTACTTTTTAATAGATAATAGCTAACACAACTGCATAGTTAAATGAAAAACCACCAAGAATTATTACTTAGACTTTGGCTGGCCTAGTCTTTTTTCAGTGATATAACCATTGCTGGTGGTGACCTTCTTCACTTTTAACTGCTCTAGAGGGACTTTGCAACTCCAGAATAACAAAGTTCAGATGCATGGTACAATCTGTGCTTGGGATATATGCAAAGAGAAGGCTTCTTCTCCAGCCTCTGGTTAGAAGTAAGAGCCTTCAGGCTGAGGTTACTCATAATGCTCTCATTTTGGTGTATTGGCATGGCCAGTAGGCCGTGCTTCTCAGTGGCATAAAATTTGGTCTGTGTCTGTGGCAGTTGTCAAAAACTGTGTGCCCAACTGCTTCTGACACAAATTTACATTTCTTTTCTTAGGTGGAGCAATTTTATCAGAACTGTTTATTTTGCCAGTTGAAGATTTGCCAGACCACCTTGACATTTAAATAATTCAGTGACTTTTAAAAGCAGCATTAAAAATACCGTTCCAGATGCAGTGGTTAATTTGGCATGTTAAAATTGCCTTTTACTTTTAAGCTTTGCTGAAAGCTTCAGTTTAATTCACACTGACTTTACACATTCAGATTGAAGAGGAATACTCTTCCTTTATCCTGTATCTTTTCCAAGGAAGGGCAAGTGAATAATGACGAGCCTGCTCTTTTACTATGCTCTTTATAAAGAAAGAGAACTTTATAAAGGCAGCATTCTGGTTCATTTGAAGTGGTGATGAGGAGCATACAACACACTTTGCAGTTAAAGAATACTTGCTGCTCATACCCTATATTTTTCTTAATTTATCTATAGGTTTTTCTCAAAGTTTAAAAAACCTTTTCATGAGGAAAGATGGCTCTAAATGGACATGAATAGTTGATGCTAAAATGGAAAGATCTCCAGCTATCAAAGTACCATGGCCTTGGCACAATATTTAGTAGGAGCTGCAGAAACAAATACCTTGACTGGTTTAAAGCTGGAACAATACTATGGATATAGTGACTCACAAGGAACCTTCTGTTCCTGTGAAAATTCTTCCTTGTGATGTTTGAAGTGTTTCCTGTCCCCACAGCAGCATTAAAATGTTCCAAACACACAATAGAAGATTAAGTACTTTGCCCACGCACGAACTGTGAAGGAGCCAAGTGATGGAAATACATGGGTTTTATTAGCTCTGTGGTATCTGGAAAGCTAAAACTTAAGGTTTGAAATCAAGATAGTCCCATATTAATTAGTTTAGAAGTACTAGATCTGTAAGAGGCTGGTGCTTTAGAAAGGCTCTGGCAGACACTGTTTGCACCACTGCTCTGGACCAGACTAAAAGCTCAGCTGTGGGTGAATATCTGACTGAACTTCACCACCAGAACTGCCAGGACCCAGTTCCCTTCCCCACCACTAATTTCTTTCCTGTCACAGCTCAGGCAGACAGCAGACCCCTAGAGCTAATATAAAGCCCCAAAAAAGACATAGGGCAGCTACAGTGACAAACCTTTGGCTTAATCATATTCAAAACTGAGAATGGCATCATGTCAAAAAGCTTGTCATTGCTACACCTCAGCAAGGAGATAGCTGCTGCAGCACAAATGTAATCAGAGATGCAATTAAATTATGTTGTACAGCTTCAGACACGTAGCAGTAACTCACTTGTGCAGCACTTGCACCCTGCACTGTTCTGATTTCTGCAGCAGTTAAACTTTCAGCCTGGGTTCTGTGTGACTGGTGGTAACTCAGGGATTTTAGAAGTACATTTTTTTAATCTCCTAAAATGAAATACTTTAATGTCACATTAAGCAACATTACAACAATGGTGGGTATTTGACTGGTCAGTTTTTAAACCACACCTCCTACTTAGATTGTGTTTTTTTTTCTCAAGAACAGAAGCTTATCTGGTACAGGATTGTTAATTACTAGTTGTAGATACACATCTTGTGCTCCTGTGGAGATGCATGTGCTCTGAACAATCTCTGGAGACACTAAAAATGTTATGTGCTCTGCCTGTGTTGTATAATAATAGAAAGTATTAACTTTCCCTAATTAACAAAAAAGAGCCTTGTTATGACAATGAATAAATCATCTAACTGCCTTTTCTAGGTAGAAAGAGAGCAATTAAATAAAACTTGAGCTTCCTGTTGTGTGTATCTAATCTGGTGGCCATTCAGAGAGGTGGGGTGACCTGAGGCCAGCACTGCAAGCCCAGCCTGGCTCAGCACTGGTTCAGACTCAGGCTGGAGTGTTCAGCCAAGTGCAGACCTTCTGCAACGTGTTTCTTTTGTGATGGTGCTGTTTCATTGGAAAAATAAAATAATAAACCTCATTTTAGCTGAGAAGGGGGAAAATAATGATCATGTACCAAAGGTAACGCTGGAGGTTAGTTTAACACAGCTTTTAGACTCGGAAATGCATAGAGAACAAATTCCAGTGGAAAAGCCATATGCATGCAAATGTATGCCAAAAGTGATCAGATTTATGCCAGCCAATCCTCTTAGACTCATATCCCTTCAAAATGCACTGAGGAATTCTTGGATTATGAATTAATGCCACTTAATTCTTCGTTGGAGCACAGTATTGCACTTAATCAGGCACTCAAAAACAAAACAGCTCTTAAGACGGCCTAAAAATAGTTGAGCTGAATATCTATCAATTATGGAACTTCATTAGAGTAAGCAACCTGCTGTGGGAAATGGGTTTACAGAAAGTGATGCTTCTCTTCAGAAGGGTGATCTCATGTCTGTCTGCTGTGGTCGTGCAGGCAGGTCAGTGTCTGTGAGCCTGATCCTTCACAGGCTCTCTTGGGCTCAGGTTCCTCTTGCCCTCTGGAGCTTGGAAAACAAAGCTTTATTCTTCAAGGCCATTCAGGAGCCTTGTAGCTGCTGCTGCCCAGATCTGCATCTTATTGCTTACTCCACACACTGATTTTTGCTTTGTGGCTGCCTGTGTGCTGCTTTGCTGGAAGCACACACCAGCCTCTGCACTTCTGCAGCATAAACCAAATTCTACAGAGATGAATCCACAACAGTACCTGCAACTATTTGCTGTGCCTGATTTAAGTCTAGTAAATCTGTCATCAGATCACAAAGCCCTTTGCAAAGAGAGAAGCATATTGGACATTCATGTTACATGTCACTTCCATTTCTTATGTATTTGCTAGACCCAAGTGAGGGATTAACCTGACTTCCTTACATGAAGAGGCACATATGCCTTGCCTCTCTGATGTTCAGTCAGGTGATTTTTTTTTTTGCAAATATCTTGCAAAGTACTTTTTTCTCCTTGTTTGCCTTCTAAGTTTTTCAAATTTTTTTCATCCCAGCCCATTCTGTCCTTCCTGTTCTCTGCTTCCCACTTGATTTTTTGGATTGTGTGAGTTCAGAAACACAGATCCTTGGTAATTCTAATTCAGATTTATCTGTACTATTGTTTCTCATCAAACTACCATGTTCAGCCTGTCAGGTCTTGAGCAGTTGCAGGTTAGTGAATTCAAAGGAAGCAGCTTCCTTTGGGAAGACTGGCATTACTGCCCTTGGTTCTGTATCCTGGCCTGCTGCTGGTTTTCTGCTTCTCTTTGTGTGTTGCATTGCAAAGCTGATCATTTGTGGACTTAACTGAGCAGGTCAGATATTTGGGAAGTTGAGAACAGGCAGATATTTGGAGTGAGCAGCCTCCTTACCTGCCACAAGCTCCTCCTCTGTCAGTCAAAGCTCTTGCTCAATTCTGCATCTGTATTGCTGCTGCTTTTAGTCATTATCTTCCTCCCTGAGCTGATGTGGTGCTGAAGGACTGGTGATGCCTGAAATGTGGAATGATACCTGTAATGAAAATAGGCTTTGGTTCTGATGCAGACAAGCAGCTCTGGATTTTGGTAGGATCACATTGCCTCTCCAACTCCTCACATCCTCAAGTGCAGATTGCACCAGAAGTAGCTCCTTGATGTGTCCAGAGTGCTTACTGTTGAATCAACAGGTGGATTCTTGCAGTAGCAGCATGGAGATATGATTCACTTCCTCACTGCAAAGACAAAAAAGAGTTTCTAAGCTTTTGACTAAGCACTGATCTTTATCTGAATCGTACATGGGGAGAACACAGTTATTTCCATGAAAGTGATTAAAGACTAGGTAACTATCACATCATACCCTCCACACAAACTACTGTCAGGTCACAGCTGTAATGCATATGAAACACCTACAGTATATCTGTAATATCCAGAATTTTTGTTGTATTATTCTCTGACTGGTGGACACTGCATATTAGCCAGAAAGTTCATTTTCCATTGTGAACAAATGTGAGTTAAAATCCCATTCTCTATGTGCAATGATGCTATCACTTGGCACCATTCTGGTCAGGGGGACATGAGGGTGTTTGTCCTGGACTGAGAGCCTTCCTCAGGGCTCTGGAGGATGTGGTTGGTCATGGTGCCCCTCTGTGTGTCTGGAGCAGGAGGTCAGGCACTCCTCAGGGAATAACTGCATTTTTTTTCCCCCTGCAGAATAGCAAACCTGAAAATCCAGCTGGCCAAGCTTGACAGCGAGGCCTGGCCGGGCGTGCTGGACTCTGAGCGGGACCGACTGATCCTGATTAACGAGAAGGAGGAGCTCTTGAAAGAAATGAGATTTATCAGCCCCAGAAAATGGACTCGAGGAGAGGTGGAGAGACTGGAGACAGAGAGGAGGCGCCTGGAGGAAGACCTTCAGGCTGCTAGAGACACTCAGAGCAAAGCTCTCACTGAGAGGTGGGTTGCTGGGCACAGGGCAGGGCCTTTCTGGACAAGAGGTGACTGGGAGCAAGCACCAGCATCCCCTGGCTGAGTGCCCACAGCAGTGCCCTCACATTCCCAGCACACTCTACTCACAGAGCTTCTCAACTCATCTCCCAAACAGCCCATCTGCAAGGCTTCCTGTGCCACTGGGGAAAGGTTGCTGTTCCTACAAGGGATCCTTTATGGGAATGTAAAGAGTGCTGAAAATAGCCCAGTGTGGTGTTGGTGTAGTGTAACATTTCTGTATGCAGCCAGCACCTCACAGCAGCTTCTACACTTGCTGTGCAGTCTGGGCCTTGGTAAATGTCAGCAGATGGAATTTTAAATTCCTTAAATTTGCTGTTTGTTCTGAGCATCCTTGTATGTGATTCCTGTAGGATCTGGTATTTGACAGGGCTGTGGGGTTTGCAGGGAATATCCTGTGAATCTAAACTAGCTGAAAAAATGCCAACTTTCTTCCCTAATTTTACCTGTGTTGCAGGGGGAGATCTCAGGGGAATGTACAGTGGAGATGAATACTGCATGAGGCATTGCCTACAGGTGTTTTACAGTCTGGATGCATTAATGAGGGTGGCTCAGCAGTGTTTCTGGTAGCTGCAGTCTCTTGAACATATATGGAATAGGCACACTGCATTCACTCTCTCTTTGGCTCCATCTTTTCATTTCTTCTACATGGTCATTGTCCAGCTCACAGCAATTTTCTGCATAGGCTTTTCATGGTTTTATCATGCTGGAAAAAATGTGAATGTCTTAACCATGAGACTTTTACCTGCCTGAAGTATCTGTGGTTTAACAAATGGTTCTGGTCTTGCCCTAAGATGAACCCCTTCATTTGGGATTTTTGGGAATATGATCACATTTTAGAGTGCCAAAGACATAACACATGCATGGGGAAGGATTTTGTGTCCAAAGGACTGTTCACTTAGAGTGTGAGCACCCATGTGCACATGTGTTTGTCTCAAACCAGTTCAGGGGGGAAATAAAGCTGGGATACTGCTAAAGCCAATAATGTAAAGCTGTAATGAGAAGGTTAATAACTAAATCAAGTAACCCTTAATCATCCATAGACTTTAGTGGAAGGAAATTAGAACATTTATACTTTTATTAGCACAGGAACTATAGGAATGCAATAGTGTATAGTGAGTAAATCTGCCCAGCTCTTTTGAGGCCTGATCCTAGAAGCATTAACTTCTATGGTACCAGCTCTAATTATTTTGTCTTGTTGTGAATGCTTTCAGGACTGAGTTCTGCATTTGAAAAGTTTCTAAAGTTGGTAAACACTTACACATCTTGACCAAATTCTGTCCTGCGTATTCCTATCAAATTTGTAGGATTTCACAGCAAAAAAGTAGATTTTTTTCCTTTACTCCTTATTTAAAATAGTAAATGCTGCTTTAGCTTGTCTCTTTGTTTGACCTTCTCTTAGACTGAAGTTGAACAGCAAAAGAAATCAGCTGGTCCGAGAGCTGGAGGAAACCACGCGCCTGGTGGCCGTGCTGCACACCCAGCTCAAGAGGTAGGTGACCCTGCCCAGCAGCTGGGGCTGCTTTTGCTGCACATGGGGCCACTGCCTTTCTCTGCTGACAGCCCCAGCTCCCAGCTGAGGGCTGAAAGGCCTCTCAGGAGTGGCCTCAGGCCCCTCTGTAGTCAGGGGAAGGAGAAGCCTTGGGATCTTAGGTCAGTTTAGATGGGCGCTTTTCAACCTCCTGGTGGTGCCTCTGTCTCACAGCAGGACTTTGCACAGTCCCTTCCATTTCAGTAATATTCAGGTGACCAGGGAGAGCAGAGATTTATTCACTAAAGTTTGAATTACTGAAGTATTACATGAATAAAGTATGTTAAAGACAGCTTTGACAGCAAGTGGAGTGAATCTCACTAATGCAATTACACATTAATGGATGAATGGTCATATTTCTCTAATTCCAAGTGTGCTGTGGCTTGCAATGTGGACAATATATATAGAGATATTCCCAAATCTGTTGTGGTTGATATGGTGTAAAGAATGGCTTCTAGTTCAGGCTGCAGTTTTGGGAGAACACAGGATTGCTATTTCCAGACTAATGCATGACTGCAGGCACCAAGGCCAAATCATTTTGCTAAAAGTATATTTTTATCATTCTGATAGTATATTTATCATCATTCAAGAAGGTTTGGTGGGGTTTTTGTTTGGTTGAGGTTTTTTCCTACCAGTGTGTACTGAATTTACTCTGTTTGTAGCTTCTGCTCCACTTGGATTCTGTTTCATTTTGTGAAGATGACACCGAAAAGACTGGAAAGAAATCATAGTGCAAGACTGACATGTAAATAAGCCAGCATGGAGAATAGCTATCTGTGAGGCTTTTATGCAGTGGAAATGCATCATATTTTCATTTCACCTAGCTGATTAGGGATCTTTTGAGGTGACCAAGAAGCATGTGAAACTAATTTCTTCCTAACCGTGTGCCCAGTGTTCTTGGCATGCTCCTTCATAAGAATAAGTGTTTGTTATTAACCCCATAATGCAAAATGTCTGGCATTCAAGGGCATGTACAAAAGGAAATTGAGCCCAGTTTTTTTGACAGGGAAAAGATTAATTTAAAACTCCTCCTTTTTCATAGTAAAGTACACTGAAAAGCTGTAAATTCATTAGGCTTCAACAGATGTGTATATACTGCCAATATGCAAAAACATCTATCAGAAGCTTTTTTGAGCAAATGTGCTGCAGTGCACATCTGTTAGAAGACATTTTCTGCCAAAATTATACTAAATACAGCATACTTGCCTTTTTCTCATAAGGTCATGGACATAATTATACAAATGTAGCTTCCAGCTTTTACCCTATAAATAATAAATAAGGGATTATTAGGCTTATTAATATCTCACTGTTTTTCAGTGGGGCAACATAAGGCACTTATACATATTCAGAATTTTTTCAATAGCTAATCCCCATCTGAAGTGAGGGTCAATAATAACCAAGGTCTTCAATACGCAGAGCAGGAGTCTTGGTTTAAATGGAATTTCTGGAGATGGCACATGTTGTAGTCACTACTGGAATACTTGCTGGGTCTCCTGAGCAGAAAACTGTGCTGTGGTGTCTGGACTTTCTCATCTGGACAAACTTCTATTCAGCACCTGCTTAAAATTAATTTTGTTGTCAGTTATGTTCTGAACCTAGAACTCCAGGGATAAATAAGGCGTGTGAATTGATTTCACAGCCCAGCCCCAGCTTTTTCCCTTGCTCTCTTGGCCCTGGGTTCCACATAGCAGCCTTTCACATGGATAAATGCTGCCAGCTTCCTGGGAACTGCTGGCTGCTGTGATCTCTGAGGGCCAGTTCCAGGCAGCTGTGATATTGCCTTTTGGCTGCAGCTCCAAGATTGAGGCAAATGGAAGGAAATTTCCACATGGTCAGACAGTTCATTGCAATAACTTCATCTTCTTGCATGGGCCTTGCTGGTTTTTGCAGTCTGCTTTGGAGATTAACAGGAGCCATAGATACTTTCCAGAGAGATGTGGGAGGAGGGGGATGGCACTAATTTTAATTGGTTTGAAACTGTTCATTAGAGTTGTTTTGGCTAAACAAGGACTCTCAGGAGTCTGAGATGGTGAGTAGAGAAATGTGTATGATGGATAGTGTGTCACTGAGCAGTGCCCCAGTGTTCCTGCTGTGCACACTGTGGTTCTGGGTTGCTCTGGGGACTAATGCGTGTGGCCTGAGCTAACAAAGCAGCACCTGTGGGCTGAGACATGTGCTGACACTGCAGTGCTTTCATGAGAAATCAGAAGTGTCATGGTTTTCTGACTTGTTTCCTTCAGTCTCTCCACCAGCATGCTTTCCCTCTCCTCGAGCAGCAGCCCTGGCTCTCTTGCATCCAGCAGAGGATCTCTTGCCACCTCCAGCCAGGATTCGTCCACCTCAGCCAGTTTCACTGATCTCTACTATGAGCACCTGGAGCAGCTGGAGCAGTTGGACTCAGAATATCAAAACAAGCTTGACTTGCTCTTGGAAGGAGCCACTGGGTTTAGGCCATCGGGCTGTATCACCACTATTCACGAGAATGAAGTGGCAAAAACTCAAAAAGCAGATAGCACGAGTCGCATGCAGGCTCTGAGGTCCTTGTCTGGTACTCCCAAATCCATGACATCACTGTCCCCAAGGTCATCTCTCTCTTCTCCATCCCCACCTTGTTCTCCACTGGTGATAGACCCGCTCCTAACTGGTGATGCCTTTTCAAGCCATATGGATTTTGATGATGCAGAGATAAGTGCAAATCTGTCAGAACTCACCCTAAACTCTGGGAGTGGCAACTGCAGACTGGAAGAGCCTCGAGCAGGAGATAAACATCTAGGTCAAGGTATGGTAAGAAAAGATTTGCAGGCACTGCATGCATTTATATTTAATGTAGTTCATAAAGCACTGAGAAGCAAGTGTTTTCAGAAGCTGTCATCTTGTTATCTTTATGTTGAAAAATGTTTTCAGCTCTGTGTTCTGTCTTGTTTGGGAGGGAGGGTTGGTATTTTAATTTGTACACAAAAATACTGATCTAATGAGTCTTGCAGGAGACTGATTTAGGTGTGTTTTTATTGTACACAGATGTGTGTGTACACAAATCACTGGGACTTCATGTGCAAATCTAGATAGTCATGGTGGGATTTCTGGTTGGATTTGGCACTGAGCTATTCAGAATGTCAAGTATTGTTTTGGGTCTGGGAGACACACAGTGACATATTGATGCAAAGTTTTTGACCAAGCTTTTGAGGAGGGCTGGAAAAGCCATTTACCCTAATAGTTAACAAATTTTAGTGATAATAATCCCTCCCCACCACCTTGGTATGCATAAAATCCTGCTCTGGTTCCCAGTAAATCAGTGGCAATGAATTTATTAATTTCAGCTGAGCAGACATGTCAAGGCTGTGCTCGAATTCTGCTGTGTTGGTCTCTTAGCAACAAAAACGTGTTTAGATTGTAAGCATGATAAAATAAGACATTTAGAGGTAGTGGATGTTCTCATATATGCATATGGCTTGTTGGTGGGTGGGAAGGGTTCATCCTTTTTTGGAATGGATGGGCTGAAGCAGTTGGCACAGGCAGGGCACAGTGCTAGGGCCTGTCTGAAGCCCTTGTGACTGTAGTTGGGTTAAATCCAACAAGGATTGAGTGAAAGGACAGGATTTGTAGCTGCAGCGAGGAAGAGCTTTAAAGGCAATATAAACTTGCAAGCTACAGTCCTGTGAACCAGCAGTACAGTTTGTTTCTGCTTTTTGTGGGATTATTGAACAGCCTGTGTGAATAAAGGGAACCAGTACCATATTATCACCACCTTCTGCATTAAGAAGCCTGACATTATCTAAAACACAATAAAAAACACAAGTGCAAATCTTCCCTTTGAGCTTCCATTTTCCTACAAGCAAGAGGTATTATGCATTTGAGTAGGAAACACTAATTATTCTTATTAGAACTGGATGCTGATTAGTTTTAACCTTTTTAGCTCTTCAAGATTTGCCAAGGCTGTTAAAGTGAAAGCTCAGGTGTTAAGCAGATTAAGTGATTACTGCTGTTAGCCAGTCAGCAGACAAAATAATCACCATAAGTAGTTTATTTCAGGGCAATAACGAGATGAGATTCCACTCCTGAGGCATTTTGGGGGTGGGGGCTCAGTGTAGCCCAAAATGCAGGGGCTGGCTCTGGGGTGGTCAGCCCTGGGCAAAGCACGCTCACGTGTTATGGAAGCAGAGCAGAACACTATCTGAGGGCTTTGCTGCTGCCTCCTGCTAGATCAGAACCTCCTCTGGCTTTGAGACTGAAATAAGGTTGCCTTTCTCACCTGAAGAACACCTGAGTGATTTAGGGGAAGCTTAGAGCAAAACCTGGGATCTGACAGGTCCAGCATTCTCTGATTAAATGGTCTGGATGTGAGGACAGTGCATGGCCTGGCTCTTCAAGGCCCATTGCAGGAAGAGAAGAGCAAACTTAAAATTCTTGATGTGATTGAAAAAATCCTTGAATCCACCACCGCAGTTAGTGTTATCCACCTGCTTGGAAAAATGGAGGAGAGTTGGGTCAGTTCTGAACTCTTCCATAAACTTTCTTATTAGTGTGATATCTCTTCAGAGACATAAGGCTAAAAGCTGAAAGTCCAAATCTTTTGTTAATTAGCTGCATGAAAAGGCTGAGCTTTCCAAGTCTTGCACAACCAGTAAGGAAGGGGGTGGCTGGAATTGTTGTCAGGGAGCCATTCATCTTTATTCAGCTTTACACTGCAGCACCCTGCTGTACAGAGCTCACTTCACTGTTGTGCACTTTCTGTACTCACCCCTTGGCCTGAGGTGCTGGGGGAGGTGGTCAGGAATGAGGCTTTCTGTGCTGGAATGACTCCATGGCTTTGGGAACTGAGGGAGAAAGAAAAGTTTGGTGTGTGGAGGCCAACCTGCAGTGCCTTTCCCAGGGAGCCAGTCCCATGGAAAGGTATTCCCAGAGCAGCATTTGGGGTGTAAAACTCAAAGAATCAGATTTAGGAATCAGCCAGTGGGGAAGAAGTTATTTTCCTATTAAAACCTTGGGCTAGGAGGTATGAAGGAGAACTGAGGAAAGAAGTTTTGACCCTGCCCACCACTCTAGCACAGCCTGTGATCCACAGCACTGCAGGAGCCTGGCCAGGAGAGAGGATGGATTAAACCGGGGATGCCAGTGTCAAATGGATCCCTTGGTTTCAGTTAATGACTGATACATTGTGTTACAGCTGCTAACTTCTGTTTATGTGGGGCCTCTGGACATTCTATTTCTGTCCAGTGGTTCCATGGGAGTACCAAGATGAGAAATGACATTTTTTGGTGTCAAAAAATCCAGAGATAAATGGGCCCAAAATGGCACAGGTGTCTCAGAGGATTGGAGTTACCTGTAGCACCCTCTGCTGTTGGCTTCCAAGTCCTTATGTCCTTACAAGTCCTTATGGTATTCCATAAGCCTTGCACACTTTTCCACCAGTTTATTCAAAGCTGGATTTAATTCTTTAAGTGGCTTTGTGAGACTGTGAAGAAAACAACACCAAAAAAAAAAAAAAAGAAAAAAAAGAAAAAACAAACTCAAACCCTAGAAAACCAACCAGAACCCAAACTTCCTTTGTAATAAAGGAAATAAGCATTGGAACCATATACTGGCTTGGGGGCATGTGCTTGTGTGAGTCTGTGGGAAAGAAGGATCACTTGTGAAAAACAAAAGCCCGTTGGAGAGGAGTGTGCTGCCCTGCTGCTGTGGGGCTCCAGCTGCTCCCCGGGTGCCACATGGCACTCCTCACTCTTGGAGCAGGTCTCCCACATCCCTGAGGGTGAGCCAAGAGCTGGGTACAGCCCAGCACTCGTTAGCCACACTGGCAGATGGAGCTCTCCAGACTCTTGGCTGCTGCTGCTCTCCACTGAAATGTTGAAAGATGCAGAATCTGCAGGTTTCCAGGGAGAACCTTTCTGTGTTTTGAAGCACAAGAAATCTATGTGAGATAACACCTCTGTGCAAAACTAGCTTCACCTTCTTTGGTTTCTCTTCCCTATCTACTTTTCCCTGTATTCCTGCATGTGACTGCTCTTTTGAATCCTATAAATCTCTTTCCATGTTCATCTTTTGGTCTTTCTGGACCTGCCTTTGTCCTGTGTACACAAACATTTGGATTTAGGTGGTGTTTTTTTTGCTGTTCCCCTCTTGGTATGAGCTCTGCAGGTGGGATGTGCAGCTGCACATGATGCATGGCTGGCCAGAGCCAGCTCAGCAGTGCTTGCCCAGCCCCTGCTCTCTGGAGTGATTGCTGCCTGCCTAAGGGTGCCTTGCAGTAGGAGCTGCTTTATTGGTCCATATTTATAAGTTCACTAGAATTTAGAAGTCCTGCTGCTTCTGAGTGTTGCTCATCATGTCATGGGTACCTCCCTGCCTTTCCAGGGCTTTGGAGGCCTCTCCTGGCATCTCCTGCAAGGACCCTTGCCCAGAGAGGTGCCAGGGCAAGCAGCTGTAACACACCTGTGTAATCTCAGCCCTCGCACTGCTGCAGGGCCCAGGGAATAAATGGGCACTCACTGTGCAATGAATCCCTCTCTTGACTCCACCACAAAGTCTATTCCTCCTGTTTTCCTGGGACTTTGTGTTCTTCAGGGCAGTTTGGCACATTCCCTCACTTCAAGGCCACCTTTGAGCCCAGCCTGCCCTACCTGTGTCCCCTGAGTCTCCAGAAATGTGCTGTTGCTTAACAATACCTGGCCGGGGAAAAAATGCGATTCAAGGGGAGGATAAGAAGAAAAGCTGCTGCTTATCCAGACAGTTTGTTTTCATTAACACCTGCTTTTGGTTTTCCTCTGTGCTTTCCTAGGTATAAACACAGCTGGAGGGACAGCTCTGAAGGTGGCAGGTGTGTCAGCTGCAGTGTCTGATGAATCTGTTGCTGGAGACAGCGGGGTGTACGAGGCATCTGTACAAAGGTAGACATCACATCTCTCTCCAGGACAAGCCAATGACTCAGCTTTGCCAAAAGTCACCTCCAATACTGCTAGTTATGACCTTTGTTTGTAATTTGATGGCTAAAGTTCTCAATCTCAGGTTGCTTAATACTTCTGAAAAAAGCTGTGAGCAGGTTGAATTTGATTATCAGAATGACCTATGCTTCCCATAATAGAAGCAGCTGAAAGGAAGCTCACAGGGAGATGTTTGAACAGCTGGCCTGTTTGTGGAGGTGCTGCTCAGCTCTGGGTGCTGCCTTGGCAGGGGCAAGTGGAGCCATCTGGGGTAGGAGGAAAGCTCCCCTCCTCTCAGTCAGTGACACCCCTCAGCCAACTTTGGGATGTTTAAGGAAGCACCTTGAAGTGCCTGATGGATGTGATGCAGTTCCCAAGTGCATGTGGATGTGATGCCCACAGGCCTTCTCCCACTGAGGGCACAGCTGGGAGTCACTGCTCTTGCTGGTTTTTTGGATTGTCTCTGGGGGCTTTGTCAAAATGTTCCCTGGAAGGGACTGATCTTACTGGTACCTGCATCTCATGTGGGTTTTCCTACTGCTTTTACTAGCATTCAGGTGAATTATAGGGTTGTTAGTTGCAAAACACAGCTGTAGAGGTGATATATCACTCATCTCAGATGCCCCCTGTTCATTAGTGATCTTCATTAATTCTCTGGATAAATTAGTAATTTTTATGTTTACAGCACAATTCATTTTGAGAAGGGAGTGCAGTCCTTCAGTAAACTGAGCTCCTGGGCCCAAGCAGTCAGAGTTGGGTGTCCCAGGGCCCTGTGTCCCTTCTGTGGGAGTGGAGAGGGGAGCGGGACAGCCACAGGAGGCATCCCATGCACACTCACATCTCTGATGCTAGTGTTGTTTGGGTTATCAGCTTGCCAGCCCCTGTGGTGCCTGCAGTGTCACTTTGGTGCCTGTCCAAGTGGTGAGGGTGGGATGAGCCACCCTCTGCAGCTGAAATGTAACGAAATGCAAGAGGGTGCTGAGCAGCAATGTGGAAAGCACTTAGGAGAGAAGAATGCTAATCCTGTTTTCGTGTGCTACAGCACAGCCTCTTGAGGCAATTAGACAATGAATGTAGTTTTGGGGACTTTCAGTGCATAAAACTTGGGAGGAGGAATACATTGGGAGGGAAATGATGCAGAATAGCTGTTTCCAGCAAGGCCAGTCAGTGTACTCTGTCACTTTTAATGTGCTTAAGAAAGTTTGATTTCTTAAAGAAACAAAGGAATTACTTAAATCTAATAAAAGTTGAGAATTTTTGCTGTCATGATGCAGGACAGGATTGCAGTTGTTAAGTCACATTTCTCTTGCTGGGCAGCCAGCCGTTTTTGCTAAAAACCAGTCAAGGGAACCCTTTAAAAATCCCCCACTGCCTTATTTTTGCAGTCTTTTGTGTGGCTTTTTTTTCTTTTGGCAGTGAAGAGGGAAGACATATGACTTTCTGCTGATAAGCACTGTAACACATACCTCTAAGGCTGATTGCACTTACTTCTTAAATGGGCTTTCTTTTAGCTGCTAATTTTACAAAATCCATATACCAAACCACTGAATGGAAGGGAAAAGATCTTGTATCACCTAAATGCAAACACTTCAATAAGAGGCAAATCAAATCCTTAATTGTTGTTGGTTCCTTTCAGACCGTGTGTGTCAGAAGTGATGGTGTTTGACAGTGATGATGCAGAAGCAGCTGGAACAGCCAAAGTGCAAATTGCAATGAGGTATGTGCAACATATTTTACTGGATTTGCCTTCCAGTGGGAAGAATGATAAATGGGATAGTGCTTTCTGTGCTGTTTTCTTCTTGTATCCTATAAGTATTAACTAACTGATGCCCTTTTTTAGTGGAATTAAGAATTACCCCACAGTAGTGGGTAATGTGTAGGAGGGCAGGCACAGAGACATCCTCCTTAAATGACTTCTTGGTAGTTAAGTGGGATTTGAAAAAAAGAAGTAGTACAAAACTCATTTGTCATGGCCATCCACAGCAAAAGGTTACTCATTACATCCTCACTGTTGTACTTCAAGTATTTTTACTTATAACTTTTCCATATTGCAGCCATTAAGGCCTCTCAAAAAATTACAGCTACAATGCAGCAATTTAACTAGACCTCAGGGAAAGCAGTGTGTGTTATTTCAAATCTACAGTCCTTTGTATCTGAACCCTTAAGTTCTGGACTGTTCTATATTCTGGATGTTCTGATAGCAAAACTTGATGTCATAGGAAACTGGTTTTGTTCTAAACTGTGGGCGAGTCATGGTTGCATTATAGTGTTATTTATAAATTTTTTGTATTGCTTGTGTGAAATACTCTGCCACAGAGTCCAAGGCAGAATTCTCTAATAATAATGCTTTTCTGTGTGTTTCTGATTCAGATATGATGACAAAAACAAACAATTTGCCATATTGGTCATCCAGCTGAGTAATGTTCCAGCACTGCTGTTGCAACAAGATCAAAAAGTGTAAGTGGGTGAAACAAACACACTTGATATATTTGAGTTGTATCCCAATGAGAATGAAAGGAAGATTGGCTTATGAGTTTTCACACTTATAAAAATTTACCTTTCCTGAAATGTTTCTATACATCATGTAGTGACACTTATGAACCAAAAAACCTGTAGACTGAATTAAGGGGCAATTTCTTCCTCAAGGAGTGAGGTTCTTAATTGTAGCAGTGACTTGAGCACCTGGATTGAGTGAAGAGGGAGAGTTTGCCTTGCTGCAGAACTCCCTGGACACCTGTACAGGATTGGGGAAATGTGCAGCTACTGCTAGACTCATTCCAAACACAAGGTCTTTAAACTCAGCTGTGTGCTGAATAAGCTGACAAAAATTGGATTCATTTTTGCTGTTCCTACCCATAGAAGGGTGTGAGCAGTGTGACAGGTTGCACAGATGTAAACAACCATGTAAAACAGGATCCATGATGTCTGAGTATGAGGTCCAGAAGGATGAAGTCTGTGGCAGCTCCTGCCACTTCACATCTCTGACACTGTGACAAGATGTTCCTTTCTTCTCAGTTGACTGCAGCTCCAGAGAACAGGAAAGGACAGCTGTGGGTGTATCACTTGTGGGTTTCTCTGGGTCTGGATTGAAGGCACTTGAGATGGTAGTTCATGTTCAGACTCAGGTTTTATTATTTCTTATCAGTAAAACAGTCTCACTGCTGTGAGTTCAGCAGCTTTTCATTAGAAGGCACAGAATGGCCAACAGTCTCTCGTTACAAGGTCTTTTAAGAC
The DNA here is from genome assembly GCF_028769735.1 of Zonotrichia leucophrys gambelii. Taxonomy (NCBI): domain Eukaryota; kingdom Metazoa; phylum Chordata; class Aves; order Passeriformes; family Passerellidae; genus Zonotrichia; species Zonotrichia leucophrys. Next base: position 13,843,007 of record NC_088183.1, read on the forward strand.
TAAACTATCCAATTAAGAACTGACACCTGGATTATTTTCCCTTTTAACGCAATAACTGATCCCAAAGAGCCCCCAATGTGGACTTTTCTGCCCAATTACAAAATGCCACCCAAACCCATGAAGAAGAAGGAAGAAGAAGAAACCCAAGATGACACCCTGTGCCCTCCATCTTGCTTCCATCCACAACATACTAAAAATCCCCAAAACCTAAATTTCTCACCAAGTGATACACCTACACTGCTCTCTATAATGTATTTTGTGGATTCTAGTCTATCTTGAAGTCTGGGAAACTTTCTCCATGGATGAGTGTCAGAGTCAGTGCTGTCCTGGGGGTCAGGGCACCCCAGAGCAGACACAGAAATATTCCCTGTGGTGCCCTGGGTTTGCACAGAGCAGGCTGACTCTCGGTGAGTGTTTTGGAGCTGCACAGGGCAGAGCTGAGCGCAGTGTGTCCCACAGGAACATCCGTGTGGCCGTGCTGCCCTGCTCGGAGAGCACGAGCTGCCTGTTCCGCACGCGGCCTGTGGACGCTGCCGACAGCCTGCTGTACAACGAGCTCTTCTGCGTCTCCATCTCCTACCCAGCGCTGCGCCAGAAGACACTGAGAGTTGATGTTTGCACTGTAGATAAGTCTCACCTTGAAGAATGTTTGGTGAGTATCCAGCTCTGTTTCAATAACTCTGTGTTTGTTTCCTCTTTTTAATCAGACACGATGTTGCACTCCTGAGGTATGGCAATTTCTGTGAAAGCCTTCCTGATAATCTTTAGCTATGTGGTCTCTCCCCCACAGCGTTCTTTGCAATGGCAATTTCCATCAGGAAAAACAGTTATGAGATAAATGTTTTGTTACAGAACTACCTTGTCAGATCACTAGATATTTCTCCTTCATGATCTGATGTCAAACTCTAACTAGTTTTCTTCCTTTTGGAAACATTTGTGGTATTGCAATTGAGAACAAATTACTTTGGTTTTGGATACATTAGGTTGTGTACTAAATGTAATTTCTAAAAAATGACAAGGCAGATGAAGAGAAATGAGATATAGAAAGCTAAAACATCTCAGTTTTGGCAGTGATTTTTGTCAGCCTTGCAAATTTCTTGAAAGGGAGTCATCCTCTCCTGTTCCTTTCTCTTTGAACTCTGGCTGTAATTTCTCCCTCCTGCAGTAGCACTGTTTTTACTTCTGGATTCTTGTACAGTGAAGCTGTAGTGAAACACTTGCTACTTACATTGGAAGCCCTTGGCAATGCTAAAAATAATTAAACATAAAGCATTACTAGTGGTGTTGAAATGAGATAAACAGGCAGTTTTTCTTTTTGTTGAATTTGCCAAAATTAATCAGTCCTAGATTTTCACTCTGATTTTTTTTTTCTGACTGGTGTGGTAGCTGTTCATTTTAGTATTACACTAAAACTCTGTTTTTGCTCTCAATAGGGTGGAGCACAAATTAGCCTTGCTGAAATATGCAGATCCGGAGAGAAATCAACCCGTTGGTACAACCTCCTTAGTTATAAATATCAGCAGAAGCAAAACAGGAAAAGTAAACAAGGAAACAGCCACTCTGAACTACCCTGCACTGAAAAAACAGTAAGAACAGCTGCTTCAATTGAACAAATCTCTTCTAAACAGGACTAGCAAGAGGGTTTGTGTAGCTGTTACTATAGAGAAGGCTGGTGTGTTTATATTTACAATTTGACGGTGTTGTTAAGTGCAGCAAAATAATTAACTTGTTGATTCCAGAAATGCCGTTGTCCTGGGCTAAACACTTACTGAAATCTCTGCTCAGGAAGCTGAGGGATGAGTGAGTGATGTGTGAGCTCCAGCCTTCCTGCAGTGCTGCCATGAACTGGCTGGGCAGGTCAAGGCACAGTTGGCACATGCAGGGCACAGAGGGTGCTCAGCCTGGAGCTGCACAGCTGCACGGGCTGGGGGAGCTGGGCCAGCTGTGCCCATGGGGCTGCTCTGAGCTGGGGCTGCTCTGAGCTGGGGCTGCTCTGGGGCTGCTCTGGGGCTGCTCTGGGGCCCTTCTCACCACACAGGCTGGGCACTCTGCACTCTCTCAGAGTCATTGCTTCACCAAAAGCCTCTTTCTCTCCTCAGGACTCTGTCTCAGCACTCTTAGAGCAGACAGCTGTTGAACTGGAAGCTGTGGAGAAGAAACTGGAGGAAAGCAGAAGCACTTTAACTAGTGGAGAGAGCTGGTAGGTGCCATCCTGCCATCTTCTTGTGAAGTTATCAGAGCATTTGGGTGCAGAGGAAAAAGCAGATTATACTGAGCTGTGGGAGGCTTCTTCTTCTGCTGTTTTGGTGAAAAATCCTGTTTCTTCTGGAGGTTGTGCTTAGAAAATGAGAACAAAACTGATAAATGTTGAAAATTGTCAGTAGCACTATGTTAATTTTGTTATTTGTACAGTCTTCTATGGATGCCCTGAAAATTCCCCTCTGTGGTGCAAGGCTTTGCTTGAATTTTAATGTGGCTGTTCTTTATATGGTTCAAATTCAGATTTCCTTAGAGAAGTCCAACATTTGAAATAGAAAGCAAGCCTGACCAATGGGATTGATGGAGCAGCCTGCTGTGAGTTCAAAGCAGCTGAAAAGAGTGTTGAAACAGTGCTTCAATTTTGTCCAGTACCACTTTTTCACTAAGATTAATGGCATCCTGAGAGCTCCCCTCAAGATGCACTTGCCTTAAACTTAAAACACATGGCTGAACCCTTATCTTGCTTCTTTTGAAGCCAGGTCAGGATGAAGTTTTTGGCAGTAATGTGGTCTTCTGGTGCAGCTTCTCTCCTTTCTAAGCCTGTGTTTGTGTAATCTCAGTGGCTGCAGGGCCTGTCAGGCACACCTGGCTGCCGTGGGGACGTGTTCCTGTCCAGCAGCTTACAGGAGGTACCAGAGGCTCCAGCACCAGAGTGTTGTCCACAACAGGCCAGTTCAATAACAGAGCTGTTCTTTCCAGGCCAGATGAAGAGGTTCCTGACCTGGAAGAACAGGATGAGATTAGTGAAAATGAAGCAGAGGAGGAGGAAGAATTCTGTGCTGGAAAATCGCTGTGGGATACAGAAGAAAGTCTGAATTCCCAGCTGCACACAGAGACAGCAGTGAAGGTACAGTCAAGGGCCTTTTGAGCAGAAAGATGATTTAAGCTTCCCATTGCTCAGCTGACTGGGTTGCTGCTGAGCTGAGCAAGGCTACAGCAGTTATTTGGAAGTTCACCATTGATGATTAATTGTTTATCTACCTGAAATCTTTGTAAATACCTCTGTGTGACCATTTTGTCCCGCAGTTAGTACAGCACCTTTTCATGCCTTGTCTTTGCTGCTCATGAAAACTGTTTTAATTAATGTGACAGTAGTTTTGACCTTGTTCAATTCTGAATATAGCTGTAGTCAAACAGGGGTGTGCTGTACACAGCTCTCTCTGTGCATTGATTTGAATCTTTGCTGCAGATGCACAACAAGATAATGGTCTTTAAAATCCTACCTGCTCTCTGTGGGATTGCCAGGTCACAGTGATGTGTGGATGCACAGGCAAAGCCCATTGGAATCAGCTGTGTTGTACAGCAGTCAGTGGGTGCAGAGCCCTTAGGGAGCAATCCAGTTAATGAGCAGAGCTCCAGGAGTGAAGTGTCAGGGAATGCTGCATGAGAGGGGCTGAAGAATGTCTGGGTTTGAATGCAGCAAGCACAGACGTGGCACAGGTGGCTGTCACACAGCCCTGGGGGTGTCCTGGGCACATGGAAAGCTGGCATTGACACTGCTCTGTGTGTCTTTCAGGTGGATAAAGAGACCAACACAGAGAGCCCTGCACAGTCCTCGACTGTAGTTCGTCCAAAAGACAAAAGAGCAGCAAATCCACCCCAAAGTCAGTTTGTCAGGGGCAGCACCATCATCCGCTCCAAAACATTTTCCCCAGGACCACAGAGTCAGTACGTGTGTCGGGTAAGGAGAGTGAAACCTGAGCTTCTGAGTGCTTGTCTTCACTCACTCTGTATTCCTCACAGAAACCCAACAGGGCTTTCTTCTCTCCCCCTCTGACTTCAGAAGTTGCTCTGCCCTCACCTCCTGGACAGTATCTTGCCTAGGAACTAACAGCATTAAGCACAAATTTATCAGATATATATGTGCACATATATTTGTGGCATGTGCAGCTTGTTGAGATGCCCAGACCTACCTGGAAGGGCTGCTGTAAGACAGTGATGAATAAGCTGCATATTAAACAATTTCCTGCTGCTTGAAGTGTTCTGTGCTAACTCAGTTAGCTCTGTCCACCTGACTTGAGATGAGGTGAACATAAATCCTTGATAGAAATGGAAAGGTAAGTACCTGATATCATCAGCAAAAAAACTGTGGAAGCCTGAAAGTCAGCAGTGTGCCTTGTGTGAAGGTAACTGAACAGCCCATGTGTTGGGTCAGATGTCACTTCCCCTGCTTTGAAATGTTTGTTCACAATTATTTCCTGAATTGAGGGTCAGAATAGACTATAAATATCTCATCTTGTCAGAATAGACTATAAATATCTCATCTTTTAAGTGGAATTGGCAAACAAGCAAGCACTGTCTTTTACCACACATGACCTGTCCCAATGGGCAAGCCCTTAATGCAGCTGGGCCAGATTTGCTGTGTGGGTTCTCCCTGGTTCAGCAGCAGGTGCTTCCAGAGGAACAAACCCTACTCATTCTGCAGAAGTGGCCTGTGCTGGAGTGGTACAGTACATGTAGATCTTGAGAAGGGACATGAGAATGGAATTTAAATCAAATCCTGCTTGAGCTGAGCTCTTTGTAAGGGTCTGCAGACAACCACAAAACAAGGCAACATTGCAACTCTTCAGCTGATAATATCAGGGGGAGAGTTTTCAGGTAAACTTGCCTCTTCCACCAATAGCTTAAAATGCAGGTTATAGAAAGATACAGATTAGAGAAAGCAGAAATGTCTAATAAAATAGTCCCATGCTTTACATATGCTAGGAAAGAGTATTATTATTGTTGTTATTACTACTTATAGTTTATTTTTCTGGGCTGTTTTGCCCAGCCTAGTTACTTGCACAGGAGGAGAGCAGTGTGGCAGTCCCATATCATAGCTTAACTTGATGTCTCTCTTTGCACACAGCCTATTCCCAAAAAGGGACAGAGTTCAAGGCTTGTGGCAGGGTCTGGCTGTGCCAGTGCATGTTGTGTACTCAGGCTGGGGTGACAGCTCTCTGCCTTTCACAAAACTTCATAGTTCTGCTTACAGCAACCTCTGGTCTTGCTGGCAGTGTGTGTATGCAGTGCTTGTGTTTCTTTCATGAAAGATTTGTGGTTTTCACCTTGCTTTTCAGCTGAATCGCAGTGATAGTGACAGTTCCACACTCTCCAAAAAGCCTCCCTTCGTGCGGAATGCGATGGAGAGACGAAGTGTCAGAGTGAAACGGGTAAGAACATCACCACTTTTATTTTCCTCTAACACAGGCACGTGCAAAAATCATAAAACTGTTTTGAAAGAAAAATTTGCAAATATAAATCAGTTGCCACAGGCTTTCATTCACAACCTTTTCTTTGTGTGCGAGAAGTCTCTCGAGGATTCTTTGAAATATCAGATTATGACAGGAACGTTTAAGTTAGAACTCAATTAAAACATTTAATGTAGGAAAATGGTTCCTGGTATTTCCCATCTTGTCAGAGAAGTAGCACAAACAGTTTTGCTGTGTTTATTGTTGTGAGATTCTTAAGTATTGATAATAAATTTGAGGAGCTGGAAAAGCTGAGAATGATGTCCCAGGTGACCCTGTTGTAGTGATGCCATGGCACTCATTAAACCCCTGTGCCCATTTGATGGCAATCACTAAAATTCCCCCAGGATACTGACACTGAACTGCTAAGGAGATGGTTTTCTTGGGACAGCTTGTGTTTGAAACTAGCAGAAGGCAATATGTTACTGGAAAAAGGAATCACAGGTTTTTCTGCAGCACTGTGGATTCATCTGGAGATGAGACATTAAACTTAGGAGGAAGGTGTGCAAGCAAGACTTGTTCAATTTGGAAATGCTGCCAAGGGAGAACTTGAGTGGAAGCACAGAAATGAAAACACTTATCTATAAGAATTCCTTGAGTTTGTGGTATCTGTCTCAAGACAGACTGGAAAGCAGGATCAATAGAGATGGTTTGTGTGAAAAGAAGCATTAGAAAGATGGGTCTCACGATGTGTTTGGCACTTTGTGGGTGGAGTGGTTGGGACAATTCTCCTCTGTGTGCTCACACACCCCTTCTCTCCCAGCCTTCAATCAAGGCCTTCGGTACCGAGCGCCTGATCCGCACCTCGCTGGACCTGGAGCTGGACCTGCAGGCTTCCAAAACCTGGCACGACCAGCTGGTTCAGGAGATCTCAGTGCTGAGGGAACTGAAGGAACAGCTGGAACAAGCTCAAAGTCAGGGTGAAAAGGAGTTGCCACAGTGGGTGAAGGATGATGAGAGGTTTCGACTGCTGCTGAGGCTTGTGGAGAAACGAGTGAGTCATACCTGCCTTGGGGTTTCATTCCACTCGGTGGAGAAATTTTGGGAACAGGAGACTTTGGACAGTCTGTAAATGAAGCCTGAGCACTGTTAGTCACTCATGTCTGCCACGTATGGCTCTATCAAGCTGTTAGTCCTGAGCACTTTCATTCACCAGCAGAGAGATTTGCTGCCCTAGCAGAGGTGTGAATACGACAAGTCACAGATGCCATCTGTTGTGCCAAGTGTGTGCCCCCAGTGTGCAGGAGGTGTGGTGTGTGGTGGTTGGCACTTACCTTCCTCTACATCACACCCTCCCCCATGCACAGGGCTCCTTCTCAGCTTCTGGGATTTCTCAGCACCTCTGCTGGCACCAGGCAGAGACCAGGCTATGCTGGCACCAGGTGTAGGAGGCAGGTGGTGTGAGGGGCTCTGTGGGATGCTGTGTGTGCTGATCTTCTGCCTTAAAAGATCTGTCAAGGTACAAAGAGAGAACTGACAGAAGCCATTATTCTTACCACAAGCAGGAAGGACACCTTACAAAAAGCTCTCTCCCTTAGAATGGTTAGTTGTCAAGCTGCAGTTTAGCTTCTGTGGCTTGTGGCTTCCAAAGTCAAAGTTTCCAGACCCCTCAGACCTACAGCTGAAATGGAGGTCAGTTAGGATAAGAAATTCCTCCTGGAAACACAAACAATTCTTCTCCATTATTCATTTAGGTGCAAAATCCAGAGCACAAGTGTGAGCTCAAGGCTGATAAAATGATGAGAGCTGCTGCCAAGGATGTCCACAGGCTGCGAGGGCAGAGTCGAAAGGAGCCTCTGGAAGTGCAGTCATTCAGGTAATCCTAGGTAAAGGGGAGGAAAAATGGACTACTACCATGATTTCTCTGTGGGTGACTGAGATGCTGATGAGGAAGACTGATCTCTGCAGAAGCTGTTAACTGTTTTGCCTAAATAACAGCTTCTGTATTTTCATATCCAAGTATAAGGTCTGACTCAGGGGAATTAATTGCAGCACTGCACATGATCAAAGCAACCAGCATTCTCCAAGTCATTCCCTACCTGGCAACAAATTCTGTAACACAGAAGCAGCCCTTTGCTTCCTTAAGTAACAGACCCAGAAAAGAAAAAGCCCTGAGCCCTTTTGAAGTGGCTTTTGCTAAGGTCAGTATTGTGGGTTTAACTCATGTCTGATAAGTAAATAAAAGGTGTAGATTGTGAGAGGATGTACATCTGCTCCCTATGGGGACAGCTGGTGGGGTAAATTGTCGTGTGGACATTTCTGGCAGAATTTCTGTTGCATTAACAACTAATCATCTTTTTTCAGAGAGAAAATGGCATTTTTCACACGGCCAAGAATAAACATCCCAACGCTCTCTGCGGATGATGTGTGATCACCATAAAGTATTTGCTTTCTGGACAATTCTACAAATGCAGATTGGGTTTTGAAGTTATTTATGTGGTATTATGAAGGTACCAAGGCATTTGTATATTAGAGCTTTTGTCAGTATGTGGATGTTTTGAAGATTTTTAGGTTAAAGTTATATCATCACAGAAACCAGCATTAAAGTGACAAGATTGTATAGTTTGTATATTTAGGAATGTATTTTTGGGAAATAGAATTTTAAATAAGAACAAAATGCAGCGTAAGGTGCTGTTATTCTTAAATAATGCTGTTTAGACTTTTTGTACAGCTCTACCTTTTAGAGGTTTTACTGCAATAAAATGAATTTGAAGGAACCTCACCCCTACCTTCTATGATGTTCTGCATCAGACTCTCCTCTGAGTGATGTATTTTGTACCCTGTGGGGAATGCTGGGAGCCAGCTGGGACTCCCAAGTGCTGTGAACGAATTCTCTGTGAGCTGTGAAGCATTTGTGTTTCCTGCCAGGTCATAAAAGTAGGTGTGAAGTTCAGAATACTTGCACTTTTAACGTTTGTACTACAGCTCATGTCTGTAATGGGTCTGTTAAGGTAACGTGGGGAGCCCATTGAAACCACTGCTGTGGGAGGAGGGCTGCAGGTTTAAAGTCCATTTTAGGTTTTTCCAATAAAGTGACCTTTCTGGACAAACCTGCCTTCTTGTTTTTTGTCTTGAGTGAATCTTCTCATCCCCTGGCACCTAAACTGGGGTTCTCTTGTGTTGCCAGCTGGAAGCATGTAGCTTTTCACATCTTGTCACAGGAGATGCTGTAATGGACACATTTCATATAATCGTGGAATGTCCTGAGCTGGAAGGTTCACACGGGGATCATCCAGCCCTATCCCTGCACAGACACCCCAACAATCCCCCCTGGGCATCCCTGCAGTGCTGTCCAAAGCTCCTCTGGCCGGGACCATTCCCTGGGAGCCTGGGCAGTGCCAGCACCCTCTGGGGGAACCAGAACCTTCCCTGATCTCCAGCCTCAACCTCCCTGACATAGTCCAGCCGTTCCCTTGGGAAATCGCTGGTTTTCCTCCCTGCTGGACATTCCCTGTGCCCATTCTGTACCCACCTGCTGGGGAGGGGACACAATTCAAAGTGCTGGGTGGTGACATGGAATGGGGAGGGTGTGGGGGTGCTCTTCCCTCTTCCCTTCTGCCTTCTTTTCCCTTTCCTGTTCCCTTTCCATTCCCCCTTTCCCTTTCCCGTTCCCTTTCCCGTTTGTGAAAAACACCGATCACTTGTTTTTAAAATTTTAAAAGTTTAATAGTAATAAAATGGTTATAAAAATAGTAATACAATTAGAGTAATAATAATTTGGACAATTTGAATTAGGATAATATGAGACAATAGAGACAAAGAGTTATGGACATCCAGGTACCTTTTTCTGGGCAGCACGAGCCCGAAAAATGACCCACGTTAACAGAGGATTAATCCTTAAAAACAATAGCCTGTTGCATATTCATACACTTCATACATGATGCATAAATTCCATTCAAACACAGGATTCTGTCTGGTCGTCGTCAACTTCTTCCTCCGAATCCTAACAGCGCCTTCGAGGCGGGAAGAAGTTTGTTTCTTCTGATAAGAGGGCAATAAAATCTTTTTCTCTGAAAGATTCAGGTGTCCTGTGGCTGCTATCTCACTGCGAGTCCTTTCTTTAAAAAAAGTATCCTATATAGCATTGTTTCTATTTTAACAATTTTTATAACCTAAAACTATATTAACACACTACTTAAGAGAATTAATACAGCATTACTTTCTAACTCAACACATACAATATTCATTTTAATATTTGCGAAAAGCCAATCATAAAATACATTCATTTTGTTCCCCTCACGCCGCCGGTGTCCAGGCCGCCCCGTTCCCAGGGCAGCCGTGTCGTGCCGTGCCGTGCCGTGCCGCCCCTCCGGGTTCCTCCCCGCCGCCCGGGGGCGCTGCAGCCGCGGCCGCGCCGCTCCGGCCGCTTTCCGGTTCCCGCGTTGCCGGTCCCGATTCCGGCCGCCCGAGAATGGAGGCGCGCGTGGCGCAGTCCGCGGCGAGGCTGGCGCGGCAGGTGCGGGGCCGGGCGGGGCGGGACGGGACAGGACAGGGCAGGACAGCCGCGCACGGCACCGCACGGACCGGGACAGCCCCGACCGGCACAGCCGCGGGGCGCAGGTGGCGGGCGAGCTCCGGGAGCGCTCCCCGGTACCGAAGCCCGCGCAGTGCCGGGAGCCCCGGCGGGTGGCTGGGCCCCGCGGGAGCGGGAGCTCTGTCTGGGAAGGGAACGCGGAGAGCGGGCAGGGCTGAGGGGCTTCCTGGGCTGCTCCCGTCGGTGCCGGACTGAGCGCAGCGCTCCATTGCTGCCCTGTCTCACACCCAGGGCGGGATCGCGGCAGCGTTCCGGAAAAGCTTCCAGAGCCGTCAGTGGAACCGGGTGTCACCGCCCCGGGGCCGTGTGTGCCGTGATCTGGCCGGGCAGGGATCGCCCGGCGGGTCCGGGAGCCCTGGGCAGCCGGGGAGGGATGCACCTCCTGTGTGCTGGCACGCTGGTGAATAGATTTACTGAACAGCTTTACTGCAGCCACAAGGTGCTTAGATTGGGAAAAAGATTGTAACAACCCTTTGCCTTTTCAGTGGTGATAATAATAAAAAATAGAACTGCCAGGTCTGTCCTGGTCCATGACCGGTACTGACAGTGAGTGCAGAGGCAGCTTCAGGAAAGCTTTTGACTCCTCCAGGGTCACTTCTCATGCCTTGCCCATTGCCTCAGGAGCATCCAGCTGAGAGCTCCTGGACTTTGGCCTTTAGGTTCTTGCCTGCCATACTTGTGTGCTCTTGAGCAACTTTGGAGTGTGCTTCCTGCTCACAAATATATGACAGGCAATGAGATCATAAATCTGGCGGTTGAATCTCTGCACTCCTCCTTGCCTTTGATTTTCCCTTTCTCCTTTGTTGCTGCTAGGAGAGGAAGGACATCTCAGGTATTCTCCCTTTGCTGTCGCTGCTGTTTGATCAGCAGTCCCTAAGCACAGTCCAGGCTCTGGAAGCAGAGCAGGAAGGAGCAGGAGTGTTCAGCTCCAGGAGGCCATGCAGAGTTACTGAGCCTCACTCTGCCTGTCTCTCCCAGCCACATGCTCCCTGTTTCCAGCTGCAGCATGCCCTGGAGCCTGTGGGGAGCCAGCCTGCAGGAAAATAACCCAACAAAGAACAAGCAGTGTGTGCTCAGCCAGCTCAGCAGGGCTTGGCAGAGCAGGAGTAGAGATAAAACTGAGCAGGAGGCAAGGAAAGGAAGGAAGAGAAGTCTTCTGCTCCTTTTGCTGTGCTCTCTCAGGCCATTTTCTCTCCTTTTTGATTTTTTTCTTTTGATGGAGAAAAGTTCTGTCATATTAAAGCCTAGAGACAGGAGCCTGTGCAAGTTTCATGTTACCCAGCTGCTCAGGTAGGGTTCTTGGAAGACAGTCTTATGTGCTAAGGAAAAATGTAAGGATGATTTTGGTCCTTTGAAAAAGCTGTAGTTTTTTTGTATTCACAGGTGAGGGGAAGATTTCTAGTACTGAGCTGAGCAAAGAGCCCTTGGAGATGTCAGCATGGCCTCATGTAATTCCCACAGCTCCTCATGAGGTGGTCATCAGGTATGACCCTTTACTGACAAGTTGTCCTAGACAGTGCAGGTAGAATAAACCAGGAGGTGACACTTGCTGACCTGAACAGAAGCTTTTCCCTTCCTTTTCTCAGTCACACATCTTTTAGATCAGAGGTGTACTGGCATTGTCTCCCTTCCTCACTTGGATGGTACCATGAGAGAGGAGTTGTTATAAGGCTTAGCTGAAGTTTTGTAGAGTGGTTTTTTTTTTAGGAAGAATGTAGCATTCATATCCTTTCAATAACATCTAGCATTCACAGATCTTTGCTAGAGAATTAACTTTGTCACAGGGTGCTGTGGTGAGAGGCATTTCTGATGTAAACATCTGAAGAGCTTTTTTCCAGGCAAGCTCAACAACATGGTTATGGGTGTAGGAGTCACAGACTCATGCCATACCTCAGGTTGGAAGAGACCCATGGATCATCAAGTCCACCTCCCCACTCCTCACTGGACTATCTAAAACTAAACCATATTGTTAAGAGCATATTCCAGATACTCCTTGAACCTTGTCAGGTTTGGTGCTGCAACCACTTCCCAGGAGAGGCTGTTTCAGTGCACCAGCACCCTCCCAGTGAGGAACCTTTCTGAACCAGTCTGCATTCCATTTTCCTGTCTCCTGTCACTGCTCAGCAGAGAGAGGAGAGTGCTGAGTGGTGTTCCCAGAGCAGGGGTGCCCCCATTGCCAGTCTGGAGATGAAAGCTGTGCTCAGCTGTGTGTCTGTCCCAGCCCAGCTGCTGGGATCTCAGCCCCATCAGTTCTGGAACCCAGTGTAAGCATTGCTGAGTTCAGGCTTTTCTGCTGGGTCCTTTCGAATGAAGACTTCATTTCATCATCTTTATAAGCTGTTGATGAGCACAATAAAAGAGAGACTGAAGTGGCAGCAGCAGTGCTGGGGCAGGCACTGGGCCACCACGGTGGAACCTTTTGCTCTCAGTTCACACTCAAGTAACAACATAAGGACTCCTGATGGAAATTTCTGAAGAAGGGGAGCACTAAACAGGAGAGAAAAATGTGACAGTCTGGGCTTGGCCACATCTGAAGTGGGGCCTTCCTGAATGCCTCCAGGTGCCAGTGCTGGGAATTTGCTGGTTTGATGCAGTCATGGGAAAAAAGTAGATGAGACTTGCTGAACTGTGGCAGTATTTTAGAGTTTTTCATCTCCTGGCCAAATCCAAGTGATGACAGTCACCCTGTAAAGGAGCTCTTTGGGCCAGATGTGTGCCCAGGGGTGGGTGATTCCTGGGCACTGTGGTTCTGGCTTCTGACCCTGCACATGGATAAACCTCTTTCCTTTCCTCACCTCTAGTGTAACAGGATGGAGAGGAACTCCAGTAGGTTACTGGTCATGTCACCTCCTGTGAGTCCTCCCTTGGGTGGCCAGAGGTGTTTGTGATTATGTAAGAAAATCCAACTCAGATTCCTCTTTGGTAAAGCTTGTCAGTGGTACTGAAATATCCCAGTTATAACTTGGGGGGAATCTTTTAATGCAGGAAGAGTACTTGTGAGCTGCTTGTTGGCTTGGACCTGCAGAGATTTTAGTTTCAAAAGCAGAACGTGAGTTTCTGGTTCTGGAGAATGTTTGCCTTCGATGCAGAATTCTCCTTGGGGTCTTGGAGCCCTGTCCTGAGGCTGGTGACTTCACTAGAGGGAAGATAGTACTGTGTGGACCCAGAATTTACAGATTATGGGATATTAGGGGCTGAAGATACCTTTGCACTTATGTTTAAAGCACATTCTAGGCTTGGGGGATGAGTTATGTATGTCACTGTAATGGCACTGAAACCTACAGTGACACAGCTGTAAAAACACAGTGAAATCTCCTGTGCTGTTTTTAACTTGAAGTATAGAATATTTTACAAATGGGTCTATGAATTATGTGCAATGCTACCAAATCAGGCCAGGAAGAAAAGTTGAAAATGAACAAATCTATTTGCTGTTGCTTATGGGGGAAAGTTTGTGTATGTATGTAAATGACAGAAAAATTGATTTTTGGGACACCTGCCTTGAGTTTTGTAAAGAAAAGCTGAAATGGGACTATTTGAAGTGAGTTGCTTATAAGGTACAGCTGTGCTGTTCAGTGATTTTAGTTGTAGTGTAAATGCCAAACAAGAGGATTTGATATAGATTTGGGGTTTTTTTCTCAAAGTCCTGTTTCTTCACATCCAAACTGCAGGAAGCAGCATTGTTTTCCTCTGTAGCAGAGGAGACCTTGAGGTTGTAACAGAAGTGTGCCACAAACTGAAGCATAACTGAAGAGTGACCTCAAAAGCACTGATTTTCAGCTTGGCCCACAAATAGGCCAATCTTAGGATTGTTTTGCCTCAGCCTGGGTTTTTGAGCATGTGCAGTTACAGCAGCATTTCTGGAAGCTGTTGTTCAGGTGGATGTACAAGACCAAGAGATTCCATGGCCCAATTTTTTTCCTAATTAAATAGTCTGATTGTTTGAAGAGCAGCAAAGTAAATGAGCCCTTTTTGATAAGGTTTGGTGGCCTGCAATAATAGCCTGAGCTGCTTCCTGCTGTGGAAATTCTGGCAGAGCAGAGCCTGGCTGAGGGAGCCAAGGGGGTGGCAAGCCAGGGTGGGCAGTGCTCACTGCCCCTCCACAGCAGCACCAAGGCCCTCAAACCTTCAGTAGCCTCCAGCATTCTGTGTCAGAGCCAGCTTTGTGGCTCAGGGCACCAAGCCTGGTATGGGGAGGACAAGAGATGGACAACAGAGATGAAACTTCAGCTGTTTGATTTCTTTGGGGTGAGGAAGATTCCTGCTCCTTGCAGCAGCTTCAAACCTTTTTGCTGCTGACAGATTGTTCTGAGTTGGGGCTGTGAAGTCTGGTGGGACACAGGGAAGTGTGTTTGGAACAGAGAGGCCCTCCTGAAATCCCCAAGTGCTCCTGAATGCCTTGTGTCAGTTTTAAGGGAGAAGACATACATTTCCTTCCTGGACAGGGCAGGAAAGGTTGTGTGGCCAGGTGGAAGTGGGTGCACCCTGCAGAAATGCCCCTGTGGAGCAGCACACTACTTCTGGCATTCCTGTCTTAGGTGGGGTTTGAGCTTGTCTTTCCTCCTCTGAAGCTGTGGCCTGTGAGATGGTGAAACAGGCTAAAGGGAATTTTGAGTCAAATAATTTGATATCTTTGTTAAAGCTGGAGAAAGTGCTTATTTGGGGACTCTCGTTAGCCTATCATGTTGTCATTCTTGTACTTCTGTCTTGATATAAGTGAGACTATTTTCTTTTTGAAAGAATATTTCAGAATCCTTGTTTTTCACACAACTAGAAACAATCTTCAAATATTATTTGGAATTAATCAGCTTGCATGTCACTGCTGTTACCTTTACAAGGCAAACTAGCACTGTGCCTGAGATCTTGCAGCTCCTCACCTCCTGTCCCCTCTCCAGGAATTACTGTGTGACAACTCAAATTTCTTTTCAGGAAAACGAGATCAAGTTGTTAAGTGCAGAAATTGAGCGTCTGAAGAACTTTGGGTGCTTGGGAGTCTCCCCGAGTTTGGAAGGGCTGCGAGACGAAAACGCAAAACTCAAGTACCGGCTAAACTTCCTAAAGAAGGTGAGGGAATAAAAAATCATTGCTGGACCTTGTGGGTTTTTTTGTTGTCATTAGGACAAGCTCAGTAAGTGGTGATGTGTGACAGCATGGTAGCTCTGCATTCTGACACCTTAATTGGTGACACATCAGGTATTTCTTGATTCTTTAAACAGGAATCTGTTTTATGGAAGATGTCAGTAGATCAGTAAGCCCACATGGTTATATCTTGGGCAGTTTTTGACCAGGTGGCCCAGCTGAGATCTGTCCCAGGCTCACCAGCACAGGTGTGAGAAGTAATGCAGCCCTGCAGTCAGGGGAAGGTTTGTGCTGGGAGATTCAGCAGGAGAATCATGTGATTTTTATGTTATATACATTGCTCCTGTGCCTGGAGGTGTCAGCCAAATCTGTCAGCTGTGCTTTGCCAAGGAGAAAAGTGGGATGTAACAGCTCCTCAGATGTTGGGAATTTAGCCTTCTGGATTTTGGTGGTTTTCTTTTTCAGAGCCTTCAAGAGGAAAGAAGTAAATCAACCAAAAGCATGATTAATATCAACAGCTGTCTCCAGGAGATCTTTGGAGCTGCCATTCAGGCTGCCTACCCAGACTTAGAAAACCCTCCTCTGGTGGTGACACCCAGTCAGCAGCCCAAATTTGGGGACTACCAGTGTAACAGTGCCATGGGCATATCACAGGTAAATGATGTAAACATTTTCAAGAAAGAAGCCAAAATGGGGATGTTGTCTGTTGGAAGCTAAGGGATAGCACAGTGAGAGTTGCAATATGAGACTTGTTCTGGGCTGAGAATTGAGTGAGTGTTGAATGGCATTTTAAAGGAAGCATTGGCCTTTACAGAGCTGGCCTTTAAACCTCTGTTCAGCTGCCTGGTATGAGGGAGTTAATGTGTGTGGCACAGAAAATCTGCTTGGTTCATGGGATCTAAATCAAATCAGGATTTAAGTGCTGCATCGATTTACTAATGATGTGCAATTAACTACCAATTAGTGAGTTGTGTGTTTGGAACTGAAAACAGCAAAACAATAAATCATGATTCTAGAGAATTGCAAAATCTTGAGAAACACCTGCATATCTCTAACTGCTCTTCTCTAGTGCCAGGAAAGTGTAATATATCCACATTTTTGTGTGCACATACCCCCTTCTCACAGGCCAGGTGACAAAGGGGCATCTCCAGCTGCCCCTCTGGGCTCACACCTCCCATTGCTGTGGCTGCTGTGGTTTCCTCCTGCCCACAGACACACACAGCAAAGCAAAGGGGCCCAGGTGCTGTCCTGTGTGCTCTGTTGAGTTTGGATCCATGTGTCTTACATCCCAAAGTGCCCTCCCTGAGCTCCAGCCAGAAGGCTCTGGGCATTGTCAGGCCTGGGTGTGCTCAGGAAGTGCTTTCTCAGAGCCCAGCCAGGTGTGGATTGCTGCTCAGGCACTTCCCTTCATACTCCTCTGGCTCAGTCCTTTATTTAGCATCTCTTGCTAATTCCCTGGGTACAGGGAGCTTGACCAAAGGGGACCCAAATAGAATCAGACACTTCAGCAGTTGCTCAGCCTGCTCAGTGGGCTGGGACTGTGCTGAAGTAAATCCAGGAGGTGTGGGAGAAAGAAGGTGTAGTGTGTTCTAACTTGGGTGCTGAAACACCCAAACTTTCAGTGCACTGATGCCTTTGGGTGACTAAGTAGACACTTTGTAATTACAGGTCTTTTATTTGGCAATCTGAACAGAAGCAACTCCTCTTTTTACACCTCCTGTTGTCAGTTAACCTTTATTAACCCATTGGACTGGCGGTTGTGACACTGAACTTGCCCTGCCACTGGTGGAGCTCTGCTGTCCCAGGTTGTCCCCGTGCAGTGAGCGTGGCTGGGGCAGCAGGGGCACCATACGTGCCAGGCAGCAGGCTCTGGGCTGCAGTGCCAGGCAGAACTGCCCTCCCAGGGCCCGTGTCTCCCCTCAGTCTCATTAGCATGTTGTCACTGTGGTGCCACCCTGGGTGACTGCCCTGCCACTTCCTGACCGCCGCGTTACCCCAATTAACTCGCGGTCGGGATGCTCGGGCAGCCCAGGCTTCCCAGCACGGCGTGGCTCACATAGCTGGGTGTCTGATCAGTCCCCTTGCAGCCAGGGCTCGAGTTCCAGGCTGTCAGCTGTGCTGGTGAATAAGGGTCCCTAGTGTGGCCTTGGCTGAGGAGTTTGTTCCTGGGCAGGCAGGGAGTGCACTGGGCTGGGGCTGTGCTCACACAGGCAGTGTGTCAGCATGGCAGAGCCAGGGATGAGAGCAGCAGCTTGGGGACTTTGTGTCAGCCTGTTTTAGGGGCTTGGCTGTGGTGCAGGTCTTCACAGGGTGTCCTCCAGGCAGAGCTGGAACACGGGTCAGGGTCACTGGGACTGCCAGCAGAGTGGGAAGTGCCCTGACTGGGGCAGCACTGGTACGTGCCAGGCAGCAGCCTCTCCCTGCAGGCTGCTGATGTGGAAAGGACTCTCACAAAAGCCTTTTGTTTTCCTGGCAGCTCATTAGCATATTAATGCTTGGGGCTTCAGCCAGGAGCTCCAACAGGAGTGTGGTAACCATTTCTGGAATGGTTCACATAACGTGCCTGTAATTGGTGTAACATGCCCATAATCTGGGTTTGCATTTGTTTTTCCTGTAGTTTACACTTTGAGTAACACTGAAGCTACTGAGGTTTGTTTTTCTTGCCCTTTTTTAAGCCTTTACCATTTTGTAAGGATCCTGTGTATGACAGGTTAAACAGAAAACTGAAACTTTAGTAGAAATACATTTTAAAGC
The DNA here is from genome assembly GCF_028769735.1 of Zonotrichia leucophrys gambelii. Taxonomy (NCBI): domain Eukaryota; kingdom Metazoa; phylum Chordata; class Aves; order Passeriformes; family Passerellidae; genus Zonotrichia; species Zonotrichia leucophrys. The sequence goes on from NC_088183.1 coordinate 13,860,860, forward strand.
AGACTGTAAATTAGTAAATACAAGCAGTGAGTGTAAATTCTGAGTTGACAAAGAGCTCCATCATCTTTGTGGCCTCAGTGGGATTGTTTTCAAACACATCACAGTAATACCAGAAAATCATGTGCTCAGAAACAAATACTTGTGGTAATTTTATACAAGTGTGAATGTAGTGTTTGGCATGGGATGGGTTGGGCTAGCTTACAGAATCCTCCTAAAGGGTGTTTATGTAAGATTTACAAAAAGCTATGTGAGAAGATGCTTTGGGAATGGACAGGGAAGTTGTGTAGTTGGACTAGGTGATCTTCAAAGGTCTGTTCCAACTCAAACCACTCTGATACTATCATTGTATGTAAACTTGTGTCCTGTTCTTTGAGTTCCTCACAGTGGGCTGCTCGTGTCTCCAAGGGAAAAGGCAAACTACTTTAACAGCAGTTTTTCTGATGCTCTTTGAAGAAAATTGGGTAGTGCTGGGATTATCTTTGTTTGCTTGGGTTGTTGGATTTTATTTATTTATTCAGTTATTAATCTATTCACTTATTTATTTATTAAGCTTGAGACTAAGACAGAACTGAAGGCAGTTTGCTTTGGTTGTATTTAATCATAAACAAACAGACCTGCTCTGAAACCACACTCAGCATCTGCTGGAGGCACAGTTCAGAACTTCAAATGTGAATGCTGGCAGAGCTGAGGACACCCATGAGACTGATCAACAGGATTGTGAAGCATTGAAGGACTGTGCCAGCTATGTTGATTTTTAAAGGGTTTGTGCCTTTTACTAGCTTAGAAAAACACAAATTTACCAAACCACGTAGCAGGTTTTAGAAAAAAGGCTTGGAGATTTTCTTCTGACATAGAAAGGAGGAGGAGGTCTGATCAGGAGGAGGTGAACATGTTGGGTCCAGTCAGGCTTGTGCTGTGGAGAACTGATCTTATCTGTAAAACTGGCTAGAGATGTTTCTCTTTGTGTGCATCTCTGTATTATGAAGGACCATAAGGATATTTCAGTGCTTCAGTATCTGTGATGTTTTGCTCAGAGGACTGAATTTTCCTTGATCTTTGTTGTGTTCCAGATACTGCTCAAAACCAGGGAACAGAAGGTTAGCCCACGAGAAATTGCGGAGAAAATAGTAAAAAACATTCCTGCCAATGAATGCATTGACAAAGTTGAAATTGCTGGTCCTGGTAAGATACTTTCATTTTACACACTTTGTATGTCTTAAAGCAAAAAGGGCAGTTGTATTTGAGAGGGAAGCTGAGTTGAGTTCTACTGTTTTGTGCTTTAAAACTGCAGTTTCACAGTGAATTAACTTCTATCTTGGTGAGCTTTGTAGCACTCAGACTTGTGCAGCAGCAGAGAATCTGCTTGTGTATTAGAATTGGCAGGTATGATCATGAGCCCTTTAATTTGTCCACTGATCCTTAAGGGAGCAGCTTTTCCTCTTTCGATATTGATGATAGGAATCAGGCCACAGTCAGGAAATCACAGCAAAAATGGACAGCCCTTCTTGCTGTTGCTTGCATGGTGAGGAGACCTTGTCCTCCCAGAAGTGAGAAGCTGGAGTAGCATGGAGGTTATTAATTGCTGCATTTGTTTTGTCCCTGTGACCCAGGGAAAAATACAAGGACTCATATTCCTTAGGGCTTCAGCATAAACACAAAAATCCCATGGCACAGCCCTTTTAGGGCTAGAGCTTGTTCATTGGCTTTGTGAAATAGGAGAAGTAAGACATTGTCATACCATGAACATGAATTATCCCAGATGAAACAATATGTTTTAGGATATTAATTTTTAATAAAAGATAAAGCAGGATTTCGTTTTGCATTCTGGAAACCAAATTACTTATTTTTTCACAAAAAAAAAAGTTTCTATAAATTGATTGTTGAGTGACAGTGTACAAAAGGAGTTATGTCAATGGTGTAGCTTGCAGCATCTGACTCCTGCAGTAAAGGCTGTAGTGATGTGAACAGACTCTTCTAATCTGGGAACAGAAATTGTCTTCAAGTGACAGCTTTGTTGTCCTGTGACTGAAAAATGTTTTGTCAAGCTGACTTGATGTGCTCTTGTGCTTGATGCATGAAAACAGAAATCCAGGGGGGAAGGAAACAAAAAACAATCTGAGGCACTTCTGCAGCCCCAGCACTCACTGCTGTTTTTTTCTGCAAAGGTTTTATCAATGTCCACTTGAGAAAGGATTTTGTGTCGAAGCAGCTGAGCAGTTTATTGATCAATGGAGTTCAGCCACCAGCTATTGGCAAAAGGAAAAAGGTACAGCAGTAGGCACACAGCCATCTTGCTACAGGGGAGATGTTCTGGACTGCAGTGTCTTTGAAATTCCCCCCTGAAGGGATGTGCTGAGCAGGTGTCCATGTCAGCAGGGTGTTAGAGCAGAGTATGTGGGATGTGGCAGAGGAACTGGGGGCCATGGGGTGGATCACTTGTACTTGGTCTCTGGTGGCTGAGGGATGGGGCTCCCTGGGGCTGGGGGTGGTGCCCAGGTCACTCTGGGAGTGATCCCTGACCCTCAGCTGGGCTGCACAACGCTCACTCTGATGTTCCTGCTGAGGGTCAGCAGGGGTGATTCTCTTTCCCACTGCTCCCCCTAACAAAACCCAGATCAAGCACATGAAGGTGTGGGACTGGCCTTTCATTCCTGTGTTCCTTTGGTTCTGTGCCCAAGGTGGTGGTGGATTTCTCCTCCCCCAACATTGCAAAGGAGATGCACGTTGGGCACCTGCGCTCCACCATCATCGGGGAGAGCATGTCCCGCCTCTTCGAGTTCGTGGGCTATGATGTTCTCAGGTGAGGCTCTGCCTGGTGTGCTGGGCTTGCTGGGCTCTTTGTGCAGTCCTGTCTCTCTCTTCTACTCTGTATTTGTCTTATTTATAAGCACAAAGCAAATAACCCTTTATGGGTAGTTGATACTAAGCAGAGCAAGTGTAGCAGGGTGAGGAATCAAGGTGAGCAGCAGCTTCAGTGCAGTGGAACTGGGGAGCTTGCCTGGGCTGGGTTTCTGGTATTATGTTTGTTTGGGTTTCTGGTATTATGTTTGGTATTAAGTGTGTTTCTTTTAGAATATATATTTTAAAAATGTGTGTATTTTAAAGCATATATTTAAGAGATTATTATTACTATCTTCTTTAATTGTTCCAAGGTTGAACCATTTAGGAGATTGGGGCACCCAGTTTGGAATGCTCATTGCTCACCTCCAGGACAAATTTCCAGATTACTTAAGTGTTTCTCCTCCCATTGGGGATCTCCAAGCTTTTTACAAGGTATGTGTAGCAAAGCAGATTGAGGAGCTTTACAAATTGCAGCGTAGTTTTGGAGAAATGAAAGAATTAAGTCACTGTTAGTAGATTATTGTGATAACCAGCCATGGGGTGATGAATTGTGGTATCTGGTATTGAACTGTCTGTGTGGGGCATGATCAAAGGCCTTTGTAAGCACACACACAGCCTTTCTGTCTGAGATGAGCATATTGGAGAGCCTGTTCTGTGTGGTGGTTTGTTTCAGGGCAGAAAGCAGTGCTTTTCCATGTGTTCCCCTGCAGGAATCCAAGCAGAGGTTTGACACAGAGGAGGAGTTCAAGAAGAGAGCTTACCAATGTGTGGTGCTGCTGCAGAGCAAAAACCCTGACTTCATTAAAGCCTGGAATCTCATCTGTGACGTGTCACGCAGAGGTGACTTCACACATCTGGAATCATGTCTCAGCTGTACAACAGTGTGGCTTTCCTCACTTTATGTCTGGGCACACCCTTCTGCTTTCCCTTGAAAATCACTGCCACACTGCTAAGAGCAGCTGAAAGCAAAAAGCCAGTACAACCAAAGTACTGGGCTGTCTTAAGTGGAGACTTGCAGCTAAATCTTTTGTCTCCTGAGTCTTAGTCTGATGCTTTGACCAAGAGGTGGATAATCTTTTTCAGCCTTGCTGTACCCACTGCTAAACATGCCACTGGTTCTCACTGTGTGCCTTTAATGTAAGTATTGTGTTCTGTTTCCCTCAAGAATTCCAGAAAATCTACAACTGTTTGGACATCACAATCGTAGAGAGAGGGGAATCCTTCTACCATGACATGATGAAAGACATTGTGAAAGAATTTGAAGATAAAGGTGAGGCTTTTGGTCTCAGGTCAGATTCTGCAGCTGTGAGGATGAGCATGGTGACCTCAATCTATTCAGCAGGGCTTAGGGCTGATGCTTTTCAAGTTGCATCTTCCCCACGTTTGCTTTTTTCCTCAGCCACATTTCCTAAGAGGACATTTTGTGGCTTTTCCTCATTTCAGGAGGCCTAAATCTTTCTTGCTGATATCAAAAGCAGTTTGTCTGTGATATTTGTAGGCAGTAGCACAGGGTACTACTGGAATTTATTGTATTCTGAGTAAACAGTCAAGGAGCAATATATGACAGACTTCCCAGTCTTAGTGTTATGACTGTGGGGACTTTGTCTGAGAAGTCTCTGTGAAGTCAGTGGGATTTTGGGATCATGTTGACTTTGAAACTGGCAAGAAGCCAAGTGCAGCATAAAGTCTCTGGTTTTATGTGTTCCTGTCTGGATTTTGCAGTTCTTGAGTCTCACCATCTGAAGTGTTCTGACTGTCTCACCTCAGAAAGACTGTGCAGAGTCCTCATCATACCTCTGTAGAGTTTCTCTTGCCTTTAATGCCATATTATGTGATGGGTTTGTGGCTGTACAGGCAGATCTGGATGCAAGTGATGGGAGTTTTTGAATTAGGTCTTTCCTGGTAAGGCCCCATTTGTGCAGATCTGGTCACTTGTGCATAGTTCTGCAAGTGCTGTACACAGTGGGACTTGTGTTGGCAATGGAGTTCTCATGGAGGTATTTTCATATCTTTGGTTATGTGAGTGTGTGGCCTTTTCTTCCTGGGGCAGCAGGGAGGGGAGGTGTTGCTGCTGGCCCAGAGGCTCCCTGCTGTGGCTCAGCACAGAATGTTTTCCATGCTTTGGCAGGATTTGTGCAGGTTGATGATGGCAGGAAGGTCGTGTTCGTGCCGGGTTTCTCAGTCCCGCTGACAATCATGAAATCAGACGGGGGTTACACCTATGACACGTCAGACCTGGCTGCTCTGAAGCACAGGCTGTGTGAAGAGAAGGGTGACATCCTCATCTACGTTGTTGATAGTGGCCAGGTGAGTTCAGCACCCTCTGCTGTAACTGACAAAGTGTGTGAAATGATGGATGCAGCAGTAACAGGTAGAACACCACAGGTCTTCAGTGTGATTGGTATATTTACTCCTTATCTGAGCAGTGATGGGAATCTGCCAGTTGCTGCTTCTGTAGAGCTGGAAAACTCTTGGAAAGGTTGAACTTTTCAAAGCAGAATTTGTCTGTGGAACTGGAAACACTTTAAGTCTTATTGTAAGAGCATCATTGTGGCTAGGATAAAGCTATGCAGAAACTGCACCTGGAGGAATGGATTGAGAACCAGTTATTGGTGTTTTATTTTCCTGCAGTCTGTGCATCTCCAAACAGTGTTTGCAGCTGGACAGATGATTGGCTGGTATGATCCCAAAGTCACCAGAGTGGCCCATGCTGCCTTTGGAGTGGTGCTGGGAGAAGACAAGTAAGTGTCTGGGTGTACTTTTTCCTCGGTCTGTACCTTGGAGAAAAAGTTTGAGTGAATGCAGGAGATTTGCTCTCATTCATTGACAAGTATGTATGTGGCACACCAAAAAAAAAACCACAAAAGAAAGCACTGGTTCCTGTGCTGTTACCTGTAACTGTGTCGTGGTGTTGTGTGTCATTGTCCTTGAGCCACACAGTCACTGCTGCTGTGGTCACATTCCCTCCCAAGCCTGGCTCTTGCTGCCTGGCACTTGGATGGGCTGGTGGAAGCTCATGTGGCACTGGGAGATGATGGCAGTGGTGTAGGCCATGATTTTCATTACTTTCTACCTCCATGGTAGATGAAACAAAAGTTGGGAGAAGTCTGGTACTGCTGTTGTGTGCTGCTTAATGCCTGGAACTGGACAGTTCTCACTGCTGCGTCCTTCCTGGCCATTCCTGCTGACCATGCTGTGGGTACTCTCTCATTTCTGGAGCAGTCCATGTGATGGCAATTCAATACAAAAAGATTTGCCATGTGCTGTTTTCCTAAGCTTGCTGGGCACCAGGCAGAGGGTGGAAGTGTTTTGCCTGTTATGCAGGTGCTCATTTTGGCTGTGTGTTTTCAGGAAGAAGTTCAAGACTCGTTCAGGGGACACGGTGCGTCTCATAGACCTGCTGGAGGAGGGACTGAAACGAGCCATGGACAAGCTGAAAGACAAGGAACGGGACAAGGTAGTTGTGAGGGATTGCTTCTGTCCTGAGAACTTCCCAGATGTGTTCACAGACTTATGGTCTCTGCATTGCTTAATGAGACTTCTGTCTTGCTGCCTGCAGAGAACTGGATAGTGTGGCACATGGAATGTAACAGAAAGTCCAAACTGTCCAAGCACAGTGTGAGGCAGTGGAGTTGGGAAGGGTAGTGTAGGGGGAAGGGAAAAGTCCCTTTTTAAACAGGAACACGAGGAAGCAAGGAAAAAAACCAAAACCTTGAGAATCTCTAAAGGGCTCATAGGAGTCAGGCACAAAGTGCTTTGCCCTGCTGTCACTGTTCCAGCAGAGAGGGGTTTGTAAGTGTTTGGATTGACCAAAATGCTCCATAAGGGTAGGGCAACCAACATTTGTTCCAGGTACATGTAAGAAGCAGGAGCAGAGCACATCACAGCTGGCAGACTGGGGGGCACAGAGGTCCTGTGGGCTGTCAGGAGAGGAAATCAGCCCTAACCTGGGCAGGGCTGTGGTGCCAGTGGATTGCAGGAGAAGTGAGGGATGGGTATGGAGTTGCCTGGTGCCCTGAGGCAGAGAAGTGTGTGTGAACTGAGCACCAGGTGGGTAACTGGCCTCAGCAGCCTGGGCTCTCCTCCTGAGCCCTGCTGACAGGCCAGGGCTGTGCACTGTGCTTCATTCTTCCTCTTGACTCTTGCCTGTTTGCAAATTGCACCAGGTCCTGACGCCAGAAGAGCTGAAAGCTGCCCAGACATCAGTGGCTTTTGGATGCATCAAATATGCAGATCTGTCCCACAACAGGCTCAATGATTACGTGTTCTCCTTTGACAAGATGCTGGATGACCGAGGGAACACAGCTGCCTATCTGCTCTATGCCTTCACACGCATCAGGTGAGAGGGGTGCTGGAGCTGCAGGAGCTGGTGCTCTCTGCAGCTGTGTCACAAAGGGACATGTGGGCCAAGGGGTGGCAGTCACATCAGTGCTGTTTGGGGGTGTTTGTAAGAGAAGCCAGCTACACTGGTATGCACCACGGACAAGGTTTTATTTGTTATTGCACACAATGTGTCCAGTGCCACCCAAACTGGCTCCTCTGTGTGACACACAGCCCAGGGAGGGAACTGTGGGAGTTCCTGGGAAGCAGAGGATTTAGGTGGTTGGAAAGGGATGCATCTGTGTTCCAGCAGCTGCTCAGCTCAGATATTGCCACACCCCAGTTTTTCTGGCTCCCTGAGCCCTGGTTTGCTTGGCAGTATCAGCTGTCCTGGCTGATGCAGGTGCCTTGGGCCCGTCCCTCCCTGTTCCTCTGCAGTGCCCTCCTGGATCCAGGGCTGACTGTCCTCTTTGGTCACCCAGGACTGGGCAGGGGAGGCCATCAGCCCTGAGGCAGGCCAGACAGGTGGCCCTGGGCAGGCTGGGCAGTGGGACCCTCACAAGCAGCCTCTGTTCTGGACCCTTCCAGGGCCATTGCTCGCTTGGCCAACATCGATGAGCAGATGCTGCGGAAGGCAGCCAGGGAGGAGGTGCTTGTCCTCGACCATGAGAAGGAGTGGAAGCTGGGCAAGTGCATCCTGAGGTTTCCTGAGATCCTGCAGAAGATCCTGGAGGACTTGTTATTGCACACACTCTGTGACTACCTGTATGAGCTGGCCACCACCTTCACCGAGTTCTACGACAGCTGCTACTGCGTGGAGAAGGACAGGCAGACTGGTGAGTGCTGGCCAGGAGGTGCTGTGTGTGCCTGTGTCCCATCCTGTGGGTACATCCAGCTCCAGGGTGTTACCCTGTGTTGGAAAGGCTGTTGTCACACTGCTGTGTCCATGTGGGAGGATTGACAGAGACTGTGTTATGATTGAGCGGGAAGGGTCCAGTGCATCAAGGGCCTGGTTTGGGAGCAGAGGGTTCCCATGGCAGGGTACTGTCGTTCTGAGCAGCTTCACCAGCTCCTCTGTCTGTTTTCCAGGCCAGATCGTGAAGGTGAACATGTGGAGGCTGCTGCTGTGCGAAGCCACTGCCACCATCATGGCCAAAGGATTCGACATCCTGGGCATTAAGCCTGTGCAGAGGATGTAGCAGTTACCTGTGGAATGACAATAAAGGGACTAAACAACTGCAGTTCTCTCTGTCTGTTGGAGTGGGGTTGTCGTAAGGGGAAAAAAAAGCAGAGGAGGGAGGGAAAAGGAGTGTGGCTTCAGAGCTGCAGATACAGAGGCAGACAAGTGGTGTGAGCAAAGCTCAGAGCAATTCTCAGTGCAGGAGCCAAAGCCCTTGAGCTCAGAACACCCAAAGGTACCTCCAGGGAACCCTCCACCCATCCACACTCCCAGACCCAACAATACTCTGCTCTATACTCCCTCCATCCACTTTACCTTAGGTGCCAGGTTTGAGCAGGTCACCCAGCCTTTGATGTCATCTGTGATGGTGTGGGGAGGCAGGCAGCAGCTTTACCTGGAGGAGCAGGAAGCCCAGGGGAGGAGCAGATCAGTTAAACTACATTCCCTCTGAGGAAAACACAAGGGAAATGCCTTTCCCCTCAGCAGCAATGTTTTGAATCCCTACAGAGTTTCAAACCTCTGTGCAGTGCATATCAATGGTGGGCAGCTACAAGGAGCCACAGCTCCTGCCTTTGTCTTGGGGTTTGTTGGAGGCTCTGCTGTGAGCCTCCTAAAAAAACTTCCAGAGTCCTAAAGCAGCACAAAAATGCAGCTGTGGTACCACTGGAGAGAAGGTGCTGCATTGATGCAGGTGCTCACTGACATGCATGTGTACATACGTGTATGTACATATATATCTGTATATAGAGGGATCTGTATCTGGTTCTGCCATGTGCAGAGCGCTGGGGAGGGCTCAGCTCTCACAGCTGCTCAGTGTCCAGCACCTGATGGGGTGGGCACCAGCTGGCACTTCACCAAGTGCACACCTGTGCAAACACTCTCCCTGTGGCTGAGCACTGCCCACAAACACACCAGGCCTGGCGCTGCTGCCAGCAGGGTGACAGCCATGCATGTCACCAGCTGCCCAGCCGTGTGCTGTGCTCCCTGTGCCCCACCCGTGCCATGGAGCTCTCCCTGCCCCCGGGGCTCAGAGCCAGGCCCTGTCCCACCCTACCTGTGCCAGCTGGCAGGCTGGGTGGCAGCGGTGACAGCCGGGTCCTGCTCGCGGGGCCACCTCAGGGGCAGAAGTCCAGTGGTGGCCACAGTGACCAGTCCAGCTCTGGGGCCAGAGCAGCAGACCCAGGTGTTCCTCCAGGCACAGGCATGGCAGAGGCTGCCACGCTGAGCTGTGGCCTCCAGCAGGAGGGGGACAGCCCTCTGCAGGCACTCCCTGAGTCTCAGCACCCCGGGCCGAGGGGCAGCAATGGTCACAGCAGGGCTGTGGGGTGTCCATGTGTGCAGGGGTAGCCCAGAGCTCCCATGGGCTGTTCCATGGGCCATGCAGCCAGGAACAGGGCTGTGCTGCCAGGGCTGACCTGAGGGTGCAGGGCAGGGGTGTCAGGGCACCCCGAGGGGCCTCAGAGCTGGGCACAGGGTTCAGGCCCCTGCTGGGGAAACAGGGCCATGGTTGGGCTGGGGGTGGAGGGGGCACTTTGGAGCCCTGTCTGGGCTGGAGACTGAGGCATGCGGGGATCAGAGCCCTGGGACCCTCAGCTGTGTCCCTCAGAGGCCAGGCACTGGCTGTGGAATCAGTGCTGGGGGAGCCCCGGGGCAGGGCCATGTGTCAGTGCAGGAGGCCATGGGGCAGTGTCCCCTGCCCAGACAAGCAGCTGGAGCAGAGGATCAGAAGGTCTGAGCTGGCTGTTGGAGTGTGGACAGCACCCCTGAGGGAAAGGGGACAGGGCCAGGTGGGATAACAGGGCTGGCAGGGCAGCTGCCCTGTCCCACACTGCCAGGGCTGAGCCAGAGGTGGCAGCCAGGGTCAGCCAAGGGTAAAGATCATCAGACACATCCATCAGACACATCCATCAGACACATCCACGGCGATGAGGTCCAAGGTGGAGCCAGGAAGGTGAGCCAGCCAGGAAGGGAGGTCAGGATCAGGTCCAGGGACAGCAACCAGGGTCAGCCACAGTCTAAGGATCACCAGGCAAGTCCATAATGACAGCAAAGGCCGTGGTCAGGCTGGGAAGTCAGTCTGTGGGCCAAGGTCCAGGGTCAGATCACTGGGGTCAATGGCCAGGCACAGGCATGGCTGTTGCTCTGGCCAGGCCCCAGCAGCAGAACTTCCACCCACTCTCCAGCAGGGATGGCCAGGGCCTCCCTGCCAGGACACACAGCAGCCACTGCCCCACAGGTGCTCTCTAAGCTGTCCCCAAGCCCATGGAGTGAAGCTCCATCACGTTGAGGATGGAGGAGTGCAATAATGACAGTCATTTTCCCTTTGGTGGCAGCAGCAGGGTGCCCATCTGTCACAGGCAGAGCAGCAGCTGGGCTGGCAGGGACATTGCCCAGCAGCTGCTCCAAGCCAGCCTCCCCCCAGGATGCCCAGAGCTTTGCTGGGTGCCAGTGAAGGATGTACCTGGAAGAGCCTGTTGCACTCCATGATCATGTGGGCCAAGCCCTGCGTTGCTGCCAGGTTCTCGTTCAGCTCCCTCTGGTCTGGCTTCCCCAGGCTGCACTTCCTCTGGCTGGACCTAGGAGAGGGGAAGGTGAGAGGGAGGCTGGGTGAGCAAAGTGCTGGGAACCACACAAAACACTGCACTGTGCCATGCAGGGCTCATGCAGTGTGACCACTGAAGGTCAGTTCCCTCCCAGCACATCCCAAAGGTGTCCAGGGCACTACAGACCAGTAGTAATGGACACCCAAGAAGGGCAAGTCAAGGAATTTATTCCCCAAACACACCATCACACCCTTGGCCAAGAACAACAATGACCCCAAGCTTATTTACACCAATATCAAGCTCCTTTGATACCTCCAAAGCACAAGCAGAACCTTTTAAATCCTTTGGCCCAAACCACACCCCACACATTTCAAAAACAGTCCCCTCTTTTAATTCATGCAAGTGGTATTACATCATTACTCCTGGCTTCTGAAACTTTCATCTATGTACATTCCTGCCAAAGGGCTTGAAAATTGGGTGGAAGATAATAGTCCTGAGTGCTGCTCCTCAGAGTCAGACCTGTCAGCTGGAACCCTTTGAAGTGGGAACCCTGCACCAAGGCATTAATGCACAGTTACAGCAGAGCTACAGCTTCAAAGCATCCTGCCTTCTAAACACTGACAACAAAGAGAAAACCCCACTGCTATCTTTGGTGCTAACATTTCAGAGCAGCGCTGATGTAAAGCAAAGAGGAGCAAGTCCCAGAGTGTGGCTCCCAGGAGCTCAGACAGCCCAGCAATGCAGCAGGACCTGCTGCCACCACTGCACCCCCTCCCCAGGCGCCCTGGTGGTGGCCCCGTGGCTCCCCTGTGTGCCAGCTCAGCACAGGCATGCCTGAGGCATTTTCTGATGCTTTGTGACATTAAAAAGAAAATCCTCAGTGTTTTCTTTCCCTTGCTCTGTGCTATGCAGAGCCTGAGAGATGCCAACAGCACATCTGACAGCTTTGCTTTGGGACAGTCCTCCCCTGTAGATCCACAAGTGAGTGCTCAGCTCGCTGTGCTGTCGGGGGCACGATGCTCCCTGCTCAGCCAGCTGGGCTCTCCTGCCCGGGTCTGGCTGTCCACAGCCCAGCACAGCACACAGCCCTGCCTCAGGAGCCAGATAAGGCACGAATGCTCTCAGAGATTATTTGTCTGCTTTGGCCCAAGGGCACCTTCCTCCCTGCACGTACAGACAGGGGATGTTATGCAACCCAGATACTTTTACTTCTTAAGATAAATTTACAGAATCTCCTGGCTCAATTTGGCAGGAATGAGCCCCTTATCACCCAGCAGAACCAGTGCCAGCAGCTGCCTCAATCTGCCAGGTATCTGCAGGGCCTTGAGGCCACACCTGGGCTCAGGTGGGCAGTGCAGGAGCACATTTCCAATGGCCAGCACCACTTTAAGCTAGCATTGAGCCTCATGCTGGGCTCCTGAGCAACCAGGGGTGAAGGACACACACACAGAGAATGGTCAGGAGCACAGCAATGGGGCCTTAGCACAGCCTCTGCACTGGGCAGAGTGACCACACTGCTCCATGCACTGCAGGCAGCTCCTGCTGCACCTCAGCAACCAGACTGAAGGCAAACCCATGGCACACACAGCCCATTTCCCCCTCAAAATCAGACACTGAGCCCAGGCCAGCTACAGAAAGCACTGCTCCAGCAAGAGCACTGTGGACAGCAGCAGTGCCAATACCTGGTAGAGGAGGAGGAGCTGTCCCGCCTCAGAGTGTTGAGGTGAAACAAAGAAGGAGCCAGACAAACTGCAATGTTGGTTGGGGTCATCTGGTTCTCCTCAACAAAAGCCACCACGTCTCGCAGGAAGAACAGGAGGATTTTCAAAGCTTCTCTGTTTTCCTTTGGGAGAAGGAGAATAGCAGCCTGGACAGCCTGAAACTGCTCGTCCTTTGGCACGTCTGGAAACACAAACCATGACAAGAATCCTGAAAACACAGACCATGACAAAAACCCCTCGTGACCTGCAGAAGGAGCATCCATCACAGGGTCCCCAGCAGGGCCCTGAGCCTGTAGGTCCATCCATTTCCTTGTTCCAAGCTCACAGCAGACAAGGCAAGGCCATTATCCCACCAAACATGAACCATTTCTCCTGCTGCCTGTCAGGTGCATGTTCACACCCAGGGATGCTGCTGCCTGACTTGCCATTTATCTTGAACACCATGCTAAGGAACACATCCTGAACTGAGTTACAATCCAAATAAGGAGCTGTCTCCCCATAAAATATTACTCTGCAGTGATACTCTGGAGCTGCTCTACTGTCTTTTCCTTTCAGCTTCAAGCACGAAGAGAACAGATGCTCTCAGATAACTCAATTCAGAGAGCAGTGTTTTGCCAACAGATTTTAATTCACACAAACCCCCAGTGAGACTGTCTGGCCACACAGCTCTGGCAGGAGGGTGGGTCTGGTTCATCCTGCCATACATCCCCAGCACAAAGATTTCTCCAATTAACAAACACCACTGCAAAGGGCACAAGATCACTTGTCCTTCCCTTCAGGTAGAAGCACATACACAGAACACACAAAACACACTCCTTGGTGAAAGCAGCATAATTCTTATCTCCAAAAGAGTAATTTAACCTGTGCTCTTGCTCCAGAAGATGGGTGAGAGGGGTGAATAGAACTTGGGCATTTGCTGTTTCTCTCCCAAAACAAGAGACAGGAGGTAGACAGTGGCCGGATTACAATAATTGGAAGAAATCCTTTGGACATGGGAATTGTAGATCTCCTTACAAAGGAGGATTTGTGAATGCAAGAAGAAAACTTATTTCAAACAAATAAGTAATTTTCAGACAAAATTTTAAAACCTTGGCAGGTGATGAAATAAAATCCAACAGAACTTTCATGAACCTATACTGCATACAGAACAGCAGCTGCTCACTGACTTAGGTCAATAAAAGCCACATGGGTTAGGCTGCAATACCAGTCCTCTCAGAAAGCTCACAATTTGTCTTTCAAAAGCTTTTCTCAGAAGCAGAAGAAACTTGTCTGTCCTAACAACATTATCAGCCCTACTTCAAGGTCCTTCCCCAGTCCATCTGCTTTTGGAAAGTGAATTCCTTGAGGGCAAAGTACTGGGAAGAGAACCTGTTTAAACTGCATTAAATGCAATATTTCAGCTTTGAGTTTCCTTGGGTTTTGGGTTGAGTCTCAAGGACAGTAACAGTGTGAGCACAGGCAGAAAGCTGCTGGCATTTCCCAGCTGTTTCACAGCAGCTGTTCTTGGGCACCTTAATAAAGAAATACATCAATATATCAGGTCTTCTTGCTCAAGCAGCTATGCCATGCCATGAACAAGGGGACCAGGTTATTTCTTAATTTTGCATGAGGAAATAACTGTTTAAAAGCACAGTTTAAGGGGGTTGCTGCAGCATTTCCTTACACTCATCCTTGAGAGAAGAGAACCAGCTGCTTCAGAGGAGGCTGAAGGGAAGCTCCCAGGTCCAGAGCCACAGGAACTCATCTTGTCAGAAATGCCCTGCCTGCCTTGTCCCCTCTGACTGCAGGGGACTTGGCACGACTCCTGCCTGGCCACTGCCTTGTACAGCTGAATATTAACATATCCAAGGCACTGGAAAATGGCAGTATTTGGTATAGGGGACAGGAAAGAAGATGACATATGGACTCTATCATTCAGAAGGCTAATTCTTTTTTATTAAGAAACCCATTGCTTTATTTATACCCTAGTCACTACAGGTGGACTTTATTGGTCCTTTAATTAAAACACCATCACCATTGGCCAATTAAGGAACCACCCTTAGGTAAACAAATCTCCACAACACATTCCACATGTTCACAACACCAGGTGCAGCAAGTTGGGCTAAGAATTGTTTATCATTCTTTCCTCTGATCTTCTCACAGCCTTTCCCAGGACAGTGCCTGGGAAATCTGTGTGTTATTCCCTGTGGCCAGAGAGCTGGGAAATGCCAGCTCTGGGTACCTACACTGGTAGATGTGCAGGAAGGATTCACAGAGCCTGCTGGTGAAGATGGGCTCGGGGAGGTCTCGGAAATACTGCTTCACCATGTCTGCCACGTCGAAGGCTGACTGCCCCTCGTAGCACACATTGTTTGGGCTGGTTTCATTCATTTCTCTTAGAGACAGGATCCTGGATTTAACGCCCGATTTTCGGAACAGGCCGACCTGTGGGTGAAAGGAATTATTAGAGACAAAGAGAGGAGTCATAGGGAATCAAAATTTTGATAAATAAGTGATCCTTCACCTTCCTTCCAATAGCAAATATCCTGTGGCAGTGGGACTGAACACCAAAATACTTTTGTATCATTAGAAGCTACATGGACATTTCTCTAAAGCAAGCCATGCCTGGTACCCACAGAATCAGCTGTGACATACCAATTTTCATGTTTGCTTGGCTTTTATTTCATACAAAAGTACTTATTTTGCCTTTTAAAATCACTACCATTGACACATGTCCATTCTCTTGGGCAGGCTGTGCTCACACATGGCAACTCTTAAGTTTCAAATTCACCAATGTGTGTCCACCAAACACAAACATACATCAGCTGCTGGCTTACACAAACTGACTCTGAGATCCACAAAGCTCCCTGTAACACCTGATACATCCATTTTTCTAATGGCAAAGGGCAGATGCCATTTGGAGGGAAATTTTGATGTTCTTTTTAATGTGATTGTCAACTGAGAGAGATTTAGGAGTTTCCCATGAGCTCAACCCACCAAAAATTCTGGTGACAGTTTTACTCTGTGCCACTGAGGCAATATTTACACTCTCTGGTTTATTTATATGACCTGAATGGATACCATAACCTCAACATGAAAAACACTTGCATTGTCACTTCACAGAAGTGAAGTCACACACTTTTGCACTTTGGCATCACATAACACATCGAGACAATGGCAAAGCACAAGAAGAATAGTGCTCTCTTTAACTAATGTCTCATGTCATAAGGTCTTCATTTCTGCAGCTATGCTATGGAAACACCATATACAGCACACACTTCTCTGCCATCTCCACTCAGGGGATAAACACACGGCTGAGCTCCAGGAAAAGTTGTAACAGGCACTGCTGTAATGTTTTCTCTCTGCTTGGTGATGCATTTCAGCTGAAACAAGACTAATTCTCATGTTAGCTCTGGCACTACCAGCAGCCACAGAACAGAGGAACAGTGACATTGGCAGCTTTGCCTCCCTGGGGAGCAGAGCCATGACACCTCCCCAGGCAAAGGCAGCCTGCACCAGGAGGGTTTCACTGAGGGAAGGCACAGAAACACAGCACAGGGCTAAAGGCATTCCCAGAGGGGACCAGCACTGGCATTTCCTCACAGGCCACCTGCTCAGAGCTACACCCTTCTGCCTACTCAGAGCCTCAGGGGTAAAAAAGTCCTTCACAAAAGCATGAAAAAGAGTCTGCTTCCCTGGAGCAGATCTGCTCATGGCCCAGAGCTCCTCTGGGCAGCCCTGAGTTCATACCTGGTCGAGAAAGTGGCTTCTCAGGTACTCCAGGGCTTGCAGGATGCCATTGGGCAGGGGGTGGCTTGTTCGCTGCATGTTCAGCAGTAAAGGAACCCCAAACACATTTTTGTCCTTGTAGTCCGAGGCTTTGGGCTTTTTTATGAACTTTGGTATGGTCCTGGAAACGAAAACCAGTAGATGCAGCTTACCAGGTGTGCAGCACATTGCACCTGCTGCTTCACACTCATCAGAAAGGGCTGGGCTGCACCTTGTCACAGCCCCAAACACACACAGCACCAGGAGGGAGAGAAAATCAGCAATTACAGGGATGACTTCCTCTTTTCATTGCTGAAATTAACTTTAATAAAGCATTCTCATGGGAAATACATTCCATCCCCTTATGGGACTGCAGGGTTTTTTATTCCTTCTATATTCAAGTGCCAGTTCCCTATCACAAAATGTATGTAAGTCCTCTGAGTGTCTGAATTTGTCACTGGTTTAGTTCAAACAGACAGTGCTGAAGGGCTGGATTCTCAGTCCCACAGTCCCTGGGATGGTCCCCTGAAAAAGTCATGCAATTGGGCAAACTTAAAGAGAAACTGTGATGTGCCTTAACAGCAGCAAGGGGCCAAAGTACAGCCCACAGCAGAGGAAATCCTAGAGCCATGGAAATAAGCATGAGGCTGCTGGCAATTTAATAGGATAAAATTCTTCATCCTGAACATGTGCAGTGCAGGCAGACAAGGAAACTCACATGCTTACATCAACCCCTTTCTTTCCAGCTCAGGTTGTTTTAATATCACACAACTTACCAGTTCCAGCCCTGCTTACTGGACGGGGAATATCTGTCCATTAGAGCTGTGAGTTTCAGCAAAGCCAGCTTTTGTGTGCGGGCCAGCTGGGCAGCTGACTGGCCATCAGTCTGCAGGGAAAGGCTTTCCAGGTTCTCTTCCACACACCAGTGCTGCTTCCCATGCCTATGGGACAAACATTGCTTAACCTTAGGAACATTTCCACCATCCCTGTTTCCTACCTGCACCTGTGAAGCACCCAAGACTCTAAATGACCTGAAGTTATTTGCACTTAAACAAGGTGCTTCCCATCCAGGAGGGGCTCTGGCAATACAAACTGTTTCCCTGATTCCTGAGTGCTCATGCAGGTTATGAGTGTCCCTGTTCAGCAGAGGTCAGATATTGGTACCTGTGGAGCAGTATCTGCCACCAGCAGACACTGCTGCCTAGGACAGACTCTGTTCTGGTAAATCAATTATATTTGAGTGGACAGAATCAAAAGCAAACCCAAGGATGGCTGACCTGTTGGTGTTTTTAGAGTCTGTGATGTATGCCAGCTCTGCAGAACCAATCTCCTTGCCCAGGCCACAGCTGCTCTCTCCCCCAGCCTCCCCTGCTGCCTTATCTTCTGAGCCCTCTGCTTCAACAGAGCTTTCCTTAGGGGAGGGTGGACACAAAGAGGCCAAGTCACTAGCAAAGTCAGAATCCCCATCATCTGAGAACTTCTCAGTCCACTGATCCACCAGCTTTTTGAGGCCATTGACATCTGCAATGACACTGTTCAGCTCTGAGAAAACGTCATCGTCGCCGAGCTGCTCCAGGCCCTGCAGCTCGGGGCTGGGCATGTTGTCATACACACTGAGCCTCTGATCCCTGCCCAGCACGGGGCTCCTGGCACCCCTGGAGCTGCTCCTGCTCCTCCTGCACCCGTGGAAGCTCCCAGTCCTCCAGTTGACAGAGGAGCTGTCTGCAGATGGGGAGCTGTCTGTAAGCACTGTGGGGAAAGTGCCAGGTTTGTGGCCTTGTGGTATTTGAAACATCTGGCTCTTTGGTAATGTCACGTCATTTTTTAGGTTTTGCTGGGATAGATCGTTCCCCAGCAGCAGCTTGCTGGTGTCCATGTGCTCTGCATGCATCCTCCTTCCTTCACAGGGGCTGCCTGGTTTTGTAACAGGCCTTGCAGTGCTCCCTGTGCTGCTGTTCACAGACTGATTGCTGCTATTGCTGCTCTGGGGAGAAAAGGAGGAATTGTTCTTTGTTCGGATGCCAGAGAGGTCAGAAATATTTACACAGTTCAGCATCTTCATCTTTTCTTCATTAAGTCCTTCCAGAAGAACAGGTTCACTTATTATGGGTTTGGCCTTTGACTGACCACTCCTTAAATTGCAGCTCCTTAAGTGCAGCTTCTCCATTTTCTTTAGAAGGCTCTTCCTCTTTTTAGATGGTGACTTATCCAAAAGCTTCTCCTCACTGGTGATATTTAAAAACTCACTGGGGGGAGGAGAACAACTAAAAGCAGAGTCCAGTGAAGGTACCTTAACTGAGGAACACCTTGAGGAGCTCGTGCTGGTTTCCACATCTTCAAAAGGTTTCTGGGAGTTAACAATGTCACTGTCAGCACTGCTGGTGCTGTGAACTGAGGACACATCGTGCTTCTCACCACGATCCAGACAGACACTGTCCTCATTGCTGATGGTTTTCAGCACCGGGGTGGGAGCTCCAGCCCCCTGCTCTGCTGGGAGAGCTGCCAGGCTCCCGACGCGAGACCAGCGCTGGCTGCACCTCTCGTAGGCCCACCTGTCACTGATGGCACAGGGCTCATCATCCTCGGAGTCATCACTCTGGAAGGAGAAAAAAAAAAACAACACAAATTCAAGGGCAAAGTTTGGCAAATTTTAAATTACAAAAAGCAGTTTAATATATAAAGTAGACTTAAATTTTCTGCCGATTTCCGAAACCCCCACAACCAACACAGGGAAATGTGACCATGCAGACACTGAAGATCTGCCCTAAGTTAGTTGAAAAACATGCTGACAAATGATGCCCAAGCATGCTGATGAATCTGGGAAGCTGACCACAGGAAAAAGTGACAGATTTGATCTAAGGGTGAAAAATCCTGTTTTGTGGCAAATCCAAGGGTTTTGAAAGATGACTGTATTGGGTTTACACTGCCTTTCCTAAAGTCAAACAAATCAAGCACTCTCACACTTCTGTGACCAAACCCCATCCATTTTCAGGTAAAGACGTGTTTAGCTGTGGGGCTGTGGCAGCATCAGTACCTGTGCACCCTTTTGGAGCTCCCACCTGCACCAGGTGCCCTTTGCTGGATTGTCCCCACTCTGAGGGAACACTGGGACAGTGAAACATTGCAGAGATGGGAGCCACCTGCCTCTTCTCCTGCCCCATTCTGCCCCAAGAGAGAGCAGAACTCTCCAAATCCCAGACATTTTCCCAGAATTTGGCATTATTTTCTCCTAGTCCTGCAGTTAATCTCCAGTGGCTCAGAGGTTTGGCAGAGCTGGGGCTGCCCAGCCAAGCTGTGGGCACCACTCTGATTTAGCTGCAGTGGCAGAGCACAAAGACAGCACAGCTAAAACCTACCTAGATTGTATGGGCTGAGCATTTGGATTGCCCTTTAGATTTCTTTGTGTAGTCAACAGGAGTGAAATTTCACTTTCAGCAGTTAAATAAGGTGGAAAACCACATAGGAGAGCAATGATAGCCATGATGGGCCTTTGGGGCAACTTCTCCTCCCCCAGTGAATTTTTGGACAGTAACCTGTGTCAAATCAAATTTTAAAAGTGTTTCAAAAGCCACCCCTAACCTACCTTGCAAAGTTTCAAACATTATGTAGCAGCAATCTCCATCCCTATGTTTTCTCAACATAACATGCAAATAGCAGAGCTTTGTGGGATGGAATAGAAAAGAATGTTCAGGAATTGCTAATCCTTCATGCACTTTTGAACCCAGGTGTTTGATACAACAGCTCAACACATGTTTAATCAGAACAGGAACTGTATGTTACAGACATACCCGATTCCTGTCACGGCTTATTTCCACTTTCATTGATGCATACTTGTTCAATGTGTTCAACCTTCTAGGGTTTGAGAAAAAACACAGGGGTTTTACATTTCAGCTATTTTATTGCTTGAAAACAAACATGCACCAAACTAGTTGTGATCTTCTACCAGAGAGTCTTCACTATTGTCAGAGTGACATTCTGCTAGAGGCTCCCATACACTGGCCCCCAAAACCAGCACCAATAACAACACCATGATGTTCACACTTCCAGTTCTGCCATCTTAAAACTAGAGAAAACAATAATCAATCCTTTAATTTAAAAAAATCATATTATTAGTGCTAATGATTGTGAATATCTTCATATTGATTTAAGATTTTGACAATAAATGAAATTCTGTGTGGGCTCCTCAAAAAAAAAAAATTAAAATAAAGATGTTAACCTGTATCTCTGGAAGGACTCATTATCTATCATTTTAATTAAAGCTTGTGGAATCAGTAAGGTCCCCACATTAGTCAATCACTTAGATGTCAAACAATAGGTGGCATCAACAGGAGGCACACTGAGAGTCTCCAAGGAGCACCCAGGACAGAAGTGACACCAAGAAACAAAATATACCCAAAGTTCTCTAACATCTGCTGTGCTTTAGAGATGTGAGTGTGAACAACTCCTCTTGGTGCTCTGGGGCAGGCAGAGCAGGAGCTCAGAAAGGACCAGAACACCTCGCCAGGAGAGGAACTTTGCAGTGCCCTAAGTGTTAGAAACCATCATTTCTGCGGAAGAAACTCTGCTGAACAATCTCCTGATGAGGAGCTGCAGTAACTGCAGCACCAGCTGAAGCAGGAGCCTCACACTGTCCTGGCTCTGATCCTGGGGAAATTCCACAGGGCCCTGAGCCTGACTGGGCACTGCCAGTGCAGGTTCACTTGTGTGCTCTGAACAGCTGTGGCAAAGCAACAACTTCAAACCAGTACCTTTGCTTCTCACCAAAAAATATTCAGGAAAACAGAGCAGATCTCATGCAGATAATTTTTTTTCTGTCTATCTGCTGGAACAGGAGGTAGAGGAAGTTCCTGCACTCCATTGCACATGATCCTAGAGAGCAGCCTGCCATGCCTGCAGGAAACTGGTTATTTTTAATCAGCTTGCAGCCATTTCACATCATAAAAAATGTATTTAATGCTCAGTGTAACATCCTTGAGAGCTTGGCTGAAGAGGAAGTGCAGACATGTGCTTACTTTACCTTTTAATTCCTAAAACAACCAATTTCAGTGGCACTAAACTGTGTCCTGAAGTGATTCCCTTTGGTCACAGATTTGGTGACTTTGTTCCTCTCTAACAAAAGCAGAGGCATGAAAAGATGAGTAACAAGTCACTGGGGGGCTGGGGGTATCAAAGATGATCCATGATTAATGTTTACCTGAACAGTGATTCAATTGCATCTCCATCTAAAAACTCATGATCTCTCCTCACAGTTTTTACATCAATGGGAAACTGCATATCTGTGAACAAAGAAGTTGAATCTGAAATCTGAGCTGTAATTGCAAAGACTTTCAGTTTTGCAGCTTATTTATCACAAGATGAAATGAAACTACTTCTATTTCTATAGCTGTGCACTCATGCAAACATCCTTCCAGCAAGTGAGGATCAGTTCCTTGGGGCAAGTGGGGGAATCAATGCAGGGATCTGCTTGCTGCTGTTGGTACAGGTGGACAAGCCCTTCTGCATTTCCAGGAGCTTGCAGTCACTGATGAGAAACACAAAATAACCTTTAGATTTGCTTTGGTTCTCTGCACCTTCTACAGGATAAAGCAGGGATTTATTTTTTTGCCATGGTGAGGTGCAATGCAGCACATGAGAAACACTCTCTGAGCTCCAGGGAGCCTGACACATCATGCTGGGCTGGGAGATGAAGAGTTCAGTGTTTCAGCTCCTGAGATTTAGCCTTGCACATGCGGGAACCACTGAGGTCCATATGTATTTTCTTAGCTTATTTTATAAGCTTTATTTTCCTAGCCAGGTCAGGAAACAGCATAAGCAGCAAGGTAATGCAGGGGATTCATTTTCCAGAAGCATGGCAATGCACATTTCCAACAAACAGCTTATGGAACACAATCTGCTGTGGGCAGACAGGAAGCATTTCCAGGTTTCATTTTCCAGCTTTCAAACCCAGCTCTACTGGCTTGACTTCAAATTTTCAATTTTGCAGTGACTAGGAGAGGTAGGAATGAGAGCAGTTAATGTTGTTCTTTTAACTGTGGTTCTTTGATAAAATCTTTCTTAAAAATAGGTTAGCTTTTGTTAATTTCAATGTTTGCAACAAAAAACATATTTTAAAGAAGAACAGTTTTAAGGTATATGCACAAGTGTGGCCTGAAAAATTCTACAAGCTCTCAACAAATCCATACCTCCTCCTAAGAAATAAGCACACTTTATGGTTTAAACAACATGAAAACATGCTGAAATTGCATTTTTGACTGGCTGGCTGCTGATGAATATTCCTCCTGAACACTTATGATTGCAAGATGATTTTTTGCAACATTCTTTTTCAAAACACCAATAAAGCAATCTCACTCAGATCACAGGCTGGAGAGCCTCAGAGGAGTTTTGGTTGCAATCAGTGGTTGGAAACATCACTTCCAGCACCCCAAGGAAAAAAGTCTGAAAAAATTATAAGCAACTAAAAATAACAAAAGCTGAAATTTGACTGAGTTACAGTCTAACAATAGGAAGAGAAAACCAGGGAAGATTTGGTCCTTTAAAGAATTGTACTGAGTCCCTGCTGAGATGTCCCTTCTGCAAGAAATCACACCAGGTCACTCCTTCCCTCCAGGTTGGCATGAAGATATAACAGAATTTGGAAGTGCTTCCATCAGAAGTGTTAGGTTCTAAAATATATTATTTATGTGAACAATTCCACTCAAATTCAGTGTCAGCTGCTTGGCAAGTCTTTGTGATCATACCTTCAAACAGCTGAGCATACTGGGGAAATCCAGCAGCTCTCAGCCAGTCGCAGGCTTCTCTGGCTTCAATTTCTGCAAGGAGAACACACAGTGGTTCATGGACAGTGCACAGCAGAGGCAGTGAGAAGCTAATTTCACCTGGCACACTCTCTGAAATTTTGTGTGTTAATGTTTTGCTAGGATATTGCTAAAAAGGAATAAATCTTTGTCTCCAATGCACGTAGCTCTGCAATAGTCATTCACACTATTGAGATAAGCAAATATAGGATTGATAGATTTGAACACACACTTGGGATGTCACACAGGGTGGGTAAATCAGCTGCCCCTGAGCTGGGGGCAATGGAGCATCTACTGCCAGCAGAAACGAGTGACCAGAGCAGGGTGTGGGGCTCACATCTGTGCCCTCACATGGCAAAGCCTGCTCGTGCATTCCAGCGCTGAGAGATGGTGATAAGACACAAACAAGCCCTATAAATAAACTTAAAATGCTCTCACAACTTTAATAACACTGGCCACGGCCTAAGCATTCCCAGAACAAGAGTTCTCAGGAGTACCTGTTGCTAGGCTCTATCAATATTTATTTCCTTGCCAACTACCTCCAGCCCTTGGCAGTGAGCACAGCAGATGTCAGGAACTCGCTGCTCGCTCTGTGACAGCTGGCAGGTGCGCGCTGCCCCGGCGGCGCCCCCCAGCCCCTGTGGCCAGCCCGATACACACACTTGACCAGCTCCAACACACACTTCTGACCCCCCCAGAATACCACATCTGACCACCCCACAGAATCACCATCTGAGCCCACCCACAGACACACACATCGCCACCCGCCCCACGAATCACAACAGTCTCTGGCCCAGCTACGAATCACACAAGCATGTGCGAGCCCAGCTCACAGAATCACACACACTCTGCGAGCCCAGCTCACAGAATCACACACACTCTGTGAGCCCAGCCCCACAGAATCACACACATTTCTGCGAGCTTGGCCCCACAGAATCACACACATTCTGTGAGCCCAGCCCACAGAATCACACACACTCTGTGAGCCCAGCCCCACAGAATCACACACATTCTGTCAGCCCAGCCCCACAGAATCACACACATTCTGCGAGCCCAGCCCCACAGAATCACACACATTCTGCGAGCCCAGCCCCACAGAATCACACACATTGTGTGAGTCCAGCCCCACAGAATCACAGAAACAGGCAGGTCAGCATGGGTATGTGCCCCCAGCTCTGATCCCTGAGCACTGCAAGTGTCTGGGGCTGTGGAAGAGGACAGAATCCCCAAATGCATTTCTGCAGGTCTGTGGGCACCCCAGTGTGTGTTACACCAGACACCAACCTAAAAGCAAAGACTTCTTGGAAAGGAGCATTGCTGAGCTACCTGAAAATCCAGCATGCTCAGTAGAGAGAAATGTTTTCAAAGCACCTTAAAGAGTAGCATGATAGGCCAGAGGAACAGAGCTGTTCCTTAAAACTATTTTCTTTACACACACACTCACAGATTAGGATTCCAGGGCACTTCACATTCATACCTGTTCAAATTCACTGCTTGCCTTGCTCAGGCTTCTCAATTGTAAGTCATCAGTGCAATCAGACACTAACCAAAAAATATCACACAACTTCCAGGCTACTTTTCTACTTTAAAACTTAAAATTGTTTCCATTATCACTTAATCAAATTGGACAATGCTGTTCTAACAGAGGCTTCCCTGCACAAAACTGTATGGCTTTTTCATCTGAGAATAAAGTCATAAAGACCAGGATATTTTTACACAAAACAGATGGATGACACTTTTTTTTCCTACTGCAGAACAGAAACTAATTTCTTCTACAAGAAGAAATATATATCCACTAGCTTATATCCACCATGCCTATATTTAGTGCTATATTTAGTGCCATCATTTATCATAATCTTTACCACAACACAGCATTTACTGGAGACAACAAAAGACAAGCATTGTATTCACAGGGAAGAAGGAAAAGGAAAAGGAAAAGGAAAAGGAAAAGGAAAAGGAAAAGGAAAAGGAAAAGGAAAAGGAAAAGGAAAAGGAAAAGGAAAAGGAAAAGGAAAAGGAAAAGGAAAGCTATTTGTAGAAAAGAGCCCTGAGGATGACCAGCCTAACACTAAAAGTTTTCACAAAGTGATTTTCATTTAGAGAACCCCAGCAGATCCACTCAGTCATCTCAGCTGTGGAGAAAATGTAGCTGCCCTCATTCAGACCTCAGCCTGAGCACAGCAATCCTGAGCTCAGACAGGGATTCTGTAGGGGCTGAAGCCTTCCCAATTCCCAACACATTAAAAGTACAATTCCATTTTTAGACCAAACCAAGCCATGAAAAGTGATGCAAAAGAGAACAGAAAAAATAAGGCAGAAAAATTTTGCACCTAGTGAGGCTATTTTCAATGAACGTGACTGAAAATACACACGTACAGGTGGCCTCTTCATAGAACAAGGACAGAGGAGCTGGGGGAATTTTCTTTGCTGATGGAAATCTCCAGGCCTTTTAACATACCTTTGCACAATCACAGGGCATGTTTGGATTAGATATTGGGAAGAAATTCCTCCCTGTGAAGGTGCTGAGGCCCTGGCAGAGGGTGCCCAGAGAAGCTGTGGCTGCCCCATCCCTGGATATGTTCAAGGCCAGGCTGGACAGGGCTCAGAGCAACCTGGCCGAGAGCAGAGGATGACAATTTTTAACATCTTTTGAGTGTTTTCTGCACAACTGAAATAGCAGAGCGACCTAAATGTGTCACCTCCTCCTCCTCAACTGATTTCATAATTAAGCAGATGGGGAAAAAAAATCCTGCAAAACTTAATATTCCTAGTTTAGAGGCTGCCAGCAGCTCCTCCATGCCAAGGCAGCTATTTCCCCAAGGCTAGGGGTGGTAGGTTACTACCAGATGTTTATGAGAAACAACACAGAGCACATGGGCTGTGCCACCCTTTGGCTGTGCTGTGTCCCACAGGTACATTCTGTGCCCAGGCCCCTGCACAGAGCATTCAGAGTGCTGCCTGTGCCCAGCCCTGCCCCTTCCCCATGCACCCTCCTCCCTGCAGCCCCAGAGCCTCCACCAGAGATGGAACACTGTCACAGACACATTTTATGAAAAATCCTTTCCTTAGGATTTTTTCCTCCTGAGAAGCTGAGAGGCCTCAGGTACAAAATGTAAACAATGGTTATCTGCTGTGGAATGCAACAGGTGCATCTGTGATTGGTCTCATGTGGTTGTTTCTAATGAATGGCCAATCACAGTCAGCTGGCTCAGACTCTCAGCCCAAGCCACAAACCTTTGTTATTCATTCCTTTCTATTCTTAACTTAGCTAGCCTTCTGAGATGAAACCTTTTCTTCTATTCTTTTAGTGTAGTTTCAATGTAATATATATCATAAAATAATAAATCAAGCCTTCTGTAACATGGAGTCAGATCCTCATCTCTTCCCTCATCCTCAGACCCCTGTGAACACGGTCACAGGACACCTCTACTGCACCTATCCTGGGCTGAGAAGCTCTGTGTCCCCATGTGAGCACTGTCCTGAGTGCAGCCTGCAGGATCCACACTCCTCACCAGGTACCTGCAAACCAGGTGCTGCAATGTGAATTAAATCCCTGTCAGAATGAACAGCACTGCTAACCAGATTGTTTGCAGCAAAGGAAAGACATCTGTGCTGAGATTTGGGTATTTGGGCATTGTCTGAGATGTTTTCCTGACAAGAAGCACTTCCCTGACAATAAGGCAGAGGCAGCAATCCAAACCAGTGACAGCAGTGTACCCAACAGGCCAGGCAGCCTTGCTGTGAGGTGAGCAAACTCCTGCTAAAGAAGAACATCAAACTGTATTTCAAATTTTAAAGTACTCTAAATAAAATGGGAGAATATCAGTTTCTTTTTGAAAGCACAGCACAGGGAACCTTGCTGCCAGGATGCAGTGTGACTTTCAGCTGCTGCCAAAGCAGGAGACCTCTTCCATTGCCCAGCTGTGAGCTCCTACTCCTCACTGCCACCCCGAGCTGATGCCAGCAGGTCCTGTCAGCCAAACTGGCAGGAAATGAGTCACTCTTGCTTGGCAAGATGAGATTTAAGAAGTTTTAGCTTTCTGAATTAGATACCACATGTTCTGATAGGTTCCAGTGGCAGGACAAGGGCAGTGGTGGGTCCAGGCCAGGGAGCTCAGCCTACTGTGAAACCTTTACATAAATGTATTGCTTTTCGCAGATATGTCTCATTGTAGGTCTTTTTCAAAGCAGTTTTTAAACAGGTTTTTAAATCCAATGGTAGATGCATTGCTTCTATCTCCATCCAAAATAGTTTTCCAGTTTCAACAGGTAGGAATCACATGGTGATCAGGACTTCATGAATTAAAGGGATTTAAATCTGAACACCTTCCAAAACCATGGCAGGAAGAAGAACAGTTGGAGAGGTTTTCTTGCTGTTTGCAGCACTCCTGCACGAGTTACTGCAGGACCCTCCTTGTGCCCTTTTCTGTGGGATGCAAGTGTGGTGCTTGTGGCAAAGAAAGGATTTCTCAACATGCCCAGGAGTCAGGAGAACAGAGCAGAGGGTAGGACTGACTCCTCACTGACTGACATTGCACCACTCTGTAACGAAACAGAAACAATCCCAAAGGATATTGCTCTTTCCCAACCTCCCTCATTACACAGAGGACCTTTCTTTTCCTCTCTAAATGGCAGCAATCCTCCTCAGCAGCCAGAGCCAAGCAGGTGCCCAGGGTGCCCAGCTCCCAGCCTGCCTGCTGTGCCTCTCAGGGCAATGCTGCTGCCTCTCTCCTCTCTGACACCCCTCACTGCCATCCCCAGCTCCCAGCCTGCCTGGTGTGCCTCTCAGGGCAATGCTGCTGCCTCTCTCCTCTCTGACAGCCCTCACTGCCATCCCCAGCCCCCAGAACTGCAGCCAGCACTGCAGCCTCATGTCAAACTCTGCCCCACATCTTCCTGCAGCTCAGGAGCCCTGGGCTGGGGACTGGCAGGTCCTTCACACCCTGACTCAGATCCTGTCCTTGCTGCTGGTGCTGGCAGTGCTGGAAGTGACAAGGGGCTTTCAGGTTCCATTTGAACATCACAGGATGAGTTTCCCATCGCATCTTTCTGGTTTCAGCATCTTCCTAGGGCTGTAAGAATTGATGTGACTTCCCTGTGACTTAAAGCTGCTAATGAGCCATTTCATGTTACGCTTTACACACACCCTGTGAAAAATGCATTTGCTGTGCTGGAACTCTGATTTCTGGATGTTCAGAACTGCATTTTACCTGTGACAGGATTTTTAATAACTGTTTTTATTTACATTATATCCCGTCACTTAAAAAGAGAGTGGGAACATGATGTCTGCTCCATGCTGGAGGCTCAAAAGCAATGCTTTCAAAGGAGGGTGTTTGCACTGACCAAGATAAGCAGCCAGGGACTTGTAAAACTGTCCAACTCTCCAAGAGCTAAGATGGATCATAAATAAGTGGAAATGTTTATTCTGTTTTCTCTTGTGCAATGCAAAATATCAAAGCTTAATTGTACTTTACTAACCCACTTGAGGAAGAAGGGAAAAAAAAAAGATATTATAGCTTGGAATTTAGCCAGGATAATTTAGGCTCCATGCAGATAGTGAACATAAATGTCTGGAAAATGAAAAGGCCAAGATATTTGTCCTTTCATTCCTACTTTACTATCATGCTGGTGTTTTGGAACTGCAGCCAACTCTTCAGTTATCACAGCTGGGAACTGCAATGTATCCCAGAACTTTGTGGCAACCTTAATTGCATCTTTATCCAGCTCCTTGGCATCAGCTCCCAGGCTGATTACCAGGACTCCCAAGCTGATAGTAAAGCCTTTGCTCAGGTCCTTGTCATTTTCCTCCCCTCTTGGTTCCTGGGACCCAGACAAGTTTAAAGGCATTTTCTTTGTAAACCACATTAACTGGCTTGTCAGTGCTGCCTGATCTTCTAATTGCTTCTGAGTGTGTTAGAGAAGGCAGTGTTTGCTCTATGGCAATTTTGAAGGGCTCGAGGAAAGTTGGTACCTAATTCACATCAACTTCAGGAGAAATGAGACTGTAACTCTCTAATTTCCAATCCACACTGGAAAACCCTTATCCAAGTAAGTAAGGGATTTATCTCCCTGCAATCTAATCCCAGATATGTTGCTTCACTGTGCTCCAGCCCTGCTGGCTGTGAAGCAGGAACAGATCCCACATTTCTCTGAGGCAGAAGCTCCTTATGGATGTTTGTGCACAGGACCCTTGTACATGATTGAGAAAAATTTGATGCAAGATTTCTGGAAGGAACTGTAGCAGGGAGGGTACTGCTGGCTGCCACTAGAGCCAATACCAATAAACATATAGCACAGAAGTAACAAACCCCAAAACAAGTGAACTGTCTGTGCTCTTTCACTGCATAGCACTAAGTTTTCCTTAATTATACAAAATGCCAATAACACCACAGGTCCAACCTACATGTAAGGAACTATTTAACCCAACAGAGACTGCCCAGTAAGTGGTTGTAACTAAAAACAAGCTGGATTATTGCCCCTGCTAAGTCGGTGCTGAGCCTGCTGAGGCCAGGGCAGTGGACAAACTTTTACTGGGTCACTCTGCCCTGATGGAGCTTGTTGATATTCGAAGATATGCAATAAAATCAGACAACCTACCTGGAACTTTCCAAGTGCATCCAAAAAGTCAGCAAAGGCAGCAGCTACTGGAAGAGCATGATCCAAAGTGTTGACAGCCAGAGAGCTGCTGTCACACTAACAAAGCAGCGATGGAAACAGCAGCACACACTGGATCCTCACCTGGGGATGTCACTGACCTGGATCCTCACCTGGGGATGTCATCTGCCCATAGCCACCACTGGATTCTCACCCAGTGTTGTCATCTGGCCACAGCATTGACCTGGATCCTCACCTGGGGCTGTCATCTGCCACAGAACTGATCTGGATCTTCACCTGGGGATGTCATCTGCCGCAGCACCCATGGGATCCTCACCGGGGGATGTCATCACCACCCACTGGATTCTCACCCAGGGATGTCATTTGGCCACAGCACCCATAAGATCCTCACCTGGGGATATCATCTACCCATAGCACCCACGGGATCCTCACCTGGGGCTGTCATGAGCCGCAGCACTGACCTGGATCCTCCCCGGGGCTGTCACCTACCACAGCCCCGTGTCCCGCCGGCGCTGCAGCCGCTCGCTCCGCTCTCTCCGCTGTCTCCGCCCTTCCCGGCCGAGCCCCGCCCGGCCCCGCTCCCGACCCGTGCCCAGGAGGGCTGGCCCGGCTCCCTGCCGGCTGTCCCGGGTCCCTGCCGGGTGTCCCTGTCTGTCCCTGCCCGTTCAGAGCCGCTGTCCCGCACCCGCGCCCCGCACTCGTTCAGACCAAGGCAAATCGATACCCCCTGGTTCCCTTGCTGGCTTACCCCCATGTTTTAAAGTTTTGTCAATTCCTCAAGTTTTACAAAATCATCTCCTTTTTTCCCCTTTTTTTCCCTTCAGAACTGTGCTGCCTCTGCCCTGCCCAAACACACCGGCCCGACGCTGCATCCAAAGGAGATGCTGTGCCCAGGCACGGGAGGAACAGAGCAGAGCTGGGATTGGGGATCCATCCTAAACCCGAGCCCTCATCCCCGGTACCGAGTGTGCCCCAGCTCACGGTGCTCTGCAGGGCAGGTCCCTCGCCACAGTGCTTTTCATGGATCAGACACAACCTGGGCTTTATTTGGCTTATATGGACTTAGTCGGGACTAAAAAGGGTGTGTGGTCTGAAAAGCTCACATGCAGTTGAGCAATGAATCTGGGTGCTGAAATCATAATAGCATGTTTTTCAACCTCTGCAACAGACTCGACTTTTTTTGCATTTGCTGTAGTTCATTGCTGCTGTGATTTGACTTTATTCTTTTAATGATGCAGCACAAAATCTAATAAAAAACCCTGATCAGTCTTTGTAGCCTGAACAATCATCAGCAGGTACAGAGTGGCATGTAGGCTGGTCTCAGAAGAACATATCAAAAGCTTAAAAGTAGTTCAGAAAAACTTAACCTTAAACCTCTAATAATTTTATATCTGCTGGACTGTCAGGCATTACATTTCAATAGGACAGATGGAAGGGTGGGATGCTGTTAATTTACACAGGTTGAAAGATAATTCAGATTCTGTGAACAACTCCAGGCTCTAAATTTCTGTAGAACAACTTCATGCAGTGTTTAGGTTCTTAAGAGTTTGGAGTCCAAAACACAGCAGGGAAAATAAGAATTTGAATGAAATGGATAAACAAAAGTTTTTAATTAAAATAAGTATTCTTATAGATGAAGAAATCTTTTTCCCAATCTCATTTAGGAACAGCATACCCTAATGAAGTTATAATTTATGGGTGTGTTTCATTATCACTAATTTTCTGTATAACAACAAAATGCAAAATTTGCACAGACCTATGATTTATTTTTGTGCAATTGCTTCCTAAATGGGCAATTTGTATGGCACAATGAAGAAGATGTTTGATATTGGCACTGGGTGACACAATACTAAAGAAATTAGGGTACTGTGATATATGGCATTAGCCATGATTACCTAAGAAAATGCTTTTTGCCAGACCCACCCAAAGCCATATAAAAAGTACACACCCTGCTCTGATTAAATTTGCAGCTATGTGCTTGGATTAGGAAGACAGAATGTATCATTTAAATCTGGGGATAACATCAGCAGACTGCTCCCATCCATAGAAATAAAATGCTTCAACCAGAGCCTGCAGTTTCTCTTTCCCACCCATTTTCCTTTGGGCATTTCCCATGAAATGACAGTGCATAACCCTAAAATGCTCATTTTCTTCCTCTCTAACAACAAACTACCATCAAGCTCCCTAGTTTTGTGTGGGTTCCCAGCCATGGAAAGACTCACATAAAACCTTAGGGGTGAACACTTTCAGTCCAACCCAGCATTGAGTGAGGAGTTCCTGAAGGCTCTGCAGGAAGGAAGCACATTCCTCCATTTTGATCATTTTATATATCCTAGAGGACAACAAACCCAGGGAATCCTGGCATCTGCCTCTCACTAGAGGAGGTCCAGCCCACACACAGGAGGTTCCATGCTGGAGTGAAGGGTGTCTGCAATAAGGATGTCTCTGATTCAGAAGGGGCATTTGGGTATTTCACAGCCTCTCAAACCCTCCACATGCAGCTGCCTGGCTGATGACTTGTGGGGCTGCTGCTGGAGGTTCCCAAGCTGGAGGGAAACACAAGAAAAGGTTTCCTGCTCACCTGGTTTCCCAGGTTTCTGCTCACCTTTTCAGTTCCCAGCTCTCCAAGGACCACAATAACATCACCTCAAAGCTTATGCCATTGTTTGGGACTGACACCTGGGAAATGGGATCATTTCCCCCAAACAGTCCTTGTTGCTTGATTTCCTGTTTTCTGGACCCACCTACCCCCACTGAAGGCTCTCCAGAACTTTTCTGAGGGGTTTCCTTCCAAGCCTTGGCCAAACTACAATGTGTAGTCAGCTCATGCAGGGATTCTGCCCACAGCAGCTCCGAACCACTCACATTCCACCTCCCTCAAATGTGGTGAAAACAATCCTGGAGAGGGTCCTTTTAAACAACTTCACAAAGTGCTGCATGACCGATATTAATTGTTTTTAGAAAGGAGCCTGCTGTGCTGATCCCTCGCTCATGCTTTACCAAAACTCTGCAGAACCCCAAGTCACCAAAGCTGTTTCAGACACTCGCTGTGCCAAGCAATGGGGTCACTTCCCATTACAGCCAAGCTCCCTGCATATTTTAATTCCTGCCACTGGAATATTTCCTTACATTTACAAGAGATCACCTCACTTCTTCCTTCCCCTCTCTCCCTTTTACCACCTCCCTCAACACTTTCCATGAATCCAAGCTGAGTGACATTTCATTTCTAACTTTCTCCTGGTAAGATCCCAGAGTAATTGTTTTCTATTTCTTCTCTGATCATCTTGAGTTAACACAGGAGATCAAGGAACCTAACTTCAGCTGTGACTATACTGGGAGGCATCAAGAAAGATATTTCTATGGAAACAAGTTGTTCAGAGAGAAGCCAAATGATTAATTAACAAGATAGACCAATTGGGAGGAAAAATGCAGAACAAGATACAGGCAATACATTGAGAGAGTTAAAAGAGGGGGATGTTAAAGGTGGTAGGGAATAACTGTCAGTTAGAAAGAAGAAAATTAATGAGCTCACTAGAAAAGGATTTAGAATTTAAAATAATTAGATGAAATTGAGGGGAAAAAAAGATAGTTTAACAAAAGCAAAAAACCCTGAGAAGGAACTCCATTGGTTAAAAAGTATTTTTCCAGGGGCAAAGACTGAAAGTTTATAATCTATGATACAAGAGAGGTTTGACAAACTGCACATACTTGTATTGCAGGGGGAAAGATCTATGGGCAGAAACAGTGTGTCGCTATTTTTCCTCTCTTGTGACAGGAGTAAGCTGAATAAAGTCTTTAACATTTATTAAAAAGATGAAAATAATATTGTTAAATATAGACTCTGGGATATGCTGAAATGCTGTTGAGGTGAAGTCAAAATTAAATCCATCATATTATAGAAGTCACATCTTGTTACCACTCTGGACTTCCTGTCAGAAAGCAGCTGTGTGAGAACAGGAGTAGGAGAAAATAAGCACATTCAGTGGCCCCCTGAAATTAACAATAGTTTTTTTTGCTGAAAGCCAAGATGAAATGGTTTGGGTCCAAGTAATTTAGAAACCTCTTGGATTACAGGAAGTCCATTCTCTTGGTTTGTCCCTCTGTAGCCATTCAAAACCATTTAGACCTGATTTTCCAGGCTTCACCATCAAAATCTCAAAACATGATTAAAAACTTTTAAATGGTTATTTTCTCCACCTCCCAATGAACTTTGCTTGGCTGCTTGCACTGGGACATTCCAGTGAAACCTGCAGCAGATAAAGCATTATCCCATTTCCAAGCTTATTTTCACAGAGCTGAACTCTAGAAAATGCTGCTATGTATCCTAACAGGATCAGGTCATCATTAATTCTAATTTTTATATCTTCCTTTCTAAACCCAGCCTTCCATTAAAAGGTCACAACAGCACAAAATGGTTTTAGGAATTACCCATACCCTACCCTCTGTTACTTCTTCTGGAAATTCCTGCAAAACAAAACCCAGGGAGAATTCCCTTTCTAATACCAGATAACAACAGAGATTCAAAGAGAAGCCCTTTTTAAAATGGAAATGTAAAATTTCCTGGTTATTCCTGTATCCCTGAGAAGTCAGTGCCTTCATATGGCTGTTTACCTGCTCCTATGATAATCACAACTACTCCTGTTGTTATGAAAGGAAATATTGTGGAATTGTTGCTCCTGGAAAACAACACAATCTTGCCTCAGCCAGCAGGTGTCAATTGATTTGATCTTTCCTCCTTTAAGTTCTAATGCCCCAATTTTCATTAAAATGGTGTAATCTGTTTCTCATTAGAGAAGGTCGAATCTCAAGCTGGAATTTAGCTTTTGCCTTTTGTTGTTAGAAGTTAAGCATTTTTTAGAGAGGAAAACACTATGCTATCAGGATGAATTCCAGGGATTTTCTCAGGAACTTTTAGGGTTTGACTAAACAAATTGAAGAATTCTTTCAGAACTATTGAAGTTCCTAAAATGTGGGTGAGAGAACGTTGGCAACAAAAACCATAACTTCTTGTTTCATAGATTCACAGAGACCATTTAACATGAAAAAGCTCAGGGGAAATGTAGGGGGTGCATGGGGCTGGAAATCAATGTCCAGTGTTCGTGTTTAGGAAAAGAGGAGTTTATTTAGTGCAGGGAATGGGGTACCCAGAGCAGAATCACAGCTCTGAGCCCTTGCCAGCCACAAAAACGAGCAGAGTAAGCACTTTGATTTCCTCATCACTGAACTACTTCTATCTCAAGAGCCACTTTAAGCAAAGGTGATATTGAAGGCAGAGCCACGGACACTTCTGAAGTCTTCAGATGAAAGTTTAAGCTGCAGAGCCTTGGCCAGGGCTCTGGAGGAGCAGAGCAAATCTGTGCTCCAACCAGACCTTCCCAAGGAGGGAAAGCCCTGATCGATAACACAGCCTTGGAGGCTTCTTCCAGTTCCTTCTTCCAAAATCCATGCTTTGGATAAATATAACTGGATTGAAAGCACACTGCAAAAAAAGTTTGAGTTAAAGTCAACATCTGACTGCCCAAGCTGAAAAACCCAGTTCTGCCTAGGTTGCAGAAAAGAAGAAAATATTGCTTGTAATCTCTTACATTTCCTACTCCCAGTATTTTCACTAAAGGGTTTTGTCACCTCTGTTATTAGAATGCATTTTTAGAATCATAACAGAACTTGGGCTTGGTTTATTTATGCTCCATCAAGAGCAAGCTCTTCATAGAGGAATGAATAAGCTGCTGAAATGGTCCTGAGGAAGCTTTTAGAGTGCACCTGCTTGTATTTGGACCAGAGATATTTGGGAATAGATGACTCTCACCTCTGTGCACCACACAGAAGCACTGTCAGTAATGCTTGTTTTTTAATCAAAGAAACATAATTTCAGACATGACAAAATGTTTTTTCAAGCAAAGCAGTCCAGCTAGAATCTGCTACTCCCCAGAGTAAATTATTGAGACTGATGTTCCTTAGAAGGAAACTCTTGAGGGTTTTCATGTGAGGAACAAATCCAGAAGAGTAAGTCCCCACATAACCAGCACGTGTCCCAGGCATCAGTGAACACAGTGTCCTGCCTTGGACAGTGGTGGTCATTGCCAAAGACATTCTATGATGTGGGAGAGCCAGACAAACACATGGGATCAGGCAGAACATCCCAAAATGTCCGAAGTTCCTCTATATACTATGTGTGGAACTGTATGGAAAAGAAAATATCTTCTTTCAACTGCTCCCACAGAAGAAGCCACACATTTGGATTCACAAAGCCTTTCTCCACAGCCCACTGCCCGCTGGTGGTGCCCTGGATGGGAGTTCCACCAGCCCTCACTGCTGCTGTCCAACAGGGATGTTTTATGTGGAGGGAGAAGCTGGGGACAGAAGCAGCTCACCTCTGTCTCAGCCCTGAGACACAACCTGCAGTCAGTGAGGTTCTCTGTCTCCTGGAGGGGTTCTGCAGGCTGGGCACATCTGAGAACCTCATTCCTGCTCAGAGGGACTGTCAGTTCAGCAGCTCATAGAGAACAAACTCACCAGGACATTTTCAAGTGTTTAAATGAATAAACCCAGACTGCCCACTCTATGTCTTGCCATTCACCCATGCCTCTTGCCATTCACCCAGGCATGAATGGGTGATCCATTCTAAAAACAACACTTGAGAAATAAAACTCTTTGTATACAATAACCAACAGAAACCCCTTCTGTGCTGCTGTGTCCCTCTGAGCAGGTGTGGAGGTGTTCACAAACCCACCCTGAGCTGTTCCCTTCTCCAGCAAGGGCAGTGTGAGCCAAATGCCTTGGCATAAACAGGAGCCCTCCCTGGTGCAGCCCCACCATTTCACCAGGGTTTGAGTTTGGTTTGCAGGGAAACAGTGTCACAGAGGGAAATTCCTCAAGAGACTGCAGTGTGCACCATCCCTGGCTGAGGGGGTGATGTGGCACAGAGAGGGACAGCTCAGCCCTTCCCCTGGAGATCAGACACTGCTGGGGACCAACACTGAGCGAGATGGGATCTGTGTCCAAACCTGCATCCTCTTTCAGTCGTGGCTCTTGAAAAACTGTGGGTTCTTGCCTGACCAGAAAAGCAGAACACTACCTTGTGCTTACCCTTCTTCCTATCTTCATGATATCTCAGCTAAGTGGTTGCACAGGGGATTCTTCAAAGGCCCAGGGGATGCTTGTTCCAGCAACAAATCAAAACAGCTGGACAGGTCCATTTTTTGCCTATCAGCCTTATTTTAGCAGGTTGTTTGTGCACACGAAAACACAGTTTCTGTTTCTAACAATAAGTGTTAACAGCTCAGGAAGCAGCAACAAGCAAGTGCCATCTCAGAGCAAAGCCTGTCCTGAGTTTCTCTGTGCCTGCAGTCAGATCTGAAAATCCCCTGAGAACAGGTTTGCTTGTGAGTGTTTCCAAGAACTCCTTGCTTTTGAGCTGAATAGGTGCCAGAGAAATAAAGAAATTTGAATGTCAGAGCTTGGGTCCTGAGTTATTACCAGTGGTGTGGCATTGCCATCAGTGTGAGCAATGGGAGGCAAAAGAATGTGGAGGGTTTTATTATCAAAGAGCAATATATGGTGACTTGTGTGTCTAAGAAGCACTAGAATGTATAAACTTTGGAAATTTTGGCAATTTATTGGTGAAATTGAAATTATAGAATAGTAAAACCTGAAAGGTAATCAGGATTTTGATAAAATAATGATTAAAAAGATGTAACTAATACTGGCTTGAGTGCTTAACAGTTTGGCCATGGTCACATCCTTGCTTCATTATTTACAAAGCCATAATTTTGTCCAGATGAATAATTGGAGACCAAAAGATCTTACCTGCAGTTTTGCTCTTTGTTATGAGCAGCAAACACCACAATGACCCTGTCCAGTTTGCATCCCCCCGTAAGCTGAAGCTGTTTTCAGAGGTATTTGTCAAGCATTAACCAATCTGTTTCCAGGAGTGTGACAATAACAGAGAAAGAAAAAGTAATGGTGGTCAATTTGAGCCAAATAAATGATTTTATGATACACTTGATCTCCTGGCTCAAATTTATCATCAGCAAATAATTCCTTGGAATCTTTGAGAAAATATCGCTTTTCTATTCCTGTGTGTTTTTATATGTGCTCATTTCTATGATAGATGCTTAAAATTTTCATTTGAATCACTAACGTTAGCCAATGGTAAACTTCTCAAAATGCAATGGTTGTTTGGGAGAAATAACAACCAAAAGATTTTGATAAATAGCCTCAACAGATTCCATAAATATATGTAGCATTTTCATCTGAAAAGCAGCACATATTTGGCTTTTTACTCCAGCACTTTCAATGAGAAGATGATGTCAAAGGGAGCAAGAATAAAGCAACCAATGAGGAGGGGAAAAAATAAAAAGAAAAGGAAACTGCAGATCAGTATCTGTAAGGCAAAGTATAAAACTGCAGTAGCAACTTTCAAATCCATTTTCTGAGTGTACAAGATGCACTGTCTGGTCAGGGAGCTGCAGAGGAGCTCCCCTTGCAGTCCTTCCATGGATTGTGACCAGAGCCAAGGAACAGGTCAATATTCTGAGTGCTTTAAAAATAATTTCCTTTGCAGCAGCTCTGAAAAGTGGAAATACCTTGGAAAGATGACAGTGCTGCTTTAATCATGTATCTCATTTTTACAATAGGCCTGGAATTGATGTCAAATCAATTTAAAGGCAACATAAAAGCAGATTCATATGCTATAGTAGGCTTAGCCTCCTTAATAGACTACAGTGTATCTCAGCAATGCCTGGGAGCTTGTTTTATTCTCTGCATGGTAATTGTTTACTGAAAGATGAGAATAAAGTTGACACATAAAACCAGCTTTTAAAATATCTAAGGAGTATATTAGAGCACTGGAGATAAATATTTAACATAATAAATAGACAATGTCCAGCTCTCAATCACAGGAATTGATTTCCCCTCTTTCCAGCATCCACCTGTACTGACCTAAAATGCTCTGTCTACTGAAGTCTTTCAGTATATTCTCAGTATTATACTGAGAAGAAAATAGTGAAAGACTTCATTCATGGCTGGATGGAAAATTCACTCCCCCTTCCTAAAATTTAGCTCTCTAAATAC
Source organism: Zonotrichia leucophrys gambelii (assembly GCF_028769735.1). Lineage (NCBI taxonomy): Eukaryota > Metazoa > Chordata > Aves > Passeriformes > Passerellidae > Zonotrichia > Zonotrichia leucophrys. The sequence continues at coordinate 13,899,693 of NC_088183.1, forward strand.
ACAAAGGAGCACCAAGCAGGGGAGACAATACTGTCTCTACTATCAAGAGAACCTAACCAGCTCAGAGTGGGATGAGATGCTGGCACATTTTTCCTGTCCTCCAGGTCCCAGAAAGCATTTCTGCTTCCACACCCAGCTGTGCCAGCTGCTGGGAACCAGGGCATGGCCAAACCCCAGGTGGGGCAGCCCCTCCTGCCCCAGGCATGGGGACCAGAGCACAGGACTGACTGCAGGCCCCGAGCACACTGCCCTCCCTGCTCAGGGCTTCAGGGGGGCTTCAGCAGGGTAAATATGATGAAATGTGTGCCATGGGTGCAGAGTGTCTCTCGTCAGAGCCTGACTTGTGTACATAACTGGTGCTGACCTCCCCTTCCCCAGCGAGGCACTCCTCGAGCCAGAGATCTGTCGGGCGTCACCAGGCCGCTCATTTGACGCACTATTTTTAAATAACTCACAAATATTTAAACAACATTTCTATCAGCATTACATGTTTAGAAGACATGCAGGAATGTCAAGAGTACCCGAGCTGGCTGGCCCACTTTGAGCAGAGCCCTGCAGCAGTGCTGAGCTGTGGAGTGGCCTGCAGCTCACACTGTGCACAGCCCTGGCAAGCAACACGGAGCTTTCAGCACCCCGTGAGAGGGCTGGTGAGACACGCTGAGAATGCGTGGGGGACTGCCTCAGACACCCAGCCCTGCTGCTGCTTTACTTGTGATTTCATTTGGGGGATGACAGAGCCCTAAGGCACAGCTGAAGACATCAATATCTAATTTTTGGTCCTTTCATCTCTGTGGCATCTCTCGGCCACTCGCAGATCCTCTCCCAGAGGAGCTGGCAGCACCATTCTGGCTAACAAAGCTTTGCTGGTTCTGAGAAAGGCTGGCAGCACCATTCTGGCTAACAAAGCTTTGCTGGTTCTGAGAAAGGCTGGCAGCACCATTCTGGCTAACAAAGCTTTGCTGGTCCTGAGAGAGACCAACTTCACTTCAGATTTCAGCAGCACTCAGTCCTTGCCTAAGACTGGAGCAAAGCTGGATGCAGCCTCCCATCACAGGTAGACTGGCACCAATTCTCATACGTGTCCAGGCACAACACCACCCTTTATGGAGTTAAACATTTTTTCCTTCCTTGGATGGCTTGGCTGTGTAGGTTTTAGAGGACATGGAGCTGACAGTTATTCTGGAGACTAACTGAGCCAGTGTTCCTGTCACTCAGCAGTGTGAAGACAAAAGCCAGGTGGATTTTAGTCCTAATTTAATGCACATTTAAGATACATGGCTGTATCTTCCATAGCAACTTCCCTATCAGGTGATGGATGTAAAGACATCCACTACCCAGGCAATACTGCAAAGCAATTTAATAATCAATTTCTGCTTTGAAAAAAGAGCAAGGCCAGTAAAGCTTGGTTTTAAGACCTGAAAGCCTTTGTGTTGGTTATTTTACCACTGTTCTATCCGGCTATAACAGACTTTCAGAACTCACCAGAAGAGTATTTCACACATTCTGAATTTGAAGAAGATTGCTGCTAAGATGTTCAAAATAGAAACACTGACACTGAAGCACCCAAACCAATAAAACCTGTTCATAAAAGCACTCCACATCAAAAGACATTGATGTGCTTTGGCTCACTTCAGATTTCAGCAGCACTCAGTCCTTGCCTAAGACTGGAGAAAGCTTGGTGCCAGTAGGTTATTAGAGGACCTGGAACTGACAGATTTGTTGTCATCTTATTGCAGGGGTTCCATACTGTTGTCTCCTTATCACAAGAGTTCAACACCTTCTTGGTGCTTCTCATGGACAGCTCCTCAGAGCACTGACTGCTTCACAAAGCAGCCACCAACTCGAGTTTCCCCTCTCTACCCACCCCACTCTTTTATAGCATCTTCTGCTCATTGCTTACAGCTGTGGCCTGTTAAAGTCAGGCCTGCTCCTAATCTTTGATAATTGGCCCAGCTGCAACTCCTTAGGGGTGAGATTACTTTCTGCACTATCTTTATTTTTCTTATAGTCTATCCCCTCCAACAAGTTTCCATTCCCAGTGTGAAAGGCTTTAGAAGGACCAAGAAAAAAAACAAATTTTCCTGTCAATATTAGGATGCCAGCACATGTAAACACCTGTGAGTTGTGCCCTGCAGAAAAACAATTTCTCACTTTCTGTAAAACATCTTCATCTAATATTTTGCATACTACAAGGCTGTCTCAGTAAGATCTAAATCTCTTTTGCAGAGAAGACACCATCCCTGTGTCTGTCACTGGCAGAGAGGTGAAAGGATTCCAAACACCCTTCCCAACACGTTGCCAATACATACAAAGTGGGAACCCAGATCTCAGGCAGGCCAGAGGCTGGATGTGCCCATTTCTGTGGGTGCAAACCCTCCAGAAATGCATGGGTAGGTGTGTGCTGCAGTTCATGTGTTGCTAAGTTTAGGGACATTTACCTTTGCCCACAAAGCACTGGCACATATTTCTGTGACAGGAGGCTTTGCCTTGTCTCCCCACATTCAAGAATAACTATGGCTGTCAGGTTCCAGCTGGACACAGGAATGCTGTGCAGTTTGTGCTGTGGCATTCACACAGTCCTTACCTCTGATAATGGAGAGTGAGGGAGTGCCTGGGCTGACAGGACCTGATGGGTTGGTTTACATCAACACCACTCACTCAACTGCTCTATAACTTTTTGCAGTTCTTCTAAAGGAGGCAGGATAGAAAAAGAAAATATTCATACACAGCATCTTTGCTCCTCTCCACAGATGCCCCACTTCATCTTTAAGAAATAAAAAGAGCAAAAGGGAAAGAAAACAAAAAGGAAAGGACACTGCTCTGTTGCAACATCAAGCCAGCGTAAGCAGTGACAGCACCCACATGAAATATTTTACCATTAATGGCTCCAATAGAAATCTTTCTGGATGATCTATGGAAGCTCTGCAATCAGAAATAGTCCAAGCTTTGCTCAGCTCCATTTCAAAATCTCTGATGAGAGGGGAGTTGCCCTCACATGTACCATCAAATTTAGAAATCCATTTAAGTCCTTTTGATGTTATTTGAATGATCACTTCTGAAAGGTTATAAAACAAAATGCAGCTAAGCCATATTTGTTTTTTCTGCAAGGTTTGGAAAGTGTAAACACTTAAATCATCAACAAAGTGCATATCATTCATATTCACCATACCTTTTAAAAGCATACTTAGCATACCGCTGAGAAAGATTACTCTGCTGACAAAAATCAAGTGTCTGGATTAATTTAAAGGAGTGCATTTCACAATCCATCATTCCAGAATAAGAGAACAAGGAACTGCTCAGTTAAATTAAATTGTGAGTTACTCTGGAACAAATTAAAGGAAATTAATCTCTGCTCTGTGTCTAGTCCAGACGTGTAATTCGGGGCTGATGCCATTAAAAGCCAAATGGTCTAGCTGGGTTTCATAAAGACTGAATAATTTTACAACTAATATTTGTTTGCACTCTTGCACAACATGAGAAGCAGCAGGATTTGTGGCTTGTAAGATGAGCTGGCAGTTTCAGGCCAGCGCTCTTCAAGGACTTTTTGAAGGAGAGCAGGTGTGGGAAAGCAGCCTGGGAATGGTGGGGCAGAATAAAGAGGTCAGCAAAGAGAGAGGATGCTCCTGGCTCTCCTGGCTCCCACCATGGCATGTTTGAACAGCAGGGCCCTCCCCAGGACACTCTGGTGGCCACCAGGGCTGGATTTGGTCCATGTGGGTCGGCTCAAGGGCTCTGTGTCACACCCTGCCAGCCCCAGCTGCTTCAGGGGGCCCTTCTGGGCTGCAAGGGGTTTGCTCTGTGAGAAAGGATTTTATTTGATAACCCCAGAGCCCACATGCAAAGTCCAGCTCAGCAGAACAGAGGATCTCCTGAGGAGACTCTAAAAACAACAGAGTAAATGAAGAAACTTAATAGAAGAGTGTAATAAATGGTGACAATCAGTTTTAGCTTTGCACGTGTTACCCCAAGCCCACTTCTCTAAGTGTACTTTTACTCTTTTCCTTTTCTCCTCCCCCCATCTTTAAATAACCATTTACTATCAACTGCCTCGTTAATTTTTACTTTAAATTTTCAGTCTTTTTCTCTTTCCCCCACTCCCCATCTTTAAATAACCATTTACCATCAACTGTCTCTTTCATTTTCACTTAAAATTTTCAGTTTCTTTTCCTTTTCTTTTCTCCCCTTCCTCCCATCTTTAAATAACCATTTACTATCGACTGCCTCCTTAATTTTTACTTTAAATTTTCCGTTTCTTTTCTCCTTGGCTTTATATAGATATATTTAATCTGAACTTTTCATTGCAGAAGAAAGAGTAGTTTGAAAAACAATGTTCCAATGGGATGAAAACCCCTTTATAACCAGTTACCCTTAAAAAGTAAATAAGAATATTATTGTCATGTACCTGATAGTATTCCAGGGAGAGGATGAGCATATTTAATTTACATTAATTGCCCCAACTAGGTCATTTAGGCAGTGGTGGCTGTGGCCAGTGGAGAAGCCAGTTGAGCACTGAGAACCTGAAATATTCAGTGACCTGGAAGGTTTAATGGCAGAGCAGGACTTCACTCAGTGTGAAGCATTTCAGAAATCTCATTTTTCCAGGTGGGGCAGGCACTGGAGGGAGAGTGAAGCTGAGTCTTTGGGCTGGGGGTGCAAGGAGACCTGCAGAGAGGCAGCAGTGCTGCTCAGGCTCCTCACCTGCAGCCTGAGGTTGTGTAACTCTCAGAAATGCATTGCCTGCAGGCTGCTGTGCTGGGCCAGGCTCCTCTGAGCTCAGGAGCAGCTCTGAGTCAGCTCCACAGCCCCACAGCCATGCAGGGACAGCCACAAGCTGGGACCTGAAGCTGGTTCAGCAAACAGGACAAGTGGATTTCATCCCTGGCAGCAGCAGCTCGTTCCTCTCTTGTGCCCAGCCTGATGTGGTTATCCCTGGTTGGTAAATCCACACACTAATCAGCTTGGGAGTTTAGATCTCCATAAATTCTGATTTCCAACATGCTGTACTTCTCCATAGCAGAAGAGGCATTTTGGTGCCCCAGGACCTACCTACACACTCCAGAAAGGACCACAATACAAGGGAAGGTGCTCCTCTGAAGAGCTCTGCTGTCCCCAGCATGACTTGGGAGGAATGTCATGGGCTGGAGCAGAGTTAGGTTAGGAAGGAACAAGGTGCATGTCAGCTACATGGGAAGGTGACAAGTCAAGTTTGCATTCCCTGTGTAAAAGGCTTTAGAAGGACCAAGAAAAAAGCACATTTTCCTGTCAATGTTAGGATGCCAGCACACATAAACACTTGTGAGTTGTGCCCTGCAGAAAAGCAATTTCTCACTTTCTGCAAAACATCTTGACCTACTATTTTGCATACCATACGCCCATCTCAGTCAGATCTAAATATCTTTTGCAGAGAAGACACCATCCCCGTGTCTGTCACTAGCAGAGGAGTGAAAGGACTCCAAACACCCTTCCCAACATGCTGCCTCTACAAACAAAGTAGGAACCCAGATCTCAGCCAGGCCAGAGGCTGGATGTGCCCTTTTCTGTGGGTCTAAACCTACAGAAGGCAAAGTGAGAGAGGAGATATGCACAAGGTCATACAGCAGGGGAATTAATGGGCAAATCCAAATTACAAAAGCCCTTCCAGGACCTCACCCTTCAGGCCAGCCTCACACTGTCTCTGCTGAAATGAGGAAAAATGAGCATGGGAGAGAATTTCCATCATCTCAGTGTGATTAATCCCACTGTGCTGTAACCGCTGAAATACCAACCATTTGTTTTTATACATTTGGCAAAACACCTTTCCCTTTTATTGCCTCGGCCAAATCAGCCCAATTTTTCAGGCTGATTGGGCATTTGGCAGTAATGCACCTCAATGTCTGTGCTGCTGCAGGATGGCCAAAGCCTGGCACGGGGAGATTGATAGCCCTGAGCCCCAGGTAAGGCTGCTCCATTTTCCTGCAGACTGATTAGCACTGTCTATTCCAGCCATTTGAGTGTTTTTTCAAAGAACACATTTGAAGAGCTGAAATGGATCCACACTGTCAGCTCCTGGCAGTTTAAGTGCAAACAGCTGCCCTGAAAGCTCTGTGCAGCACCACAAAGAGATGAGCCTCTATGAAAGCTAGTCAATCAAAGGAGATAAATCTTTGTGTCAGTTCCAATTATTGAGATACTCCAGTTAACTCAGGGAATCACAGACATTAGACTGGCTTTAAATGCCCACGTGGTTGAGACTGTACCATTGCTCCTGGGAGGCAATTTCACTGTCTGACAGATCAAGAGGCTTTTCTCAGCTAGTTAATTCCAATTAAGTTTTTTCCTCTCAATTTCATCCTACTATCCATTATCCTCAGTCAGCTCCCCTTCACAATTCCTCTCCTGCCGTGCTGCTCGTGCCAAGACTTCTGGAAATAGTGACATTATTACAAGTACCTGGTGATGACACCCATGAGGCCTCCCACTGCCTCCCAGGCCTCGGAAAAAAGATGGTTTCTGTCTTAAAGAGCTTTTCCCCAGCTTCTACAGCCTTTAAATAAAGCTCTACACTTTAATTTAGGTATGTCAGTAACCTCCCCTCCTTGTGCTTTGCCTCTTGCCCTCTGATAAACTTTGCTTCTCCAGGCTGCCCTGACTTCAGGTGGCAATCAGAGTGTAAAGGAGATGTATTTAGATGGTGTAAATATCTAAACACTAAGAAAGAGCTGCTGCTGTAGAATTACCTCCTGGAGTTTTTCTAGAAGTCCACAAGCACCAGTGGAAGGTGTTGTGAGAATAGATAAAACACAAAAGATTACACTGCTGCCTCATGAGCTTTAGTTAAAGCAAAATTACAGGGGATTCCAGTAAATAATTTCTTCCTTCCAAAAAGTAATGGGAATGGCTGTGCCCTTCAAAATGATGGGATTCATCAGTGGCTTGTCTCTGCTATCAAAAGAGGCTGCTCACACAGCACAGCTCCCCTTCCTCAGCCACACTCAGGAAGACAAATGGAATTAAACAATCTGTAAACATATTCTTCCAGCTCAGGAAGGTCAAGGGGTTTGCAAGTTTATTTCAAGAGACAAGCGGAATTTAGGCCTTTATTGAACACAGCATCAAAGGCTGGTGAGCTCCTCTGAGGAGCAGGTCCCTCACCCCAGGGCAGGGCTGCCAGGGGTGAAGAGTGTGCATGGCCAGGGCAGGCTGGAGCTCCAGCCCAGATTTACACCAGTGTAAAGAAAAGCACTCCTCAACCCAGTATTTACATTATTAAGGCCAAGGAAAAAATGTAGTGGCAGCTGTGAACAGCCCTGGTAGGAGGACCTTCATGCAGGGGTTTCATTTGTTGTTGCAGCTGACTCTCTGCATCTCCTTTATCTTTTTTTTTACCCTCCCTCCTTTCAGAGATAGTTGACCTTAAATGCAAAAGGATAACGTGGGTCAGGAGGAGTGTTTATTATGTATGAGTTATTTTCTTTCATGTTAGCAAAATCCTTTTGTAGAATTTGGCAGAAGTCCCTGTTACAGCTAAATTTTGGACCCATGGGTGATCTGGAATTTAAGATTATTTATGTCTCAGTATAAAAAAAGCAGTGGAAAGGAAGCAAATTCAAAGAAAATAATCAGAGCACAGCTGAAATCTGTAGCTTTACATGTTTCAAGCATTCAAGCCTATCACTGATGTTGGGTGACTGTTTCAGTGGTTTCAGGCTTGTGTGTGGAAGCTGGAGCATGTGTAGAAATTACACACCACATTATTTCAGTGTTGTTTCACAAGGCAAGGAGCACGAAGCACTTTACAGATTCCAAGAATTGATTGCCCAGCAGAGCTCTGGGTACAGGTGTGCTGACATTACCTGCAGCTCCTTTAACCTCCTTGCACTGCAGGAACAGAGAGGAACAGCAGGAGGGGAGCAGGTCCTGCTGCTGCTGTCACTGCTGTCCCTGTCCCCAGGCCATGGCAGTGACAGACAGCCAGACCCTGCTATATTAGCCCTCAGCAAACCTCCCCTGGCTCCAGGGAGCTGCTTGCCCTGTAAAAGGGAGCTGCTCAGTGTGAACCAGAGCTGAAACTCAACCCTGCTCTGCCAGTGCTCTCCAGGCTGGGGTCATTGCAGGGAAGATCGTTCCTGAAGGGTGGGGCTGGAAAGAACATTTTTAGGAAAGGGTTATTTTTGTGTGCTCATTCCCAGAATGGTCCCAGGGTAAATCCACACTGGCTGTTTTTCCAAGCCTCATTTACTCCTAATCAACATTCACAGAAAACTGAGGCAAAAGTTCTTAAAATATTCAGAAAGCAGCTTTGCTCCTTGACCATGCTATTTCACAGCCATCTTCCAGCAAAGGCAAAGAGAAAACCACAGTTGCTCCTCAGACACAGACAAACATGCACATGAGAAAACTCTCCAAACCTTGAACCATCAGAGTCAGGGGCAGGATAAGCTGTGCCCACAATTCTCCTCTGCTCTCTGCAGACAGACAGACAGACAGACAGACAGACACCATTCCTTGATCCCACAGCCCACCCCTCCTTCATGCACAGGAGCATCCACAGAGCTCAGGGAAGGAGAGAAGCGGTGCCAAAACCTCTGCCAAGCCCTCTGGCTGTGGGACAGGGAGGGAACCCCCCTGCAGCCCCTAGAGAGTGAAAAACCCCAACAAGTGAAAGGAAACCTGGGGCCCTGCATGTGTCTGTGCCCACGGATTGCTCCTGCAGGATGAAAGCAGCACCCCCAGCCCCTCCAAGCTGTGCCCAGCAGCCAGGGGTGGCACAGAGCTGTCTCAGCTTTGGAGAGCACATTGCAATGCACAGTTTGAGGTGTTTTCCCCCCACAGCACAGCAGCCATTCAATATGTGCATATTCAATGCTCTGCAGCCATGGGCTGGAGCAGCAAGAGGAGCTCAGTGAGTGATTCAGGTGTCTGTGGATGTCAGAGCCTGCAGGTACAGCTGGGCTGACATTTTCAGAGCTATCCACGTTTCTTAGGCTCTTCAAGCTCCATTGAAACTTGCTTGAGGTGAATTTGAATGGAACATAGGCCCCCAGATCTCTTTTGTATTTTTAGATTAGCTCCTGTCCTTAAATTTTGCAATAAATAACAGACAGACTCTGCTTGGAAAGTTGGGAGCAGATGAGGAGTTTGGATAGCATGATCATGGGCAAAAATGAGCAAAATTCCTTTGAAAATTTAAAGTATATTTAATGTGGTGCTCAAGGTCACACAGCAAATCACTGGGCAGAACTGAAGCACAGCCCTGAGGGAATATAACTTGCAATCAGATACAGGAGAAGCTGAGTAGTTGCACAGACTCAGAAGCAGCATCACATCAACTCAACATCTGGCTGGAGAGGGGCTTGGGGAGCCTCAGTGATTTGCTGAAGGGGAAGGAGAGTCAAGAGCAGGGCTGGCATTAGGTTTGAGCAGCTAATACCACACAGGTAACCTGACATGGGGAAATCTGCTGCTATTTATGCTCCATAAAAATTCTCATTTTAGTGCCTTCAGTATATCCACTGCTGGACACATGAGGAGTTCTCCACTTGAAGGACACATCTTGCTGGCTGCTGGCACTGTGTTGAGAGAGCCTGAGGTGAGAGACACCCAGTGACCTGGCTCTGGCACCTGGCATGGCACTGCAGTCCCAGAGAGAACCTGTCCCTGGGCTGCTGAGCCTCCCCACCAGCCCTCCCTGGCAACCACTTGCCTCTCCTTTCAGCTGTCAAAATTCTATTTATTCCAGTGCAGCATTTCCTGTTTCCTAATTTGGATGGTTCCCTCAGTCATTTTTCCACTCAAATGCTTCAGCATTTTTTTGCAAACATCTAAACAGGAAGAGACCTGACCTCTCCTCCCTGGACATGGTGTGCTCCCTGCTCCTGGCAGCAGCACATCCCTCCTGTGCCAGCTGCTGTGGGGGCTCCAGGGCAGGCTGAGGGTGGATCCCATACTTGGGGTGCACTCAGGGCTTGCCTTGAAAGGCTCAGCAGTTTTGGGATCCCACACTTGGGTCCTGTTCATACCCTGCTGGTCCCCAGTGCAGCTCCCTGCCTGTGCAGAGGGATCCCAGGCTCTGTCATCCCCCAAAGGAACAATGCCCATTGACTCACAGGGTTGGATGGTGAGCCTGACACCTCAGGCAGGCACTGGGCAGCTCCTCCCCTGTGCACTCTCCTTGGGGCAGGATGGCTGGGGGGTTTTCCTCCTTGGGGCATTGTAGGAGCATCAGGGTGGGGGTAGGATGGTCGGGATGGACGGAGACGAGAGATCTCTGCAGCCAGGTCAGGAACTTGGGGTTTATTGCAAAGGGCCTGGGTGCAGGGCCCTGCTGGGAGCTGCCAAACACAGCTCAGAGCAGGCCCCAGAGAAGAGAGGGGGAGAGAGAGTAAGAGGGTAAGAGAGTAAAAGGGGTAAGAGAGTAAAATGCAAGAAGCAAGAGAGTGAGGTTCCCGTTCCAATACAATAAATCTTCTTCTGTGTTAAATATTCTGATTCTCACTAACCAATCTAGTACAAGATACAAATCCTACAGCATTTACATACAGCCTATAAGAATCATTACATTACCATACTGTGTTACATTTTAAACCCTAAAAACTCCTCTTTGGGCCCCTTCTGCCAAGCTGTAGGGTCTGCTCTGACCCTTGGGCCTGTCTGCAGGCAGAGGGTGTTGTTTCATCAAAAGGGGGATTACCTTCAGCCAGCCACACCATTGTTTTCCAGTTGTTCAGTAACTGAGGGATCTCAAAGCTTGCTTTCATTTCAATCTCACTTATAGTATCCATATTCTCAAAATCTTTTGCCAGGCAATCATATTTATAAGGCTTTCCTGTTTCATCTTCCCCAACAGGGCATCCATCATCACAGTCCCTCAAATGGAAAATGCAGCCCTGGGGCAGAGCCCCATCCCAATCCCCACCTCCAGCTGCTTCCAGCAAAGGCCCCAGGGAGGAATTTCTCTTTCCCTGAGCTGGACAACCCCAGGATTTGGGTCTGTGCTTGCCCTCCCTTGCTGTTGGGATGCTGGAGGATGCAGGTGCATCCAGCCCAGCCCAGCCCCTCTGCAGGACCCAGGGACATTTGGGGTGCTGAGATGGGCACCCAGGGCACTGCCAGGCTCCAGCTCCTCTCCTTGGGAGAGCAGTGCTGCCCTCAGCAGGGATCTCACCCCGGGGTGTGGACAGACAGACAGACTCCCTGATGCTGATGGGGCAGCTCTGCAGCAGGGCCCAGAACAGTTGGGAGGTTCTTTCCTCCCTGCTGGCAGGGCAGAGCTCCGTGGAACTGGCACATCCCAGCTCTGGGGCACTGCACCCAGCCCTGGGAGTCTGTGCTGCATTCCCAACCAACAGGGGACTGGGATAAATGGGGAAAAGTCACTTCTGCCTTCAGGAGGTGGAGAAGCCAATGCACTTCATTTCCAGGAGTACCTACAGTGCTCAGGGAAGGAGAGAAGCGGTGCCAAAGCCTCGGTCAAGCCCTGTGGCTGTGGGACAGGGAGGGACCCCCCCTGCAGCCCCTGCAGAGCCCCCCTGCCCTGGGCTCTGCCTGCAGGGCTCTCATGGCCAGGCTCCAGATCCAGCTCCTTGCTGGTGCAGATCAAAAGCTGACACACCTGAGGGTGAGAGGACAGAAAAAGAGAGAAAAACCCCAACAAGTGAAAGGAAACTTGGGGCCCACAGATTGCTGCAGAGCTCCTGCCTGCACACCCTTATCTGCACCCTCCTCCAGAAGCCCTCAGTGTCTGGAAATCACATTCAGTGCATGCACTGGGACATATTTAACATACTAGTGTGGGGCCTTGCAGCAGTTTGGTCATGCTGCAGAATTAATCTGAGATTGGTGATAACTGCAGAAAATTAGATTTATGTTAATTTTTTTTTAATGTTGGAGGTTCTCTCAAAAAAAGTTGCTGTTCCAAGTCCCAGCTCTGTCCTCCAGCAGTGAATCTGTAATGCCACCCTCCTGTGCCACAGGAAGGAGCACTCTGTGTGTCTATGGGGCTTGGGCAGTGGCCTCACTTGGCACTGGCTGCTTGGAGCAGGAGTGTCACAGACATCTTTTATGAAAAATTCTTTATTTAGGATCTTTCCTCCTGAGAAGTTGAGAGGCCTCAGGAACAAAATGTAAACAATGGTTATCTGCTGCTGTGGAATGCAACAGGTGCATCTGTGATTGGTCTCATGTGTTTGTTTCTAATTAATGGCCAATCACAGTCAGCTGGCTTGGACTCTGTCTGAGACACAAGCTTTTGTTATCATTCTTTCTTTTTCTATTCTTAGCTAGCCTTCTGATCAAATCTTTTCTTCTATTCTTTTAGTATAGTTTTAATGTAATATATATCATAAAATAATAAATCAAGCCTTCTGAAACACGGAGTCAGAGCCTCGTCTCTTCCCTCATCCTCAGACCCCTGTGAACACTGTCTCACAGGAGCCAGGCTGTGTTTTTCTGGAATGCTGTGAGGCTGCACCCCTTCCCCAGAGCTGGAACTGGGCTCCAGCCCCCCAGCACAGCAAATCCTTCTTCTCCCAGCTCTGCTCAGGGGCATGGGAATGGCCGTGCTCAGCTCTCGTTCTGTAAGGAAAGAGCAGCACATGGAGCATTTCAGGAGGCTCCTGATCCTGAGGCACAGTCACTGTCAGAACTCAGAACATCCCTCTGGCTGTCCTGGCATGCCAGGACCCTGCCAGGGGGCTCAGAGACCCTGGCACAGAGCCCAGGATGCCTGTGGTTTTGATTATGACCCATGGAGCAAATTACCAACCTTATATGAAGGATTACAAGCCATGACAGTTTAAGTAGAATGATGGTGAATTTATCACAGGGTGAAAAATAGATTTTTGGTGTTTTTAGAATGGGGGTTCAGGGACCAAGATGGAGGAATCTGGGATGTCCAGCCTTTCTCCTTCTTCTTCTTGGCCTCCATCTTCTGCTGTGATGTTGGCACTTTTAGATTGGTTTAGAGTAGAAGCTCACTGTCTAACATAGGTGATAGGTATTGGGAAGTAATTGTAAATATTGTACATGTAGTTTTTAGTATAAAAAGATAACACTGCCCAGGGGGCAGGCAGAGTGCCTTGGACTGTCTTGCTGAACAGGACAGGAGAAAGAATTTTATAGATAAGGAACAATAAACAACCTTGAGACCCAGAAATGAAGAGTTCTGACTCCTTCTTCAACCGCTGGGCTGGGAAAAGACACTTAAGGGTATCTAGGGGTCACTCTGAGCAGCAGAAGTCCTGAGCAGTCACTCACTGTGACTAAGCAAGATTGGGAGATATTCTGGACTGATGCCAAGGCAGGGGCAAAGGCAATCCCAGAGAAAGGAAAGCAAAGCTGTGTTAGTGCTCAGGAAGATTCACGTGCTGAGCATTAACAGCAGCAGCCCTGGCCCATCCATCCTGTCTGTGGCAGGGAGCTCACCCTGCTGGGTGCTGGGCAGCACAGGGGCTGACAGCAGGGCACCAGCTCTATTTACAGCTCTCCAGTGCAGGGGTACAGTGCACACACAGAGCACAGCCCTGCTCCCCTCACTCAGTGTCCCCCCAGCCTCCCTGGGCACAGGGAGCTGCAGGGCAGCTGCTCCCAGGCTGCACCAGCAGCAGAGCACAACAGCACAACATCCCTGCCCTGATCTCTCTGATCTCAGCAGCACAGAGAGCACAAGGAAAGCATCCCACTGGACATCCCTGGCTGTGTTTGTTAATCTTAGATTGGGAAAACTGTGCTTGATTTTGGTGCCAAATGAAAGCCACAGTGATGCCATCATTAATTCAACAGCTACACTTCACCCAGGAGCTGCAGTGGGTGGGGCAGCCTCACCAGTCTGGGTCAGTCCATAAACCACTTCAAACAGGAACCTTTAAATGCTGTCATTGCTTTAGTTACTCAGAAAATGCTTCACATTTTATATACTCCTAATCTTTTAATAATATACCAGGTTTTTACAGAGCTGTACCAAGTTCAGAAGGTGACAGAAGGTGACTTGCCTGTGCCATCACCAGCCTGCCCAAATCTGACCACATTCACATTCTACCCCTGCTCAGCACAATGCTCAGTGGAAAAACACCCACAATTAATGCTGCCTATTAAAGGGAGCCCATTAAAGATTCATTTTGGATGGGAGAGGAAGTGCAGGGTCCAGCACGGTTTCCTGTGTGCTATAAATAGCCATGGGATGCTTTAGGCAGAGGTCAGCCCCAGGCAGCTGCACAGGGCTGGCCTCCTTTGCCTTGTGCTGCTGGAGTGGCAAAACTTGTCCCCCTTAGAGCAAGAGAGAGCTGTGGGACACAGAGAGAGCTCCTGCTGCAGCCCCTGATGTTAATCACAGTCTGACATTGGCTGCAGGGGGAGCAGGGCCGCTGATCCCTGCCAGGGCAGGGTCCCACCAGGGTCACCCCCTGGGCTGGCACCTGGGAACCCCTCCTGTCACCTGCTAGTCTCTCAGGCTTTGCTGAGTGGCACATGAACGCTAGAAATGTTACCAAAATGCTCTAGAAGACAAAACCAGACACAAATATGTTGTTTGTGTGCTTTGGTTCAGTTAAAGGACTTCAGGGAGCAGTTTTTGGTGGGGGTCCCCAGCACAAGTGGCACTCCTGGTCCCTGCAAACCCAAGCCCACTGTGACATCTAGTGGCAGGTTACCCTAGAGCCCGGGAAAGCTGTGTGTGACAGGCCCTTCCCAGAGCTCCAGGACAGCCAGCCCACACAGGTTTGCTTTGTCACAGGCTCCTGAGGTGCCTCTGTACCCCTAAACCTGTATTTCTGTATTTCTGTGTGACACTGAGAGCTGCATGCCTGTGAGAGTGTGACAACTCCTTGCTCAGGCTGAGTGTGCAGCTGACAGGGACCTGTTTGGTGAGCTTGGGCCATTTGTGACATGAATTTCAACCTGTGTCCCCCAGCAGTGACCAGTGCTGGTGCTTGACCAGCTCATGGGGCCTTAGAAGCCAGGGGCACACAGATCAGGGGTGGAGCAGCAGACAGGGCAAACCTGCTCCCTTCCTGCACACTCACCTCCACTCCTCCCCATCCTTTGCAAGGTTTATTTAATACTTCATTTAATATTTCACCCTTTTTTGCAGACTCTGTTCGATTTCCTGCACCACCATCAGTGACATATTCCATATTAGCTGAATAATGATACAGAAATTAAATCAATAGGCTTTTCCTAACAAGTAGAGAGGCCCCATGGTGCACGTCTGGGCAGCATGAGTCAGGGATGTCATCTGATTACTGGGCTGCTTTGTGAGAGAAGGGACAAACAGATACCAAATATGGGGAGTAAAACTGAGAAAAAAGGTCACATTTCAAGAAGATCCTCATTCCTTGTGAGAGCTCAGAGCTGGGCAGCAAAGTGGGAAGCTGCTGTGCAGCACATGAGCAGCAGCAACACAAGGCCACAGCAAAGACCTGTGTAGGGGGATAGAATATAAGTAAATAAAGGTAGTATAGAATGTAATCTTACCCCCTAAAGAGTTGCAGCTGGGTTAATTATTAAAGATTAGAAGCAGGCCTGATGTTAAGAGGCCACATAAGAAGAGTGTTATAGAAGAGTGGGTTGGTTGGTTGAGGGGAACTGGAGTCAGTTGGCTGCTGTGGGGACAAGGAAGAGTCAGTGCCCAGAGGAGCTGCCTACAAGAAACATCAAGGAGATGTGAAACTGGCAATATGGACCCTTGCAATGTAATGACAATAGAACTTTTGCACTATATGACAACAGATCTGCCCTGCACAAACTCCCTGCTCTGGAGGATGATGGAAACAACATTAAAGTGTGCAGGGTCAGAGTGCTGGGAGGTGACACCAGGCTGGGCAGCACCAGCCCTGCCTCAGGGGGTTCAGGTGCCTGAGACCCACGAGTGGTGCCAGGCTGCCAGAGGATGCCAGGCACCACAGCAAAACCTCCCCAGCCACCAGCCCCTCTGCTTTGTATCTGCCTTTCATAAAGCTTTGTTTAATGCACAGAACGGATTCTATATGATTTATTCACCAGAGCAGCCAAGTTCCCTTCCCACACAAGCATTCCTTCCAGCAGCTCCAGCTCCTGCCTTTTCCCAGGAGCACTGAGGGAAGCAGGATGGGGTGGAGGAGGGATGGGAACAGCAGGCAGAGTGTGTGCTCAGCCCCCTGCTGCACAAGGCTTGCTGGACCAGATTTTGGCAGGTGTCAGATTTTTGGAGATCCAGATTTTTGGCAGATGTCAGATAACGTTAACCCTGGAAGTGTGAACCCTGGAAATGGTGAACTTCAGGAGCTGAAACAGCAAATTTATACCAAAAAGAACAGCAACCCATACAAAAACATTCCCAGAAACAGCTCCCCATTTCTTAATGGGGACAGGGGGGATCTTGCTGCCAGCCAGGATTGCTGACCCCAGCACTGCACAGTCCCCCTGGGCACTGCTGGGCCTGGCTGCTCCCACCCTGCTGCCCACCTCAGCCTGGGCTCCATGCCTGCTGCTCCTGCTGGCTGTGTGCCCAGGGGATGAGCCCACAGATGGATGCTGGATGGTGGCTGCTCCCTGCCCAGCACCCCCATGGCACAGCAGCCATGGCTAAAGGAGGGTTCCTGCCTGTGGCACAACCCTCCCTGACCTCCAGTGACCCTCTGGTCACTTCCCACAGTGGTCACTGCAGCCGCACTCCAGGGCAGAATGCTCCTATGGGGAATACCTGGCCACACAATCCATTCTCTCACGACTCTCAGCTTATATCAACAATTTATTCATTTCCAAAACACAAGTAATTTCCTACCTTAAAAAATTACACCTCTACTGCTGCCTGGGACCTGTGTGAAGCAGCAGATGGATGCTGAGGCCTGGCCTGAAATGCAGCAGACTGATTTGTGTTTGTCCCCAGCTCTCGTGCTCGGCACATTGCCAGGGTGACGCAGAGCAACGAGGAATAAATGGACTCAAAACTTGGCCAGAGAGCATCAGCAAACAGAGGGTTGAAAACTCAGCTTGATTTATTTTATAGAGAGGCAAAGGACAAGAAATGCAGCGCTATTCCCAGTTGTGGTCCTGGCAGACAGACCCATGTGAGAGCAGAGCTGCTGGTGGGGCTGGGCAGCCCCAGCAGGGTCTGTCTGACAGGGGAGCATTGCTGGGAAGGGAAATGACACTAATTCCCTTTCTGCAAACATTCACTGCCACCCTTGCCTCCCTTGCCCAGGGAATACAAAGTGTTTTACATGAAGCAATAAAGCAAAGGCCACGTTCTGACACGCAGATGCTTAATACCCTCCTACAGAGCTGTCGGAGCTGCTGTAGGATTTTTTGGGCATTACAAAGCAAGCCTTTGGCAAAGGGCTGGCCCAGCTGATGGCCAGAGAAACGCCAGGGCTGCCCCAGCACGGGGCACCAGCTCCTGCTGTCAGGGAGCCCCAGCCCTGGCAAAGGGACCTGGGCACAGCAGGAATGGGGCAGGAGAGGATCTGAGGGTTGGGCCAGCTGAGACAGAAATCAGCCTGGGGACACGGGAGGGACATGGGAGCACAGCTGAGCATGGGGGCCTGGAGCAGCAGCACTGTCCCCCTGCAGCCCCAGGGTGACAGCTCACACTGCTGCAGGCTCAGGCACCCGCCCCAAAGCTCCCCTCTCACCTTCCTTCCTCCAGAAAACAGAACAGCAAAAAAAACCAAACAGATCCCTTCTGCTTTTCAGGAAAAATCCATGATTGCTCAGGGTGAGCTCCTCTGATGCTGGAGGCCTGACATGCTGTCCCCACAGAGTCCCTGCTACTGCTGTGTCCCCTGCCCTGCCACCCCATTCAGTCCCTATGGGAAAGCCATTCCCATGCTCACACCTCAGGGATGAGCCTCCTGTGGGAGCACTGAGGGTCCTGGTGCTCCCTGGGGAGCAGCAGGGTGGGTGGCTGGTCCCCTCCAGAGGACAAACCTTTGCCAGGCAGGGACCTTGTGCCACTCTGCCTCTCTGCAGGGACAGCTGCGCTGTGCCACCAAATGCCCACTGCATTCAGGACTCGCAGATGCTGAAGTGTTAGGTCTCGAAATTCCTAGGAACTAAATCTTTTTTAAATTCTAAACAAAATATATAATGAAAAAAACCTGTCTGTTTTCTGTTAAGTGAGCCCAAATAAAAGCAGCACATCCCAGCAGGGAGCAGCCAGACCCACACCTTTGCCATTCCCTCCCGAGTTTGTGCCTTGTTTTCTGGTTTGATTGCTGGTTTAAAAACCTTACAGAAACAGAGTAACCAAGGAAAGAAAACAAACCTCTCCTACCTTCCATGGGGAGAGGCAGCTGCAGCGGGTCCCTGTCCTGCACAGAGTAAATCCCGAGTCCCTGCAAGCCCTGCCTGGGGCAGCTGAGCTCCGAGCCCATCTGCTCGGCTTTAAGCAGGACAGCCGAGATCCCACCCAGGACGGGGTGGAGAATCCTCCCTGGGAAAGAGCAGCTCGGTCACAGCTCCCAGAGCCGCTCCCGCATCCCGCCGGGGCTCTGGCACGGCCCTGCCTCCCTCTGCCCCTGGAATCCTGCACAGCCTCTCCCTCTGCCATCCCCCTGCAGCCCGGCCTGACACAGGGACCCTGCTGGGCACTGCCCGGGGTGCGGTGCCAGTGCCAGGGTGTGGGTGGCATGGGTGACACCAAGGAATGCTGGCAGGATGAGCACAGGATGCACAGGGTTGGAATGTGTGCAGGATGGAAGGGATGGAGCACACACAGGTACTCGATGAAGGGGATGGAGCTCACAGAGGTGCTTGATGGAGGGGATGGAGCTCACAGAGGTACTCGATGGAGCACAGAGGTACTCCATGGAGGGGATGGAGCACACAGAGGCACTCGAGGCACTGCAGTTACATCAGTGAGGAACCCTCGAGGAACTGGAGCAGGGCCCAGCAGGGTGACCTCAGTGCAGAGCCCACTGCTGAGTGCTTCACTGCAGGCACCACCCTGACACTGCTCCAGCGCTGCCAGAGGCGATGGGAAAAACATGTTACATCCATCCATGTTACATCCACTGCTTTTGCACAAAAGTCCTTTAGGCTGAATCCCTTTGGCACAGCAAAGGTTATTTTCTTTAAAACAGTCTCTATGGAATTCATTCTGCCTGGACCAGAGGCAGCTGAGCATGGTTTGAGTTTCCCTTGCAGTGAACAGTCCCTGGGTGCAGGGAAGGCAGCACCCACCTTGATGCCAGCTCAGAGAGTGCTCTGTGCCTTGGAGCTCCCTTGGCTGGGGCAGGCTGGTGCTGGGGCTGGGCTTTAAGGTGTTATTGCCCATCACAGGCATTTATTCAGCCCTGCATGAATTCCATCTTTGTGGCTGAACTGCCCAGCAGTAGCAGCTCCCACTGCCACAGCTCACACGGGGGACACAGCTCACACGGGGGACACCTGCATTTACATTACAGGACAGAGATGGAGAGAGCAGATAGGGTACAACAGCAGAGACACAGCTGTCATTGCTGCCAGGCCAGTGCTGGGCCCTGTCATTGCTGCCAGAGCAGTGCTGGGCCCTGCCATTGCCACCAGGCCAGTGCTGGGCCCTGCTCTGTGTTTTCAGCACTCACAGCACACAGAGGATGCCTGAGAGGTGCTCATTGCTGATTCCCCCTGTGAGGCCACACAGCCTCACACCAGCTAACAGGGTTAAGCACTAAAGAAGCAAAATAGAAGAATATTCCAAGTGTTAATGCCTGTAACACATATGATTCAAACTGAAATTTGCTACCACTGATGAGGTTTCTGGTTGGAACTGGCATCTGAATCATTGGAGGGGACATTCAGACTCAGGTCCTGGTCAGGGTGTGGTTAGGATGGTCACATCCCTTGAGGAGGCACATGGGTGTGGTGAGAATAGAAATTAGGTTTTGATGCCTTCTGGAATGGGATGTCTGGAGGAATAGGCTTTCTTGACTTCCTTTCCCAGAGGATGTGGAGACACAAGGCTCACACAGGGCACCCTCAGCAAAGGGGCCCAGCAGACTGGGGTGGCAGAGACTAGGGAAGCAAAATACCCACATGGCCCCCACCAGGCACTCTGCAGGACACTGCATCACAACACCTAGCACAGAAACTGAGTAGAAAAGACAAAAAATTCCTCTTCAAAAGGAGAGCACAAAGCCCTGGAGCATTCCATGTTCACCATGAACACTAATCTGAGGAGACCTGGCACTGCTGGCTCACTGGGGCAGGACAGCAGTGCAGCAGGGCAGCAGGACAGCAGGAGAGCAGTGCAGCAGGGCATCAGGACAGCAGCAATGCTGGCTGATGAGCTGTCTGTCTGTCTGTCCCTGCAGCCAGCCCCTCGGTGGCTCTGTGCCTCGTGTGACGCTGCTCCCTGGGGCCGCCTGACCCCGGCTTCCTTCCCAGCCTCTCTGAACTCCAGGCCCTCCGAGCAGCAGCACCAGGGTATTTTTAGCCTGTTTACAAAGACACAGCAGCACATTTGTGTGCAGCCTGCAGGGAGGGAGCATAGGCCATGCAGGCAGCTGGCAGCAGCGTGGAGGGGGCAAAGGATGGGAAAGAACCAGAAGGAGCACCAGGAAAACATCACCATTTTGCCTTGCCTTTGATTAGCATTTGATAAATTTCCTTTAATAAAAATTTAGTAAATTTTAAAACTGTTTTTCTGGGGTTCATTCAAGTGCTGAGAGTTTCAGCACCCACCCCAGTGGCAGCTCAGTGCAGAAGCACCACAGGCTCTGCTGCTCCCCTCTGTCACTGTTGGTCACCACATGGTCAGAAGGAATCCCAGGGATCCACCAGCTGATCTATTATGCAGCCTCCAGTGGAAGCATTATCCCCTGTGGCAATTTCTTTCCTGAACTGTGGTGTTTGAGCTGAGGACAGCAGTCCAGCAGCAATGGCATCAGTTGTTGTCATAAAAGCAGCCAACCTTTGCCAGCTCCTCCAGGAAGCCACCTGGAGCTGGTGCACACAACTCACACCAGCATTGGGGTGTCCTGGCACCTCACAGAATGTGTGGCAAACCAAGAAGCAGCTGTGTTACAGCTCCTGCACCTGGGGCAGGGTGGCAAATACCACCCACAGCTCTGCCCCTTCTACTTATAAAAATATGTCCACTCTGCTTTCTCCCAGCTCAAAGGGCTCCCTGATGCTGCTGAACCTTCTCCACACCATCTGGAGAGAAGAGCTGCAGTCTGAGTTCTGGCTGCTGTTTTGCAGAAGAAAGAGAGCAGAACTTGTGTGACAGCTCCTCAGCACTGGCCATGCCTGACACTCCTCCTGACCAGCACATCCCCTACCAGCCTGTGATGAAACCCCCTCTGCGTGCAGGGGATTCTAGTGCTGCTCTGCTGGGACAGGCTCCACAATGCCAGCAGTGACTGGGCCTGTGCTGCTCTTCAGCCCAGCTCAAAAGCCCAGGGGCATGACCAGCACACTCAGATTAAACTGAGGATTTTCAAAGTGGTTTGAGGACCTTGGAGGCACAAAAATCGTAGATCTTGTACACAAAAGGAATTCCCAACACCCTGTTCCCCCACGGAAAGTCCCCAGTTAATCTGACAGCCTCTTTGCTCCATCCTGGTTGTGAACTGAAAGAAAACCTCAGCCCAAAGGGTAACTTGGCTCTTGCCTTGACAGAGGAACAGGGATGTTTACAATAACAATCCAGCCCCTTGGCACCTCTGAAAGGTCTGCTTATAACAAGTGAAGAGCTTATGGGCTTGGGGAAAAGAGAAATACCTTTACTCATTTTGAGCTCTCTCTCAGGGATGAGGAGAGGGACACCCACCTGGCCAGAATCAAAATGCTACAACAAAACCTCCTGTCTCTGTGAGATGAACACAGGCCCCAGGAGGAAAGATTTATACACAGCCCACCGAGCTGCCTGATAGAAAAAGAGCCTAGAAAGCTATTTTCAGTGACTGGAGCAGTTATTACTCCTGCCCTGGTGGGGATCTGCCAGATCCCTGCTGGGCACCCAGAGCAGGAGCAGCCCTGTGTGCAGTGCTCAGATCCCTGCAGAGCCCCTCACCTGCCCCCCAGCCCATCTCCATCCCCACACAGCCCCAGGGTCTGCTCTGCCCTCCTCTGCATCTGCTAATAATGCACAGCTGGGGGTGCAAGGCATGGGGAAAGGTGGCTGGACACAGAGAAGGATTCTTTCTGACACCCTGGAAAGGCTTCCTGAAAAACCACACAGGTTCAAGCTCACAAGTTTCTGTAGGCACCAAAATTGAAGGTTTAAAAGTGGCTCAGGTCACTTTTGGGCACTGCACGGCTGATTGATCCTGTCATGTTTTAAAGTGTCTACAGAACTCCAGCCAAACAAAAAATATAAAATATAATTCTATAGAAATCTGAGTATTTCCAACTCTACATGCAAATCATCAGCTCAAAATACCCACATGGTCCCACCAGGGCAAAGGCAGCTCTGTGGTGCGACAGAAAATGCAGCAGCGTTAAAGGAGCGCCAAACAAGTCAAGGTATTTTCTGTCCTTGATCAATGCCTGAATGACAGCAGTGTGGGGTCACTGCTGCCCTTGGACTGACCTGCAAGGCGTTTTTCCCTGGCTGTTCTCCAGAAGCCATCCCAGGCCCAGCTGCTGGAGCCCCCGGGGTGCTCGCTGAGGCATCTCCTGAGCTGGGGCCTCGCCGCTGCCATCCTCATCCTCATCCTCAGCACAGCCCTGGCACTGCTTCACAGCTCAGGACCAGGGCAAATCCATCCTCCCAGCTCCTGCCTCTGCAGGAGAAGGCTGCAGGTGGCTGCTGCCCATGGCTGTGGCAGGAGCAGGCAGGGCAGCAGCCCCAGCACAGCCCTGCCGAGGCTCAGCTCCCACCTCCTGTAAACACAGCTGTTCCTCCCACTGGGAGGATAAATAAGGAGCTAAGGAGAGAGGCCACGCACATCCCGGGAGCTCTGCACCTCTGCATTCCCAACCCCTGTGTCAGCTGTCTGCACACAGCTCTGATCACACAGGGTGGCAAGGCTTGGGCTTGGAGTTCATATTTTGGTTCATTTTGAACAGAGCAGCTCGGTCTAGAAGGAGAATAGGATGTTTCTCCTGTGTTAAGGGATTTACCTGAGTGATTGCTTTGTGCAGAGACCATTCTGTTGGAAAAGGACTTGGATTAAACATTCTCCAAAGACAAACTCCACTCCAAAGGTGCTTCTTTCCTGTGCTGTCCACTCTCTAGGCAGCCATGGGGATATAAAAAATCCTCTGCCACTTACCTGTCCACTTACATGCCTGGAAATAGGGCCCACACAAGTATGTTCTTCCCAGCACATGCAACCTGCAAAAATATGCACCATGCAAAAATTACGTTTAGGTTTCCTCCCCATTTGGGATGTGAGAATGAAACATCTGTACAGTGCGAGTGTGTATGTAGAAAAAGCAAATGCCAGGCTCCTAGCTCAACACTGGTGAAGCTCCTTGACAAAACCAGTCCTGGAGAAGAACAGCAATCAGTGGGGAGGTGACTTGGATGCCAGGTGGCTGCAGGTGGCAGCTGGTGGTACATGTCACACATCATCACTCCTGGTGCTGCAGCAGGTTTGGGTCAGTATCTCACAGAAATGGTTCCAGTGGGGTTTACTGAGGGGGGTTCAGCACACAGGAGAGGGGACAAGCTGCTGCAGCACACACATCACTGACATACGTGTCCTGACACACACATATGTCCCTGCCACACACAGCACTGCCACACGCATCATTGCCACACACACATCCCTGACACACACATCACTGACACACATATCATTGCCACACACACATCCCTGACACACACATCACTGACACACACACATCCCTGACACACACATATCCCTGACACACACACATCCCTTACACACACATCCCTGACACACACACATCACTGACACACAGCTGTCCCTGGCACACACACACACATTGCTGAAACACACATCACTGATACACACACATCCCTGACACACACATCAGTGCCACACTCCCCACTGCCCCAGCTGGTTGATCAGCAGCCCCCAGAGCTGCATGGATGCTCCTCACCGAGCACACCCTGCACCCAGGAGAGCTCTGAGAGCACCCTGGGACTCCCTGCAGCTGATTCCTTGATGCTGCAAGCCTGCATCCTGATTAAGATAACTCAATTAATGTCTCCCAGAGGAGGGAAACCCAGGGCTGGCAGGCACAGTGGCTGCTCTGAGCTGGGAGCTGCAGCACTGAGCATCCCCTCCTCAGAGCCCTGGGGGACAGGAGCCCTCCTCAGAGACCTGCAGAGCACACCTGGTGGCTCTCAGCCACACAGGATGCATTTCAGACAGCAAACTGGCATGCAGGACTGGTTTTTTTCCTATAACACCTGGAGTTAGTATCAGGATGAGGAGAAAGCATTAAGGATATGCTTCCATTACAGAAAGTTCTTTGGGTTTGGACAAATGCAATGCCCAGCTATCCCTGCAGGAGTGCCCAGGCCATGCAAGCAGCCATTCCCACTCCTCCTTGGCTTGTCCTTGGGGAATGCTCAGGGCAGGAATTGTCCTGCACAGGGTGACACACGCATGGCCACATCCAGGATGCATCACAGGGAATTACACTTCCACAAGGATGAGACTTAACATGACAGAGGCATTTAGGGTTGAAAAATTACATAAATGTCCTCCTGAGCTCCAATGGCAGACACACATATGGAGGAGGCTGTTTTCCACCCCAGTGAGCTGCATGGGGGGACATGGGGACAAGCTGAACCCCAAAAGGGCAAAGCAGAGCTCCTTGGCAGGGCCATGGCAGCTGGGGACATCTCACAGCCTTTGGAGTGGCTGCTGCTCAGGGGGAGGGAAAAGCACCAGGAGAAGCTGGGATTGAGACAGCAAAGTAGCAATATTATGCTCATTTTTGCTGATTTTGGGACACATAATGCTAAATCCCTTTAGTGTCACCTCCCACTGTAGTTATGCTAACAGAACCCAGGGCATTTTAGTTCTAAAAGCAGTGAAATTAATTCTGTGCCTCCTGCAGGGCTGTGCTGTGAGCCTGGCCCCAGGGCAGTGCAGGTCCCCTTGTGCTGATGAGGAAAGGACATGAAGGAGCCACCAAGGCACAGGGCTGACCTGGCTCCTCCCTGGCAGCTTTTCCCAGTCTCTGCTCTCCCCTGGGCACTGGGCATGTGCCACTGTCTGTCCCAGCTGGCACCTTCCATGTGGGGACAGCAAGGGCGAGCTCCAGGTCTGGTGTCTCTTAGCACAAATTCTTCATTTCACTTTTTACCTGATGAGCCCAGTGAGTCTGTGGCCATCACCTACAATTTCACCAAACTATCACAGCTGCAAAGAAGCAAATCTGTTTCATAAAGCCAAAAAAAAATCAATGTACAGTCAGGCTGCTCATAGAAAGGAGTTAAAGTACCTCCTGTTGTTTCCCAGCCACGGCCCTTAAACATGAGGAGTGCTAAAAATAAAGCTGTGCTAGGAAAAAGCAGCAAAGAGCTCCACATTCCTAGAGGCTTCTCACACTCACATCTCCGCCCTGGGACTCCTGTGAGGCCCCAAACATTTCCCCAAACATCAGGCCATTGCAAGATGAAGCAAACATCCTCTCTCAGCAGATGTGCTTCAGTAATGTTGGCATTTTTAATTCTCCAGAATGGTAAAACAACATACTTAAAAAAAAAAAAAACCAAACTAGCAAATGATCATTAGGGTTTCTGCAAAAATCATCTGAATGTGTCCATAGCATTAAAGGCCATAAAACAACTGGTTTTATGCACAATTTAGCTTTTCCCTTGTGGAGAACTCAAGTGTTTGGGCATCTGGATTTCATCTGCACCTGAAGAGACCGTGGGTGTGATGCTTTAAGTGCTGGCTGCAGCTGGTGACCATGTGTTGGGACACTGCCACTCTCTCTCAGGAAGATTTAAAGGAGTGTGTGATCATGTGCATACTGTTAAAAAAAGATAAAGAACAACCTTAACAGCTGAGGTTGAACTCGAATCATTCTTTTGCCCAAAAAGACATCTTTATTAGCTAGCACAGAGGAGTATTTATTCAGAGTAAAATGAAAATGGATGGGTTGAAGATAAGCAGCTTATCAGTGAGCCAAAGGCCTCTGGCAGCACTCATGGCTGTTGGAGCCAGCCCAGGGGTGCCCTGTGCCTCAGCCACGGCAGAATGTGCTGAAAGTCTGGGGGAAAAGGCAAATCTGATTTTTCTTTACATGCAGAATTTGGCCATTTCAGCTGCTAGAAACCAACATGAGAGATTTCCTTCCCCTCCAGTCATCATTTCCCAGGAGAGGCCATGCCAAGGGAGAGGTTTCCCTGGCAGAGGGAGGCTGTCACTGGTCAGATATCCCCAGTTAATGCCCACTCAGAGCAAACCTGCTGTCTGCTGTCCAAACCCCAGTACAGCCCCTTTACAGTGGTAAAGGCAGCCCAGGTCTCAGCCCCAGCCACATCCCTCTGTTACAAACAACACAGAGATCACTTCTTCCCTGCTCCAAAGGAGTTTTCAACCAAGATTTGAAGGTTATTTATACAAGGCAGGACAAGCAGCACTGTGGGACTGCAGACAGTTACACTGGCAGTCGTTCTCTTGGGCAAGCCCTCTGTCCCTTGTGAGGGACCAGCTCACACTGTCTCACAGGAACTGGCACTTCCACCCCCTGGGCAGGCTCTGGGTGGTGGGACAGGGCTGGGGAACTGCTCCACATGGCACAGAATTCACAGAATCACAGAATCACTGGGTTGGAAGAGACCTTCAAGATTACTGAGTCCAACCCAGCCCCAACAGCTCAACTAAACCTTGGCACCCAGTGCCACATCCAGGCTTTGTTAAACACACCCAGGGATGGGGACTGCAGCATCTCCCTGGGCAGCCATTGCAAAACTTTATCACCCTTTCTGTAAAAAACTTTTTCCTGATATCCAACCTGTATTTCCCTTGGTGCAGCTTGAGGCTGTGCACTCTGGTTGTGTCAGTGCTGCTGGAGAAAGAGCCCAGCCCCACCTGGCTACAAACACCTTTCAGGAGCTGTAGAGGGTGCTAAGGTCACCTCTGAGTCTCCTTTTCTCCAGGCTGATCCTGTTTTGGATGCTTTGCTGCCCAGAGCTCCCAGAGCAGAGGGTGGCATCAGCAGCAGAGGGGCTGTGGTAGCTCACAGGATCCTGGCAGGGCAGGCTGGGGCAGTGCTCACACATGTAGGGGGATGCAATATAAGGAAATGGAGGTAGTATAGAAAGTAATCTTACCCCCTAAAGAGTTGCAGCTGGGTTAATTATTAAAGATTAGGAGCAGGCCTGATGTTAACAGGGCACATCTGCAGCCAATAAGAAGAGTGTTATAAAGGAGTGGATTGGGTGGTTGAGGGGAACTGGAGTCAGTTGGCTGCAGTGAGGACAGGGCAGAGTCAGTGCCCAGAGGGGCTGCCTACACGAAACATCAGGGTGTGCAAAACTCTGGCAATACAGAACCCTTGCAATGTAATGATAACACACACACAGCCACTGCTCCCCTTACTCCCAGTCAGACACAGGCTCCTTCTTGGCAAGGGTGAGACCTGCAGGGCTCAGGGAGTCCCAAGGGGCACCCAGGGCTGCAGCCACAGCCTCCAGTTTGTACCTGAGCATGGAGCAGCTCCCAGCAGGGACCTGCTGCAGCTTTGCCCTAAGGAGCACAGAGTGGGGCCCTGAACAAACCCAAGCCAGGGCTGATAAAATGAGGGGTGGGCTCAGCCTGACTGTGTGAGAAGGCCTTGCCAAAGCTCATCTCCCAGCCCAGGATGAGCTGCCAGAGCTGAGCTGCAGGCAGCAAGCACTCAGCTGCTCCTGTAACCCTGCTTCCCCCTTCCCTCACTCAGGAAAGTTTACATTACATGTTACATTCCAGGAACATGCAGAACCTGGAAATAGTGCAGCTATTTGTAGTTTATACAAAAAGAGTGTCATTTAATACCTTTAAAAATTCTGGAAATCGATGGTGATCCTGTCATGGAACACTCTGCAGCCAAGGTGCTCATTTATGGACACCTGGTTGTTCATCAATTCTGATTTTTAAATCAGCTTGTTGTTCTGATGTCCTTAAGCTATGGATTTCCTTTTAAATGATAGCTGCCACATAGCCTTGCTAATTTAAAACTCTGGCCTTCCATAATTGTTCCCTGGAACATATGAAACTTCCACACCAGGAGAACAGCAGACAGCCTTCCAATGAGGCTGGGAGCCCGTGCCAGCACAGGGATTTTCACGCTATTTTAAGCATTTACAAGTTGTCTCAAGCCTTAAACGATAAAAACATCGAGTAGTGAGAGTGCACTGAACTCAATATTTTGCTGTTGAGGCAGCCTAGTGGGAACATGCTAGAGCAAACATTTGAATGTAAGCACCAGCTGGAGGCTCTTGCTGCAGCTCTGCCACCAGGAGCTGGTGTGAGAACAGGAGCCCTGAGCAGGAGCTGCTGCCCTAGAAGGAAAGGTATGAGCTCTGGGAGGTGCTGAGGGAGCACAGCCACACCAGTGACAGCAACGGGCTGAAGGTGGCAATAGACGACTTAAAAGGAGCTGGTGGGAACAGCTTAGAGCCTTAAGGGAGATTCTGTTCAGGCTCAGTCATTCATGAAAACTTGTTGGAGCAGGTTGACTTCATCACCCTGCCAAGGGGGAGGTGCCCAGGGTTACCAAAGCCCAGCACATCTCCTTTGCTCTCTTCACACACATCCTGCAGGCTCACAATGGTTTTAATGAGTTACTGAAGCCCAGCATATCTCTATTCCCTTTACACACATTCTGCAGGCTCACAAGAGCTTTGGTGACACAAAGCATTCCCTGTGTGTGACAGAAGCCCTGCCACACCAGGCACAGGGGGCACCCAGGGGTGTTTGCTGCCAGCTGGCCCAGGTACACACCACACCTGTGTGTCACAGACACATTTTATGAAAAATCCTTTCATTAGGATCTTTTCTCCTGAGAAGCTGAGAGGCCTCAGAAATGACATGTAACCAATAATTATCTGCTGCTGTGGAATGCAACAGGTGCATCTTTGATTGGTCCCATGTGGTTGTTTTTAATTAATGGCCAATCACAGTCTGGCTGTCTTGCACTCTCTGGTCAGTCACAAGATTTTATTATGATTTATCTTTATGAAATATTTTATTGTATATATTATCTTTATGATATCTCTTCGTTATGATTCCATTCCTTTGTATTCTTAGCTAGCCTTCTGATGAAATCCTTTCTTCTATTCTTTTAGTATAGTTTTAATGTAGCACTTTCTTTTAATATAATATCTATCATAAAATAATAAATCTGCCTTCTGAAACACAGAGCCAAGATTCTCATCTCTTCCCTCATCCTGGGACCCCTGCGAACACCACCACAGCTGTGTGCCCAGCCTGGCTCCGAGGGCACCCTGGGGGCTGCTGAGAGGGGCTCTGGGCTCCAGCAGGGCCAGATCCGAGCTCAAAGCCCTGGTGAGCCCTGGCATGGGTGTCCTGGCAAGCCAGAAATGCAGCGCTGCAGGCACTCAGGCTTTGCTGGCTTCCAGAGCAGCTGCAGCTCTCGGAGTTTAGCTGTTAATTGCAAACCCGAGATGTGCAGGGGTCTCTGCTTTGGCCCACATGTCCAAAGAATGAGTCAGAACTCAGTTTTTCAATCTTGAAGTTGTTTATTAATTCTTATCTGTAAAATTTTCTTTCTGCCCAGCCGAGATCTGGTCAGCAGGGCAGCCACAGGCACTCTGACTGCCCCTGGGGCAGTGTTGTCTTTTTATACTACAAACTAAATATAACATATTTACACTTAATTCCCAATACCTATCACCTATGTTAGACAGTGCACTTCTACTCTAAACCAATCCCAAAGTGCCAACATCACTGCAGAAGATGGAGACCAAGAAGAAAAGCTGGACACGCCCAAGTTCCTCCATCTTGTCCCCAAAACCCCCATTCCAAAAATCCTAAAATCTACATTTTCACCCTGTGATAATTTTATTATTATACTATTTAAACTTCTGTGGCTTTCAGGTCCTCATACAAAGCTGGTAATTTGCTCCAGGGGTCATAATCAAACCCACAGGTGCTCTGGGCTTTGTGCCAGGGTCTCTGAGCCCCCTGAACAACTCTGGACACCCAGAGGGATGTACTGAGTTACTGAGTTCCTACATCCAGCCAGCAAGGATAAACTGCTGCAGTGCTCAGCAGCCCCAGAGCAGCAGTTCTGCCCTTCAGGAAGGGCTGGTGCCACACTGGGGAGGGGCTGTGCCCTGCAGAGCTGCTCCACCAAGCCATGAGGGAGTCACCTGACAAACAAACCCCAGCACCTGTTTAATGAAAAAGGACTGTAAAATGATATTTTAAGAATGAAGGCATGTTTTCCAGTAATCTACACAGATATTATCCACAGCCAAATAGCAGCGAAGAGTCCAGAGCTGAAGGAGTGATTTTATTTTTAAAATAAGATGCACTCAGTTTCCCATGAAATCCTCTGAAAGGAAAATATTGTGCAAAAAACCCCAACACACTCCAGTGTTCAGTCTCAGAACAATAAATTTATAAGCATATACCAGGCTAAAAATTGGCAGCTCAAGAGGATCACATCTCTGAGGACAGAGAACCAAGAGCCAAGCACACATTGTTAGTCTGAAAGAGATCCTCCCTTTGAATGAAATTCAGTTGTTGTAGGCGTGGGAGCTGGAGGGGACAGGACAGCAGCCTCCTGTTTCTTCAGGGAACACAGGCATGACTGAAATCATGAATGATGCTCTGAATGAGAATCATATTTCAAACAAACATGTAAGTGACAAGTGTTACTTCAACATGTCTGGTTTCGTATCTGCTGAAAGGGCTGTTAGGAAATCTCTAAAAATGATGGATTTTTTTTTTTTACTCCAGCAACACTTGCCATCAGCGTGAGCTGCAGCAACTGGGAGGGAGGCTCCAAGTGTGATGTTTATCTCAGAATTTTGTTGAAACACTCTGATTCAAAAAAATATGTTCCAATAATTACAGTGACTAGAGATTAGAGATGTGTTAATTAAATATTGTGAGGAGTGACCCAAAGCTTTGCTGTGTCATTAAATCACATTGTAAGCTGTTTTTGAGGTTAAACAGCACATCCTAGGCACAAGAACCCACCAAGTGTGAGACCCACCTTTGCCTCTCATGAGTAAACATGGTGTTGGAAGTAATGTCTGAGGCAGATGCC
Source organism: Zonotrichia leucophrys gambelii (assembly GCF_028769735.1). Lineage (NCBI taxonomy): Eukaryota > Metazoa > Chordata > Aves > Passeriformes > Passerellidae > Zonotrichia > Zonotrichia leucophrys. The sequence goes on from NC_088183.1 coordinate 13,930,785, forward strand.
CCTTCCAGGAGCAAAGGCTCCCCTTTCCCCTGGGCTGGCTGCCAGCAGGAGCAGCAGCACAGGTCACCCCTGCTCACACAGCCCCAGGGGCTGCCCCAAAGGAACCCCAGGGTGTTTCTGGGTCATTCATGAGCAGGGATGGAGCAGGTGGGAAAGGCTCCCCAGGGCCAGTGCAAGGTGCAGCCCCTGTGCCCTCAGCTGCTCTGGGCACACCCAGGGATGCCCCAAGCCCCAGATCAAGCCCAGGGTACCCAGAGCACTGTCTAGCTTGGATAAAACTTAGCAAAAATATTTTAAAATAATCTTAGAATGGCCCTGAGATAGGTTCAGTTCTTCAGTGGCTTCTGCCTTTCAGCAAAGCCCACCTGGAACAAACCAGAGGTGCAGAATTCAACATTAACTTACAGGTGAGCTCTGAGGTGGGGGTCAAGGCAAATTTGGGTTCCTTTGCTCCAGAAGAGCCACAACAACCCCTGCAAGTCCAGCCAAGGGATGTCCCAGTTTTCAGGCACAACTCTAGAGTGGGGCTGGAGCTGTGACTCCTTTTGCAAACACATTGCTTGGATTAACACAATCCTGCTTATCAAGAAAAATTGAGTATTTTTTTCTGCACAAGATATTTAATAATAATTTTTTTTTTGCACAAGATATTTAAGAATTCTCCCTGAAAATTACAGGGACATCTGTGGAGGAGCTGGTGACTCAAAGGGACCCCCTCAAGCAGGACCTGCAGCTGACCCAGCCTTGGTTCACTTTCAGTCACATCATTTGCAGGCCCATGTCCCCAGCATTGGTCACTACCTGCAAAGGTGATGAAAACTCTCAAAGCAAAAGCAAGAAAACTCCGGAAGAGCTAGGGGGATTATTAAAAGTCATGTATGTTTGCTGGGCTGGTTAAACAACCTTCCAGTTTTGATGTGAGAGTCTGTTTTCAAAAATGTGTTTTGGTCAAAGTTTAAATGCCTCTGATGGCTGGCACATAAAATTGATAATGGAGATGATGGTAAAGAGATGCAGACTTGAAAAGGGGCACCAAAGTGTAACAGGAAGGGGGATTTAGGTCTCACACAAAGCATCCTGGGTTGCAGGGGATCACTGTATATTTTTAACACCTATAGTTAGATTTCTTCTATCAGATGTACTGGAGCTAAATTAGAAATACATAGATGTTTTCATCTTATTGCAAAGTTTTATACCTTCTCAGTGATGTCTCATGGGCAGCTCCTTGTAGCACTGACTCCTTCACAGCACAGCCAACAAACTCCAACTCTCTCCTCACCCAGCTAACCCACTCTTTTGTAGCACTATTCTTCTTATTGAACACAGCTGTGGCCTGTTGAGGGCAGGCCTGTTCCTAATCTTTGGTGATCAGTGCAGCTGCAGCTCCTCAGGTGTGAGATTACCTTCTGCACTATCTTTATTTTCTCACATTCTATCCCCCCACATATAGCAGGTGTGCTAGAGCTAAATTAGAAATACATGTGGATTATCTCTGAATAGAAATACTCTGAGTAGAAATACTCTGGATTATCAAATCCAACCATGGACCCAGCTCTGCCAAGCCCATCACTGAACCATGTCCCCAAGTGCCACCTCTGTGTGACACAAAACCATATGGGAGAGTGCCCAGTGTCACTGGCCTGGGTTACAGGCAAGAGGGGACTCTCACTCACCCAAACAGATCCCAGATAAAATATGGGGGAAATCATGGCACTGAGGCAGAGCCTATAGAGCCCTGGGAGGGGGGGAATGAGCAGTTATTTTCGTGTCAAGATTAATCTTGGGTTTGTTAGCTGTTACAGAGGAAATGGACACGGAGCTGAAGTGCAGCCACAGCCAGTGAACTGTCACCAGTCAGCCTAAAATAAATACCCCATTAATGTCTGAGGCTGGAACATGCTGTGGAGTGTTTTGTAACCATATCTGAGCTCAGGGAGCCTCCTGCACACTGCAATGTTTGCCTAAAGCTCTTCTCTTGGTCTGGCAGCAGAGCTGTTTGCATTGGCATCTCTGCCCCTCTTCAAGGTCCCAGTGTGAGGGAGAAAAGCAGCTGAAAATGGAGAAGTTGAAATCACACCCCTCTTATGAGATCCCCAGAGGTCCCATTCTCACCCTTCAGAGCAAAGAGCAGCAGTACTTGGTGTGAAAGATGCTTATAACATCTCTAACACATTCCTGCTGGGAGCTGGAACACATTTTTTACAACTGCCCTGTAGCAGGACTGAGTATGTGTTTGTCTGAAGGCTTTTTCTCACTGTCCTTCTCTATGTTGTCTGTTTTCCTGTGGTAGCAGAATCAAACCCTATTCCTCAAAGGATATGAAAACTTCAGGACCAAAGTGTTTTCCTGTCTCATGCAGGTCTGTTTGAGCTGACAAACACCCCAGAAATACCAGAAACAGCTGGGGTGTTTACCCAGAGATAAAGAGATGAATTGGGAAAAGCTGAGAGCAGCCCCAGCTGTCAGCAACACCTCATGCAGAGGCTGGAAGGGATCAGCTGGTCCCTTCTATAAGCAAAAGGTCTCAGGCTCTTGGAATTTTCACCTTTCCTGATGGTGCCTCAGCCTAAAACTGCACCTGTGGGTCACAGTGGGCTTGGGAAAGGCAGTGGTGGAAAATGCTGGTTTCCAGAGGATGGGGAATGTCCTCAAAAGTGGCTGCCATTAAAAACCCAGAAATAGCCAGAAAAGAGATCAGTTTATCAGGTGCTGCACACTTGCAATTCCCCTGGTATCAATTTACAGAGCATGTGGGGGTGTCAGTGTTGGTCTGGGTTGTGCCTTTCCCCCCTTATCCTTCTGTGCTCTGCTCCCAGGTGTTTGTGCAGCTCAGCAATGTGCATTTCTTGGAGGGCAAATCCTCCCCTGAAGTCTCTACTTGACCAGGGGACAGAGGAGAAACAGAAACTTGGGGGAAAGCAGGGAGGGTCCAAAGCATCAGCTCAGCTCTGCCCACAGCCTGTGCAGCTCTCCAGCAGGGACCTGAAAATAAATGCCTTTTCCTCAAATTACTGCTCTAAACCCTTGTGCACCCTACAAGGGAATTTTCCCTGAAGTTTTATTGTCTGCTATCAAATGGTATCAGTAACTCTCCACAAACCAGCCCAAAGCCTGGGATATAAAATGTGCATGAACAGATTTCATTAGAGGCAGCTCAGTGATTTACATATCTGGACACATCTGGGTTATGAAAGACTCCACCTTTGATCCATTTACACAGCCCCTGCAGGAAAGTGAGAACACACATCAGTCAGGGATTGCACAGGCTCTCCAGGCTGACAGGCACCCACAAATCTGTGGATTTTGGTTGACATCTGCCTGCTCCCTCCAGCACAGCACAGCCAACCCTGGCACTCCTGTACCCCAAAACTGCACAAAGTGGATACCTTTATAGAACACCAGTAGACAGACAGACAGGCCTTTAGAGCAGGGAGTTCCACTCCAGGATTTAAGGGCAAACTTAATTTTTAATCGGCATTTCTAAAAATAGGGAAGTTACAAGTGTAATTAAATTAGAGGTTTTCATTTTTTGAGTTCAGCAAAAATTCAAATACAGCTGGCTTGAGTAGTCTTACAGTAAGAGGAAGTCACTTGTTTCATACAAACTTCTTAAAAAAAATTAAAAACAGATCACCAGCTAAGAAGTAATGAAGCTTAATCCTGGACCCTCAGCTTGCACATGGGCTGCACCAGAAGCAGTTAAGGACCCCAGCTGAAATGCAGACCAGCTTCCACAAAAGGCTACTGCAATTCCCTCCATGAGGTATTTCTGCATGTAAAAAAGCACACTGAACAAATCAGAACTCCCTAAACTTGTAAAGAATTTGTGTTCCCCTAAAAATCATCACTGTGGTGCAGACCTCATTGGAAATGCAACACAGGAAGGAGTTTTCATTTCTGGTGGGTTACAGCAAAGCTTTGTGGTTTGGATGGCTAAAATATTTGCAGAGCACCCTGAAGGACCATCTGTGCCACAGCAAGCCTGTCCCAAGCTGCAGTGCCAGGATGCTGCTGTGGCTCACACTCCCCTGCTCTCAACTTCCTGCCCACTGGGACCCCTCAGGATGACAAAATTTGGCATTTCAAAACATAAGCAAAGGGCAATTCCAAGAGAGGGGTGGTTTATATACAGCCTGCACTTGGCACATGAAGGTTTTATTCAGTAAAACGTGACACTGGGCTCCCCATGCCTGTGCAGGGAGCAGCAGGTGCTCCCAGGTGGATTTGGAAGGGAAAAGCTTAGAATGCTTCCAGAGCACATTTCACTCTTCAACACTGCAAACCAGGCACATCCAGTGTTTCTGAAAACGGCACCTGAATCCAAAAGCTGAGAATTATCAGCTTATGAGAGGAAGAAACGAACATGAAACCACAGCAGTCACAGATATTCTGCCACAACCCCCAGTATCAAATGTTGCAGAAATTTACAATGCCAAAAGAAAAGAACACACCCAAAAATCCCTCCCACAAAACCCACAAATGCAAGCCAGCCATGAACAATCTCAAATTATTTATTAGGAAAAGACAAAGTACTGTTTCAACATTCGTACAGAACAAATGGCAATGAAACCAGGAAAATAAACTGTAAAAAGTAGGCCCATGACAGAGGAGTTGGTTTATGACAAAGCAAATGAAATCCAAACTTCACTCATGCAAACAAGCAGTAAAGAATTATTTACAGTTTTGATGGGATGAATTACAGCATTGTCCATATTTGGGCCCAAATCAAATTACTCAGTGACATATTAAAGGGATCTAATCTGTACATTCAATAATGAGAATCTATAAAAAGAAAAATAATTTAAACAATTTACAAGAGCTGTATTACAGATGGCATAAAGGCATCATTTACAAGAGCTGTTTAACAGGTGACACAAAGGTATTCATGAGTAATTTATGATGAAAAATTTGTAGCACATATTTTTACATCACATCTTCAGTGTCTGAACAGTAAACAGGAAAGCAGAGACATACCATGAGTGCAATGTAATAGAATAAGGCAACTTAACCAAATGGCTCTTCAGAGAACTTCCATCCTACCAGGGCTTACAAGTTACACATTTGCCTCTCTGCTTTGCTAACTAAAACAAATATTTGAAGACAGCATCTAGTGATTACAAGGCCTGCACATGATGAGACAGTAAATGGAAAATTAAATGTTTGTTTGGTAAAATGCCAAAACTCAAGAATGTAAAAGTGCAGGTTATCTAAAGCCCTCTATACCCTAACACAAACACATTAATTTTCATGTTCTAGCTGTTGTAATTTCATGTCTCAAAATACTAATTCACTAGTCTTTCATAATGCACAATCTGAAACTAATACACCTCCTCCCAAAGCTTGAATTTACTATTTCTTAAACTGATGCCAGAAGTATGAATTGTGAAATGTCAGCAATTTATAGCAAAGATTAGCAACCAGCACTCAATATTCCAGTTCATTTTATAGGTGACACTAATTAGCACATTGAGATTTTATAATACTTTAAATGGGTATTTCTGACTTTTCAACAGCTTTCCTAAACACTTTCAGTAGTGGCTGACATTCTTGGAAGTTTTAGCAGAGAACAAATGCCAATTGTGTTCTGCTTGACACAAATTTGTGCAAAGAGCTACAGTAACAAAACAAAACAAGATGAACATGGAAATGCAGCTATGAAAACCCATCTGTCTCCTGATGTGCCACGGGCCTCACATAAAGCAGCACAGGAAGCCACACCTGCCAATGACTTGCCACATTAACACACACAGTCAAAAAAACCAAACCCAAAAGGGAAACTCAAAAATAAGGCCAAAAAGTATTGGCAAATGATAAAATTTAAGTCTGTCAAAAGGACCAGGCCATAAATATTTTATTTACAATTTCTATTTAGAATCTTTATTTTCAACAAATGATTTAGCACCAGCAGGAATATGCAAAGTAGCATTACTGTGTTCCCCAGGCAGAAGACCTTGAGGCCAAATCTTGCTCATTAGTTTAAAAGAATGATTTACTGAAGTAACTACAGAGTGAGCAGGATTTGACACTCAGTTATGCAAACTGAGATTGCTCAAACATATTCCATTAGCACATTAATAATTACAGACATATTACAGCATCATCTGAGATGTTTTCAAAAGTGTGTTTTTAAGAATACTTAATATGCTTTCCATGTGTGATGCAAATGAAACTAATAAAACAGGCTTCTTTACAGACTTTCGTTAACTTAGAGAATTACTAATTTTACCACAGTTGACAAAATACTGGTGATGTATTTTGGGATACATTGGTAAAACTTTAAAGAACTTTGAGCAGGAATTATTCTTCTACACTGTATTTTTTTAATCTCCCATGGTCATATCTGAGGACTAAATTCTCTCTCATTTTATTCACAGTGATTGTGAAACCCACCAGCTGTGACTGTGCATTAATGGGAAGTGAAAGAATTACCACACCCAAACAGAAACTGTGTGTCCCCAGCTCTGCCCTGGGACCTACAGGCCTTGCTCAAACACTTCCAACCTGACCCACAGATGTTTGGTCACTTTTTAACCTCAGCAAAGCTCTGTCACATATTATATGGTTTTTAAGCCTATATAAAGAGATGTAGATAAGAAAAAAAAGAAGTGACAAGGGAAAGAATTAGTCTTGTTCTAACTGGAACTGACCAGAAGTAGCTCAACAGAACCACACTGACCTTCACCTCTGCTCTGAAGTCACTTCCTCAGGATTGCAGTGGTATCCAGAATGCCCACAATCAAAGTGATATTTTAAAACAGCTTGACTGCAAATTTATTCATTAATGAAAATTACTGACTTGATGTGAAAGACACCATCTAATCTTCATCTAGCAGAGAACTACTCTAGATAAAAGACCTTTTAATTAGTTCCAAACATTAAAACCCCATAACTATTTTGAAATACTTAGAAATGAGAAGTTATTTCAATGGATCTGGAAGCAGGTGTTTCCTGAAAACCTGTACTGGGTAGAGACAAAGAGTATTCCAGCCCTTACAGGCACCTTGCATCTATACCAACCCAAGTGCAAGCAGGAATGTCACAGCAGCACTGAGGGAGCAGAGGGTCCATCAGGTGAAGGCAGAGCTTTTGACTGTACAGCTGAGGCCAAGTGGGACAATGTGGGTGGTTTCTCCTCTTTCCACCCTGGAACTCTCAATTATGAGCACCTGCTGGCAGAATCACACAAGTGCTTGAGGGAGTTAAACATCTTCAAAAGGCAGGGCAGACACCTGAACACACTTTGGAACTCTTGAGCAAACTAAGACACAAAGTGCATCACTGCAGCTTCTCTCTCAACTCCTAAATATATCAAGACTTTACTAAAAAGAATGAAAAATTGTTTGTATTTAAACCTCTGATCAGTTCAGTAAAGAAAACTGAGGATGTTTTAATTCCAGCCTGTTAAATATTCAAGATGTATTGTAAGAGTTCCCCTTTCATTCAAACTGCAATTACCCAAGAAGACTTAGAAAGGTCAAAGTGGTTATGTGTAATAGCTTGGAATAACTTCACCTAAGATTGAACTTCTCTACCCAGAAATAAACAGTACTTATCTCATTATAAACTTGCATGATTTTTAGGGAGATAATGATACAATAAAACTGTGCATAATACTTGAAAGGACCAAGCTGGAGGGATAAGACCAAGAAATGCAAAATCCTTACCCCAAGACTAAGGGCTACAGGGATAGGAAGCCAGAAACCTGATGATTTTTTCCTGGTATCTCCTGCTACACTGCATTAAGGGGATCATCTCCATGGCCAATAAAATGACGTTCCATTTCTCTGGTAAGTAATATTGGGTAGGAAACCTCATGGATAAAGTCCCAGTACCATAAAATTGGCATTATATGAAAAACTCAAAAGGCACTCACATGGCTGACTGAGCTGCAGATGATTACACATTCAAAAGGGATCTTACTTTTACTTTCAAGAACTATCACAGAACTTTCCTCTAGAAAGTGTTTCCACTTGAGAAGACCACAGTAGTCCTGAGAAAACCCCAAATTTTCTCTACTGTAGTACATCACACTGAAACAATTCACCCTAAAGCTCCTTCAGCCAATTAGCTCTGAGGAAAAGAAATGGCAAGGGTGAAAGTAAAAACAGACTAGCAGGAAAAAGCAACTTACTTCAGTGACTCATACAAAAGAAACAAGCATTTTCAACCTGTTTACAAGAGAATTTAGAAGAAAAGACATTAAGGCTTATCTTGCAATTATTTGTGATGCCTATCATTTCTCCTGGTGGTAGAGTCAATCTTTGGAGACTCTGGTAACAAGTTCTGAGCTGACAGAAAATGAGATGAAACCCAAAGATGTGGCTTAAACACAGGACCCCTGGGCTTTACAGTAGGGCTTGACAACTGCTGTGGTTGCTCTTGTAATGAAGTAACAATTGTGCTGATAAAATTAGCAACAGAAAGCCAATTTTTTTTAGAAGCTCAAGGGAAATAAAACAGAGGTAGGGCATACTTTTTGATTCTCACAGTAGTTTCTATACAGTACAGCTATTCAAGAATTACTCCATTTGCTTATTTTATTTGTAACTCTGTACAGCTTACTTAAAAAATGTATGTTAGGTCACATCAACTTCAATTGGTTTAATGAACTATGGGTATTAAGTAATCATCTTCTATATGTGCTTTTGGTTAAATATACAAGTAGCTTCTAACTACTGCTTCAAGAGGACTGAGTATCACAACTGAAGTAGCAATAAACATGGGCTAAAGGAACTGTTTCTAATGGAGTGTAGTATGTCTCCTAAAGCACCCTTTGTGAGTAAAATATGCAGTTAGTTTGCAAAATTTTCAGCAGGCTGCCAGAACATTCAGAAAATTAAGTTTATACACAGTTTTATAACCAAAGAAAGGTTACTTTTGATAGTCAATCCTAACTCAAAAGGAACAGTTTACAGCATTTATAAAGACATTCTAGAAAAACTGCATTCACTTATTTTCTGAAGTGCTCTGATTAGCATTAGATCAGCTGAACCGTGAGTGTAATTTTTAGTTGTTTATGTCTATAGTGAAACATCAAAGCAAGCACAATGCAAATGGAGTACAAGTACCAGGAAAAGCAACAATAAATGGAACTGCATTTGGGATTAGCATTGCACTTAATGAGTTGCCTACTCTAAGGTACTGTACTCTGAAAGGACCACAGAAAATTTTAAAAGCAAAACCCTATGATGTTAGTTTGGGGCTTTGAATTTTGAGAAAGAGAAGAGTGAAAATAGCACAGGGGTTTCTAACACAAGGGGGATGTATCTGTAAATACAACACAGCCATGCTGTGGAATACTTGAGCAATCAGTTTTAAAAACCTTAAACCCCAAGATATGAATGTGTCTGGGTCTGGTTGCTCCTCATGCACTTACAGGAAATAAATTTAACAGGAAAATATCACAAAATTGGGTAGCTTTAGTCCACAAAAAGTCATACAGCTACTTACTGTATGATAGTCCTGTAAGTTTAAGATCTCATGCCCTGGCTTCAGGACTGAAGTTATTGTAATAATCATAACTGTAAATTTTAAAAGTCTACAGAAAACCCCAAAAATCAGTTCCAGAGTATGGATTTTATCCCAAGGCCACAATTTGATGAATGGTTCCATATTGCAAGTGCATTAAAATATTGGTCCATTTGCTGCTGCAATACAAACTCTGATGTTGTCCTCAACTTCCAAAAGCAAACTTCCAAATCCAAAAGTAACCTTTCAACTTCAACATCTGCTTGAATTCTGATCAACTCTTACAAAATTACAGGGAAATCACAACTTCAAATCAGTAGGATGGGGCAAAAATTTTCCCAAACCTCTACAGAAACAAGCCAAAGCATCAGAATTATGAGGTCCCATAATTAGTCTATTTTATAATGATTTCTTCAATTCTCTCAGGCTTTAGGGTACCTTTACAAATGATGATTCATGATGGAAGAACTTATGAGACAAAAAAAAAAAAAAAAGTAATCCAGAAGGCATTTTGGAAGTCATGTCCTCAAAAAAAAAAAAAAAAAAGACCAAAAAAACACCACAACAAAAAAAAAAACTTCCCCTAAAACCTGCCTCCTTTAATCACTGAACTCGTTTCCAAATCCAAACAAAGAGAGAGGAGTCTTCCCAAAACACCAGCTGAATCTTCCAATAAATTAAGGTATCTTCAGAAAGCCTTCAAAATATCAACTGCTTAATCTGCTGCTTTGGCTGATTTTCTGCGTTTCTATTCTTCCCACTGGAAATTAAAGCATTAATATTACACATAAAAATAAAATAATTACTATGTTTACTGTGGGAAGCAATTGTCTACAGTTTCCTCATCTTGTAAATAGTACCTGGCTGTCTTTTGTTTTCTGTAAGAACACATAAATCTTGTGCTCATAATAACAGCATAACTAATGAAAATAATTTTTTAGTCATCAATTCTATATATAAACTTATGGGCCTAAAGCCTTGGGGCTAAACCTGCAATATTTGCATCCTGAGCACTTAAGGGTTTGGCATTCCTTCTTCTGGAATTTCTGGAAAGTTGTTTTCAGAGGATGTATTGCATATTAGAAGTTCACTACTGGCTACACGTACCAAAGAACATAAATTACAGCCACAAACAGTTCACTTGCCAATGCCCAGCAGAGTGAAACCCCGTTCCTTACAACAGCAATACTCAGTAGCTTCATCACTTCTTAGAAGAGTTACAGAAAATCAGCTTTTTTCTCCTCCCCTCCCCAGATTTGATTCCCATCGACATAAACAAGTGTCATTCAGGTGGAAAAGAGTTCAGTGTAGTGACATCTGGGATCTCAACTGAAATTTGGCAGCCCAAGCAGAGCACCAACAGCTCCAAAGTATCCCTGTAAAAAAAAAAAATCAACTTTAAGTAGGGTATTAAATTCTGCAGTAATCACATTTTACTGACAACAATCATCTGATGGATCAGTGGTACAAAAAGAACACGATACACTTTTAATGTATAATATTTCACAGTAATTATTCAAGGCTTTGTGAAACAAACATTTTATCCTTCTTATCTAGCTTGACTTCAGGAGGTTTCCTGCCTCACCATACGCTGCAGGATCACTAGGACAGGTATCAGTGACTCCTAAAGCATGGAAAGCAGGTTTGGCTTTTTCTTCCTAGAGAAGCTGCATCTTTTGCTTGCTTAAACATCTTCAATACCCATAGCAACATTATTTCTAAAGCAAAAGTGAAAAATTCCTCAAATTATATCCACACATCACACTTTTGGACTGTCTATCTACCTGCATGCAAAGAACCACATTCTCATGTTGAATTATTTTTCCCCTGTGGACTGAAATCTTCCCCCTCCCTATAACTAAGAAGTATTCAAGTGTTTGGAATATACACTTGACAAATATGAGTTTAAAATTTACCCAAGAAAAATCTGAAGAGGGCAGAACTAACAAAGAACCATCCACTGTTACTGTGCCCATCAGAACAGACTGTCAGTCTTGGGATACACAATAAAGGAAAAGAGTTGTGAAAATCATCTGAAGGGAATAGATGGAATGCTGTAATATTTTCAGACCAAGAAACTGAGGACAAAAATTCCCAACCCACTGTCCAGAAGCTTTAAGTCAGCAACTGTTGCACCTGAAATTAATACTGATTGCTCATATTTTAACCAAACCAGGTCAAAGCTCTCAGTACTGCATACTGAGACAGCAGAAGCTGCCCAAAAGCAGGGTATTCTCAAAGCATAAAATCACTCCAACAGCTCTGAGGGGTCTGTTGTGGAATGAAAACAGGCCTTGTCAAAGCAGTCTTGACTCTCAAGACATTGCTCAAGCTCAGCTGAGAACAATGCAAGTGTTTCAGAGGGCCAAGCTTTACATTTCTGCACTCTTTGAAACACAATACTTACTCTTGTTTCCACCCAAAGCCAAGGAAGACTGCTGACCCTTAGCACAGAGTTTAACATTTTGCTGTCCCTCTCCAGAGATGCACAGCATGAACTGAGAAACCCCAAAGTGACTGAAGTACTTCCCTGGCAGAAATCTGTTCCCAGAGAACCAATTCAGCAAGACAAACCTCCTGTTATTTCTAATATTTACTGAGCACTTGGTGCCTCAGGATATCACACATGAGAGCTACTCAATAGAGGCATTTCTGATTTATGGTGAAACAGAACACACAGATAAATGAGCCACAGCATACCTCATGTTCTAGGAACAAGGCCTTCAGCTGACCTTTTGACCAGTAATCCAGTGCATATGCAAGAAGCTTCATTGACAAAGTATTCACACGCAAAAAGTTGCCAACAAACACAACTCTGTTTATTTTCTAAAAAAAAAAAATAGCAAAGGATTAAGTCTTTTCACTGTTTAACACAGCTTTGAAAGAGAAGACTGTCTCAAGCAAGGAAAAAAACCACAGAAAAACTAAACAACCCACAATTAAAACATGGTTCCAAAATTTAAAACATGGCATACTTGGGGAGAAAGAAAAACGGTGCAACTCTCGAGAATTAAAGGACTTAATTTACAGACAAGTAGCATTTGTGTTTCAAATTAAGTGAGCATTTTCAGCAATTACACCAAAGAAAGAAGCCAGCTAAGAAAGAAATGAAATGAAAGATACTTGTGTTTGGTAGAGAAGACTCAATGCCTTCATAGCCCTGTACAATGCTGCTTGATCCATATGCAACAAGGCAGCACTGTAAAGAAGCCGAAGGCAGTAAGACATGACAGATGTTCCTTTATCTCCAGCCCTCACTGTACCTCAGCCTGGCATCACACTAGGAGCACTTGAATACTACCAGGGAGCTGTGAATTTAATCAAGTCAAATGTAAAAAAGTGAAAATCACTTCATATTCCCCATTAACTGAAGTAAATCCAGCACTAAGTGAAAACATTAAACCCCGGTTTAATGACCCGAGAGGAAAAGCCAAAGAAAATGTAATTGTGTTAGTCCTTAGCACAGTGCTTTAAAAAGCACTTAATTGCATTAAATAAATGGTCATTTCCAAGTTATTACAATAACTAATATGACAATTCAACCTGCAGTCAAATGTCTCATGTGCAACTGTTTTTTAACCATCCTGATTAGTTCCCAGTGAAGAAAAGTAGACACATAGTTAAGACACAAAAACATCATTCTGCTCTACTGCAAGAAATCAAAATAATTACATTTATTTCATCTTTAGACATCAGTTCAAGGTACTACTTTATGTATCCCCATTAGCTATTTCTTATGATTTGTAGTTCTGTGACATAGCTGGAATTAGACCAAAACCCACTCGGAATAAAGGCAGTTTGTGCAGTTTACAAGTTCTGATTTGTCCTCATTTACTCCCACCCTTAAATATAAATTGCATAATTTGCCTAAGACATGTAGAATGTACATTCAATTTCATCTTCATTTTAACTCTTTTGTTATTAAGCTTTGCCATAAAGCAAAAAGCCAAAATTAACACTCACAAAATTACCTTCCTTTTCCAAGACAGACATGAGAAAGATAATGAAACTGAGGGAGAAGTTACAATATTAAAACCAGAAAATATAATTAATCTGGCTCCTAAACAAAAGGAGGATTACTGCAGCTAACAGGGCTGTTGGTACTTCTGAGACAATCACATGCACAGATTTGAAGTAGAACTCTAAATTCAGTTACCCACAGTCTTCTCCAAGAAAGCTATTGCTAAACCTCATTTTATCCCAAGTTTGTTGATAATAGGAAGAAAGGAAGGAAGGAATCCCTGCTGCTCAGACTCTCATGTCTTCTATGCCTAAATTCAGTATTCTTTCACAGTTTCTTGGCTGTCCACACTAATACTGAACCAATACTGGTTCTTTTTTGAACTTTGAGAAACAGAAGATGGCAGGAAACCTCTGTATCAACCAGCAAGATGAGAGGTGTCAAGCAATTTTAAAGTCTCAAGAGCTAGAAAAAATTAAAAATAATGTTTATCTAGAAACAAGGCTTTGATCAGAGGATAATTTCAGCTTGGAGAAACTGCTGGAGGCCATCATTATGCACTGCTTAAAGCAGGACTTTCAGCAGCTTACATGCTGCAGTTGCTCAAGTCATGTATTTTGAAACCTCCAAGCACAGAGTTTGTCTCAGTCCATGTCTCAGGGCTGGATGCATTCCCTAGGTGACCCTGCCTTGGCAAGGAGCTGGACTACATCATCTCCAGGAGCCCTTTGCACCCCCAGCTGTTCTGTGGTTAAAGCCTTAGGAATTGCCTCAGAATATTTTGACTGTCTCTGGAGCAGTGGGATAAGGATGTCTTTGCCAAAGGGGAGGGAACCTTGTGAGGAGCTTTGGTAAAGAATGGAGCCCCGAGCCTGCAGGTAAGCACGGGATGTTCTGATAAAGGACTTGAAGTCCCCTTGCTAAAGCAGGGTGACTGTAGGCCCAGCTCAAAGCTACCACATGCATTTCTCATTTCATTTGGGAATGTATTGAAAGGTTTAAAATAATACACCATTTCAGCAGTCATTTCATGTGAAGACATGTAACAGAGCTGTAGATGGATCATTTTCTGGTCAGGTTTTACCTCATTCACTGCACACATCCGGGCAATAGAGCCAATGTTATTGGTGATGGTGACCAGTATGGCTCTGGCAAGATCCTCTTTACTGACAGACTCCCTCTTCTCTTTGTAGATCATATTCCCAAAACTAGAATAGGAGAAATGGCCATGAGTTACAAAGTGATTCATGTGCATTTGAAAGAATTTCAAAATGGATTTTTTTTTTATGCTGTAACAAAACCTATGTCTCATGTTTCCTCTTTGAGGAACTTGCTTTTAGTGTCTGTATTAAATACAGCAATTTGACCCTATACCTTTATTTATTCCTTCACAAACAGTCAATTGTGTTACAACAACAGCCCCCCAGCACATGATTTTTGTTCAGATTGTTGGCTTCCATGAAGAACCACCTACAGTAAAACAATTTTATTCTTCACAGAAGATGACTCTGCAAATTTAGTCACTGTAAATTAAGTCACTGCTTGATTGGTAAATCTTCCACTTCTCATGCTTGCTTCCTCACAAAAAAAACCTATCTATTGTCACTGTTAATTTTATTTCAGAGGTCTTCTTCCATTAATTAAACCATTTTATGATGGAACACAACCCTCTGAAACAAAATGAAGTGATAGAATGCAATTTAGGTTGCAGAAATGAAGAGTTCTGGATCAGGCCACTTCCCTTGCCACGCACAGCACAAAAGACAAGAATCCATAGCTACATGTGATATTTAACCACCAAGGACTCTGAGCCAGTTTGGAGAGCAAGAATCCTGATTATTGTAGAGCTCAAAAAGCCATTAAAGCTCTTAAGGATCTTAAAAAGCAAATGAGAACAGAAAGTACCAACATAAAGCAAGGTAAAATGTTATTGACTGAAGTGTAAAGTTCACACATATTAAAACCTCTCAGCACATGGGCTCTCAAGAGGCTTGGACTCAGGTGGCTGCAGAGGGAGAACAATTAAGTTGCCATGAATTATGATTCCCTATGGAGTAACAGCAAAGATTTAATGAACACTTATGTAAATATTAGTTTTGCTTGCAGAGTTTATTTTTCTTATCTTTTGTAAGGGTAGTGAAGCTGTAATATCATTGATGATACTCCCCAATGGAAATAATGTGTGCAGCTGTGACAGAAGTCCTCTGTTGATGACAATGACATGGTGCAAACTGTTTGTGTTCAACAGCCCTCTTCAGTGAGAAAAGTACTTAAAACATTACATCAGGTGTCTGTAGTGACAACCACATTTCCCAAAAAAAATTAGGAATTGCTCCACTGTAAGAGCAACATAAAAGCCATCTCCCACTCACCTTCCCTCTAGACAATGGCTCTACTAAAAGACTCTAGGTAATATAAAAAGAATTTGGCACTTTCCCCCCCTCTCTTGTACTGATTTTGACTGGGACAAAATTAATTTTCTTCCTAGTAGCTGTATGCTGGTTTTAGCTGGGATAGTTAATTCTCTCATTGTAGCTACCATGGAGCTGTGTTTTGGATTTGTGCTGGAAACTGTTGATAACAGAGGGATGTTTTTGTTATTGCTGAGCAGTCAAGGCCTTTTCTGCTCCTCACTGCACCCCACCAGTGAGCACAATGGGGGTGCACAAAGAGTGGGGAGGAGACCATTCTGTTCTGTTCCATTTCTGTCCTGTTAAACACTCTTTATCTAACACACCAGTTTTATTTTTCTCCTCCCAGTTCTCTCCCCCATCTCACTGGGAGTGCCTGAGTGGCTGTGAGGTGTTCAAATGCCTGCTGGGTTACAGCACACCACCTCTGCACTCTGTTCCTGCTGTCACCTCGTGTTCCCTCTGACTCACACAAAGCTGTGCATGAAATACCTCAGGAGGTTTCTTCAATATTGACCTAGCAGGCACCTGCACTTGCACATGGCTTTAAACCAGCAGGAAAGCTGAGGATACCCACTTTTAGGATAGAAATGTAACTGAACTACAATAAAACCATGCAGAAAAGCAGTTCTTTCTGCATGAATAGTTGAAGCCTTGTTTTTGAAGCTCCACAAACCAAGAGAATAATCCACAAAGAGACTCCTGCTTACCTGGATGCCACAGCCCATCCTGGTAAACCAAATCTTTCATAGTCTCCTCCATAAATATCCCGAACCAGCTTGTCAGCATGTGTGCTGTCTCCTTTGGATGCCATTTCCAGGGCTTCTTCAAAACTTTCACAGCCTGTCAGCAAACTGCATAACCCAAGGAAGGTCCCTCCACCTAGACTAAGGACAGAGAACACCATTGCTTTCAAACAGCATTTCCTCACAAGAAATATCCCTGTTTCATTGCCCCAGAGAGTAACAACCCCAATGTAGATTTTTAAATTACCTTGTTCCAGTTACTCTTTTATAGTTGTCTTTGGAATGGACTGATAAAATACTGACTCCTGAACCAATGTTAACAACCAGCAAGGGGTATGGATCATCCAGGTTAAAAGGCATCTTTTGGCATCTCTCGGGATCTGAGGCATTTTCAAAATAATAGCACTCTGCCTGGCCATTGAAGCTGACAGAGTCTATGTACAATAAGCCTTTGACAAGGCAGTCAAGCTCATCCAGTTTGTGCAGCTGGAGGTTTCCAATCTGTGTTAAGAAAGAAAAAAAGACTGTGGCAACATGTTCTAACATTGCACAAATGAGCTACAAATTTATGACAATATTTGTACTGCCCAACTTTAAGAAGCTATCTCATGTGACTAATTCAGGAATTTCAATGCCACTATAAAGCCAACAAAGAATTCAGACCTGAATTTTGAATGCATAAACTTAAACTAGCAAATTAATCTGAATGTAAATCCAGATCTCAGACCTGAATCAAGAAGGGAGACGCAGTATAAGTATCTGCTTCAGTAAGCTCAAAGATCACTTCTGAATTCTAAGACATTACTCCATTGAAAAATTAACATTTTTCATCAATTTAAATCAATGAAAAGGTCATCAAATACCCTAGAGGCCCCACTGAGTGTCATCTTGGTGGAACTCATATCTGAAAATCTGTTCAAGGTTTGTTGGGTTCCTCCCCCATCTTACAAGTCAAAACAGTAATTCCTAAGCTATCAGCATATAAAAAGCTCAATGACATTGTACTAACTATCCTTGCAACTTCATCAACACTCCAAGGATCACAGGAAAACCACAGGTCAGAAATTCTGCAGGGCTTAAGGCTCTCTCCAGCTCTGCATGTGATATTTAAGCTGCTGTTCTCTCATAAAGCACAAAGACAACTAACTGGTGCTATGGATTCCAGGAAGGCTGTAACTCCTCACCATACCAAAATCAGTACTAAAATACATTAGAGCTCTCCAGTTTTTCAAACCACAGATTATTTTAACAAGTTATTTTCAAACTACAGGTTATTTTAACCCATCAGCTTCAGGCAGAGGCAGGGCAGGCTACCTACTGTGCGAAAATCTTCCTCAAACTTGTAGGCGCCACCGCCGGTGGCACAGAGCACCGTGTGTAGTGTTGAGAAGTTTTTGTTTCTTCCCATTTGGATGAAGGTAGGCAAATCATGAGTTGGGAACCGAATAAAGTGCAAGTTTCCTCTTCGAGCAAAAATGGTTAAGTCCTTCAGCTCCAGGTGGACATCCCGAATGCCAGTGGATCCGTAGGCCACGTTGGAAGTCAGGTATTTGCGGATGCTCTTCAGGCTTTCCACCTCCTCCTGCTCCTCCTCTGCAGTGATGTCAATAGGTTCAAAATAGGCCAGTTTGACCAATGTTCCCCCAATGTCCATGCCAAACCATGGGAAAGCTGTGAAGAGACAAGAATGAGCCATTAGGTTTGTGGAAGAGCAAAAGCCACACATGGAGTTTAAGACTGACCCAGGCTGTACTTTTCAACCAGACAGACATGAACAACAAAGGAAAAAGGAACAGGAAAAAGAACTTTTTTCCTCACAGGAAAAAAGAACTACCACTCATTTCAATTACCTGACCTTAAAAGTCTCTCTGGCCTCACATAAAAATGGAAAAATGAGCAACTCTACACATTTAAATGCTATAAGGTGCTCAGAAAGCTCAACTAAAAACTCCCCAAACCATACTCTATCTTTCAGACCAACTCATAAACAAAATTCAACCACTTTTTCTTATTGAGAAAAAAGGATTAAAATAACCTTCACTTCTAAAATAACAGCTCTGACATAGTTCAGTACAAAGGGTGCAATGCACACCTGAAGAAAGCAGATTACACATTACAGCTGACCACAGGGGCAGCCCAGGTACTCCTCCTCTAACAGTCCCTCACATAATGTGGTTGTTGAGAGAAAATTTATTTGCATGCACTTTAAAACTTGACACAGTTAAGATACCCAATTTCTAGCTCTTGAAGTCAAAAGGATGACAAAATGTCCTATTAAAAAGTGCAAGCAAAGAGAAAATTAATATTTAGGTTCCATTTTCTGGTTTCTTTTTTTTGGTTTTTTTTGGTACCTGGGCTAGGAAGGGGGAATTTCTGGACTACAAATTAACAGCACTAAACCACAAGTGCTTTGCCTTTGTCCCTTATGTGGGATGACTGCAGCTCCTAAAAGGGATTTTGTCTATGGCATGCATGACCAAAGTTTGAACATGGCTGTATCAGTAAATATTCCTAACTAAGAGCAGTGAAAAAGATAGTTAAAAACCCTACAGCAAAGCCAACATCTTCAACTGAGAGCTTTCCCACTGTCATTTCCCAGAAACAGTTCAAAAAAGATCCTGGATATCCAGCTGGGAAGCTCATATTCTATTTCCTAATTGGCACTGTAACTTGCTTGGTTTTGCCTCCTCTTTTTCTTTTTTAGAGGTCCAATTTATCTCTTCAGATGTAATTTATATCTTACAGAAGCATGAAACTCAGGAACAAAATCAGAAAAATATATTAATATGCTTATCATGAGCAAGATGCAATTACACTGTATTTACATTACCAGTGGGATCTATGCTTGAGAAGAATGACCTACGAAATTATTATAATGTATTTAGGCAAGGCTGGCTGTGTGTCAATTTATTTAGAGTGCTAAAGTTAAGAAGAAAAGAAACTCCAATGATACCTGAACTTTGAGAAATGGGCATCAAGAGAATATTGTCAGACATTAATGGAAAAAAAAATTGTTGGTTATCTTACCTTGATAAACTAAATTTAAATTCAAAGGTAAATTCTGTGAAAAAAACGTAGTTTGAAGTGGAAATTACGTTCTACAAATTTGGTATCTTTTCCATAAAACTGAGGGCTAAGTGTAAGACTAAGCATAAAAATACACATGAATTGAGTTTGTGACTGCATGCCAGCCTTCTTCATCTGGAGACTCTGGACATAAGAAAATCTGACATCTTACTGTTTGACCACAATTAGCTGAGGATTTATTAACCCTCACCAAGTTTCACCCCCTTGCCATGAATGGTGTCACAATAACAAAACTGAAGAAGGGCAGTTGATTCACTCAAAGTACCTGGAGGAGTCAATCCAAGGCATGCAGAATTTAACTAGGACACCCCAACCCAAGCACTACCTGGGGTTGGAGATCTTGTCCTAACTAAGACAAGATCTAACTGAGATCTTGTCCTTCAAAACAGGAAAGAGGGGGGAAGAGCTGGAAGTTCATGTGATGAGTTGAAGGATGATTTGGTGCAAGTCATGCCTGTTTGTCAGAAGATCCCCTCCATCCCATGTTAAATGATCCAAAAAGCTTTTGCAAATACAGCATTAGTCACGCCTCCCTAAGTCTTAAGGTTTAAGGATCTTGTACACCAAGTAAAAACAAGAACAGCTGAACTGTACATTTATTCCATAATTTAAATGAGAACACATTTTACGCTGAAAAATGGGATCATGCTGTACAAGATCAGTTTTCTGGGTTAACTGAATGATCTTAACAGCCATTTACAGACTTTGAAACTGAAGAAATAGGTCAGCTTTCACCTGTGACAAACCCTAGGAAGTTTTACATTTTTCTGCTGAAAATTTGTGAAGATTTGGCTGGCAATACATTGCTCAAGTTTCATTTGCAAGGTGGAGGAGTTCTGACAAGCAACTGGGCCCACGTACTGTTAACTTAGTATTTACAGCAGCAAGAAGGTGTTACACGTGTTACACAAGGGTTCCTGTGCATGCAAGCCACTCTTGATTGATTTCTATGGATTTTATTACAGGTGCAGCCAGGAGAATGAAAGCCATTTTGTTTTCCAAACACAGAAGGGGATCTACATACACACAAATTCAGTTGGGACTGCAAGGATACAAGATTTATCTATGCCTGAGCTGTCCTTAAATAACAGAAATACACTGATTCTACTGAATTTGAATGTAACTGTACATGGACACAATATGGAAACCTCATGAACCTTCCTCTTGCTGCTGCAGGTTTGCTTAGGGTAGATCTTGGCTTAGGATCCATTATATCTGGATGCAGGGATACATAAATGACTCTACAAAAGGTATTTTGATACTTGTATTTGTGGGTCTGGCTTCTCTGAGAGATTTAAGAACAGAATGGCAGCAGCAAAACCTTTAGAAAAAATATCCCCAGACATCAGCTAGATCCTTTCAGCAGTCACAGTTACAGAAGCATGTCTGGATGAGGCCAATGCCAATTACACAGCCTTTTTTTTCAAGCTTACAGGTCTGCAGATGCTAGGTTTGTAGACTTGCACAACTGTAACTATCATTCCACAGCTTCAATCCATAAGGAGAGTCAATTCCCCTGCACTAAAGCTGGACTTTTTTCCACAGCTCTGTGGGGATTAGATAATTAAAAGATTTTTTTAGCATTTCCTCTTGACTGTTACTCCCAGGAATATTCCACAAAAAGTGATGCACAGTTCAGAGAAATTCCTTGCTGAGAATTTAACTGCTATTCACACAACAAATCCAGGGCCCAAAGTTTCAAAGTTCACCTCCTCTCTGCAGTGGTCAGTAACCGTTTGAAAGAAGGAAAAGTAAGAATCTAGCTTTTTATTTAACAAGCCAAACTGCCTTGCATAAACTACATAAAATTCTTTCATTTTGCTTTTAGGAAGTCAGGCCAGGCTCCACTTAAGAATACACAAAATACAGATCTATACTATCCAAGAAGAGGCAGATACACGAAGCACAACACTAACTGGGAAGTCAAAACCCATATGGTGTTTAATGTGATACTTTACACCAAATTTAACTATCTTCAGGACACCAAGTGGAATACCATAACACACAACCTCCTTAATTACAAATCCAGATTTGCTTTCACTCCCCAGCTCTGCCAGGAGCCACTGTGGTCCCTACCTAGACACAGCAACCAGAAGCCCTTGCAATAAAGCAACAGATTGCTCAGTACATGCTGGGAAGACAGCTCTGAGGGGCAACCTGCTCAGAATTAAAAAAAACCCATGATCTTTAAAAGGATTCCCTAGAGCTGCTTCCTGCAATTAGAAAAGTACTTCCCGCAAGGGAAGAGTGCTGTGGTCATGTAATGATGGAGCAGTTGTGCTGAGTAAGAAAACCCATGCTGGGGTGGCTGCTGCTTGTTATTTAAACCTTAATCATCTTTAGAGATAGCACAGGGAAGCCTCATTCTCTTGTGTCTGCACTTCTCAAGTTCGTGCTGTACACAGTCACTGGCAGCAGTCTTAAGGTTACTTATATCTTATCATATAAGGTCTTTATATGCCAAATGAAATAATTACAGTACATGTCTTGTTTGTGCCCATGCAAGCACAAAGGCTGAAGTGTTTTCCTTTTCCATGGGTTCTTCAGGGGACCTCTGAAGCTTTACCCAGGCCATACACTTGTATTCTGATTTGTACACCCATTCTGGATCCAAAGCTGCAGGAAGTACACACTCAAAAACTTAACTACACCTCCCTTATTCAGTCACGCTGAAGATTCCTCAGTTTAATGTTCCAGTTGTATTTTGCTTTTAAAAACTGAGAAACAGATTCCTGTCAACCTCTTTCCTATGAATGTAAATGACATATTTGAAACACAAACACCTTTGAAATACTTCATTTTCCCAGTAAGATAAAGTAACACTCTGGGTCAATCCTGTATAAATTTAACAAGAACCAACCATCAAAGAAGAGCAGCTAACTCCTAATTCTAGCTGGGAGCTTGGCACCACAGGGGAAAAAAAAATTCACAGCTGTCAGTGACAGCAAAGAACAGCCTACCACATCTTGTGTCATCTCCGTAAGAAAGCTTATGCATTATTAAGAAATAAAACTGTTGCACTCCAAGTACAAACACAGCTTGGGGAACAGCTGCCAAAGGGTGCCAAGGTTCATGATGTTATACAGCCTTAAAGTACAGCAAAGGAAAATGATCATGAAATCCACAAAAACTTAAACTTACTTCTGCCAGCACTGCAACAGTTCTTTATGCAACTAAGCAGTATCATCAGTTCTGATGCTCAAAACTTATCTAATTCAGCCTAGTACGTAGCCTTTAGTACTAAAACTAACCTTGATCCCATTCTTATCTGAATACCGACAAGGCAAACAACTATTTAAAAGTTCTACGGAACCATTACACAGTTAGTGTTTATAAACACATAAACTAAATGCATTTTGCAGTTTCTCCAAATACATTTTCTTATGTGCATCCATTCTTGTACTTACAGCATTTCCCTAAATCAGCAAGCAGCAAAGTACAACCTGATGGCAAATTTTAACAGCTAAATCAGCTGGGGGGCTAAGGCAGCGAATGCGAGCTATGAGACAAGTTAAGAGAAAACACACCAAAGCTTGCTGAACTGTTAAATTAAATTAAATTAACCTGAGGGCTGGACAGCAAAATGCCTTGGCTGTGCCCATGAACACCAGTCTACATGGCCTATGAGCCTCTACAGAGCAAAACTGCACTTAAGTGTCCTTAGTCCTTGAGACACTGGAGACTTTCTCTCCTCAACAAGCTGTGTAACAGGCTTTTGGTTCAAATATCCCAAGTCCAGCTCAAAACACATTTGGGCTGGATAGAATTAACATGCAAATTAAATGTATCTGACACACCCTGGCACATCCTCCCATTTTCCTTGTGGGAAAACTCCATCACGCTCTGCAAACTCCCACTCAGCCAGCTCTGATCATGCTGCAGAGAGCCCCGTTCGCGGTGGGAGGACAGGTGCTAACGGGCAATTACTGTAACTGCTCTTCATGGGCTCTATCTTCTACAAGTGGGTACCACACAAAGCTTAACACAACACAAAATATCGCTGCTTTCAGCCTCTCCTTCCTTGCTCATTCTGGTAATTTTGTTGACATTTCAGCAGCCATCTCTTTGGGGATAGGTGTTATTATGGTGAGATAAAGAATGCAGAGGCATAATTTAACACTTAAAGATGCACTGTGTATAACACTTTTAGTATACACTGTTCCTGGCAGTATTAATTCATTATTAGAAATACATTTTTCAACTGCAATCAAGTGAGAGCCTCTAACATCTGCTATGGGCTAATCATCAGCTTTCAAGGACCAATAAGAAAATGCCAGGATACTAAAAAAATATGCAGCAAATTCTATGGGGAAAAAAATCCATCTATTTATAGAGGATTCTCCATCAATCCAAATGGATTTTTCATCAATTTTACTACACTAATCCCCCACGTGTCCACAATGATTACATGTGTCCATAGAAGCACACAGGAGAAAATAAACTTGAAATTTTCATCTTTCCTTTATACTGATGAAGGATTTTGCAAATCTCTGCAATGTACATTCCTATGTTAGCGTGTCTCAATTCACCTCAAGGGAAATAGAGGCAAACTCTTTTCAACAAACAATCCAAAGGAACAGACTACAAAAAGTAACACACACCGAGTGTATCAAGTACTGAAGTGTCTGCCTTTCCGGCAGAGCCAGGGAAGGAAGGGCTCCAGCTCCCCTGGAGAGCACAGCACGCTGGCACCGCGCTCCGCCTGCCCCCGCCAACACGCACAGCTCTCAATGAGCTCCTGCTCCCTTCGCTTCGGGCAGATCCCACACAGCAGCAGCTCTGCAACACTTGCTGCTCTCACATTTATCATCCCAACCCACAAATAACCTTTGGAAATCTCCTTGAAAACTGCCAGCCCTTCTTCCCCATGGGCATTTCCTCAGAAGAGCTATCACGCAATTGCTGCTTGGAAGGTTCCTCTGGAGGTCATCTGCTCTGACCTCTCTTACACCAGCAGGAAAACTGCCAACAACCAGACGAGGTCAGCCACAGCTTTGTCCAGTCAACACTCTGAGCCCTCAGAAGTTTTTCAAGAATCCTCCAAGAATGGAGACTCCAAAACCTCTCCAGCTCTCACTGCTACACTGACTTAGTACAAGGTTTTCCTGATTTGAATTTTTCTTATCTTCCTTTAAAATGCTTGACTCCTCTCATCATCAGCAGATGAGATTTAACTGGCCCTTTACTAGCCTCTTTCAAGAAAGCCAGTCTCAGAAGCTGTGTTCCATCAATTCTGCTGTGTTTCTCACAGTTTTTACTCCATCAAATTAGTGACAGCACTGGTCAGGTGAAGATCTGGAAGGGAGGACCACACAAGAAGGTCTAGGCAGGGTACCCACACCAGGAGCTCTGAACTGGTTTGGTGTTTCCATTTTACTCTCACCTCTCTCATGCCAACCACTGCAATCAGCCCTTCCTTCCTGATGCTAAACATCACAGACAAAAGTACAGGTAGATTAAAGCAATCTGCTCAATTCTACTCTGCAGGTTCTAAAGTTAAGTAACAATTATCCATTTTCCCCAGGACCACATCTGGCTCCATCACAGATGATCAGGTACTCACTTGCTCTGAGGAATGTAACACTCAACAATTGTTTTGAAAAGTGTCTACAAGGGTTTTAGCCAAATGATCTGTAAACAGTCTGCAAGTATTATTGTGAGCCCAACTCAGCTTTCACGTCCATGTGAGAATTTAAGCCAAACTGACAGCAGTATTTGGGTACCAGAGACCCCTGAACATCAATTTCCACCTTCAGTGCTTCTGTGGACCTGGTCCTCTTCAAACATTCAGCTGCTCTCTAAGTGTGACTAACCATGGGCAGAAATCTGTAGACTGAGTCTAAAGTTCACTGCCTAAGAAACTCTGTGCTATTATCTTTTAAAAAGCCACCAGCTCCTAAGTGTGTTCAAGAGTCAAGAAGAAATAAACAACGTAGTTTGACACTGTATCCTGCCCCTCCTGCTTGTGCAGTTCCAACTGTTTCTAATTCCCATATTCCCATCATGAAACCAACATCAAAGTTCAAATTCAAGACCTGGAAGAGTGTAACTACAACTGCAGCATATTTGAGCAGTTAAAACTTCTTGGTAACATTTGCACTGTTATTTAACAGTGAGGCTTAAATCCACCACTACAAGAAACAAAGGCTTTGAAGTCCAGCAGAGACAGTCCTGAAATTAGCAGGTTTCTACAGCAGGAGCAGCCCTAGTCTCCCCATTCCAATTCCCAAACCACTATAACATTTTACAGCCAGCTACTGCTGTCTTGATGAAATTTCTTAATATTATACCAGGGGAAAACAATGCTGCCTGAACTTGACTCTTCATAAACATCATTACAGTCAATTCAGCAATTTCCACAGACTAACACTGTGGCACTAACAAGAGGTGATGGTTACTTGTGCGCTACAAGATACCTATATAGGGTTTCCCCACCAGACCACAGGAAACAACCTACTTTCAAAGCCTTTATAGTTATTTCTAGAGCTATGCTAATACTTCCTGTGTTAAATACGTGTTTGGTGATTTTCTTCTTCTTGGGCTGCTCGAAAAATAAATTTAAGACACCAACTTCCAATATCCTGTCTTGGTTGTATGCTGTTCATTAGCCAGTCACGCTGTATGAACCACACGAGGCCTAGAAATTTGGGACTAGGCATTTTCTATCCAGTAACTCATCCTGAAAGTAAATCCTTCAGTATGATGGCAAAGAAAAAGATGCTGAACTCAGTGGATCAAAACCTGCATCCCTTTCAGCTAAGGCACACCTGTATGAGCTTGACAGGTGTGTTGCCTTGCACAGCTGTGCACTTGTTACACTGAGAGCACATCAACTGCATATAGATTGACCATATTCAACCCAAATCTCTCTTTTCAAGAAGCAGCTGTAATCTTAAAACGTTTTGTTTATATTCACCTGAGTCTGAATCACGTTTACACCCTCCAAAACAAACATGGCACTCCAGAACAACACATAGCAAGAAATATTATTACAGCTGTGATTATAAAAGGGGAGAATTCAGAATTTTAGTAAAAGAGTTATATCCAAATGTTAGTAAATAGTCCAAAAATAATTAAAATTGAATAAAAAACCAAAACTGTAGCATCTCCAGCCACCTGCGCAGACGCTCAGCACAGCGGTTAAGTGGCTAATCAAAAAGAGCACCCATCCCCAAGAAACTGATTATATCACTTTCTATTCTAGTCCTTCCGACGCCAGCAGTGAGGATCACCTGAACCCCGACACCTCGCTCAGAGGGACGCACAGGAGCGATTCGCGTCTCTGCGGGCATCTCCCGGCTCCATGGATGGGCACCGCCCGCCGCGCGGCCCCGCGCCCCCTCCCCCGGCCCGGCCTTACACGGCTTCTTGGCATCCTTGATCTTCATGGCGCTGCGGCGGCGGCCCGGCTCGCTGCCGGCCGGGGCGGGTCTCCTGCCGCTCGCCTGATGGGGCGGGCAGCGGCGGCGGCGGCTCCGCGGGGCCGGGCCTCGCTCTCCTGATGCTCCTCGCCCGCCGGGCGCCCGCCTCCCGGGGAGCGGCGCTGGCCGCGCCCGCCGCTACGCCCGCGGCCCGGGCAGGGGCCGCTCCAGCGGCGGCATCGGCGCTCGGGCTGGGGCGGGGGGACGGGGCGGGGCGGCCGCGCTCCGCTCGCGAGGCGCCGAACGGAGGGAGCCGAGCGGCAGCCGCGGGACGGGCCCCGGGCGGGGGAGCGCGGGGAGGCTCCGCTCGGCCGCTCCGTGCAGGAGCGCGGCCCCGGCGCTGCCCCGCGGAGCCCCGACGGACACGGGCCCGGCCAGCACAAGATGGCGGCGGCGCCGGAGCCGCGGCCGCGCACACAAAGGGGCCGGGGCGGCTCCGCGCCCGCCCCGCCGCTGCCGCAGCGCTGCCCCCGCCCGGCGCGGGGGGCGCCGGGAGCCGCAGTCCGGCCGCGCCTACAGCTCCCGGCGGGCCCCGCGCCCTCACAGCAGGGCCTCTGCCAATGGCCGCGCCTGGGCCGCGGGCACCGGGACACGGGCACGGACAGGGGCACTGCCAGGGCACGGGCAGCGGGCACAGGCCCCGCGCCCCTGTGATAACCTCAGTTCCAGCCGAGGTTCGCGCTCTGCGAGTTGCCGGAGCCACTCGAATATTGTAAAGTGAAACGAGCATTTGGCGTTAGCTTTCATTTCCCCTCGCTCGGACTGAAGTGCTCTCACAATTAAGCACCGGAGCAGTTTGGGAAGTGGCTTCTTTCCTGTGCCTGGACTCCAATGATGGCACCAGTAACTTTATTTCCCTGGAAACTCACTTGGTGTGACAGGCTGATGTTTAATCACACAATCAGGTGAAAAGCAGCTCTGAGATCACCGAGTCCAGCCTAGCACGGAACACTGCTGTGTTACCTAGAGCAGAGCACCGAGTGCTGTGTCCAGTCTTCCCTTGAACACCGTCAGAGGCGGTGACTCCACCACCTCCCTGGACAGCCCATTCCAATATCTAATCAATCCTTTCTGTGGAAAAATTCTTCCTGATACCCAACCTTCCCTGGCCCAGCCTGAGGCCGTTCCCTCTCCTCCTGTCCCTGTTCCCTGTTAGCAGAGCATTCCCCCCATGTGGCTGTCCCCTCCTGTCAGGAGCTGTGCAGACCCACAAGGTCCCCCCTGAGCCTCCTTTTCTCCAGGCTGAGCCCCTTCCCAACTCCCTCAGCTGCTCCAGACCCATCCCCAGCTCTATTCCCTTCTCTAAACTCTCTCCAGCCCCTCCATGTCCTTCCTGAACTGAGGTGCCCCTGCCCAGTGCCCACACAGGGACAGTCACTGCCCTGGTCCTGTTGGTCACAGCAATCCTGGCACAGGCCAGGGTGTCACGGGGCACTGCCAGTGGCACGACATGGTGAGGTCTCCCACCTACTGCTCACAACCCTGGATTCCAGCCAGAATTCATAATAGGCTTTTTCCACTTTCTCCCCTCTCCTTTGTGATAAAGTGCTCTGTAATTATAGATCAGTTACTGTGACCTAGGATGAACCTAAAAGCTCTGGTCTGGGAGGAGGATTTGGGCATAATCTCTGTCTTGGAAGCTGAAGTTTCTTTGTGTCTGGAGTTTAGCTTTGGTGAAAGTCTCTTTTGAAATAACTGTTCACAAAGCAAAGACTGAATGCTCAGCTTCCTGGGCATGAGTTTTACTCACAAACCTGTTGTGTAAGGACAGGAGCCTTGTCTTTTCACCCTCCATTCCCCCCTGCTCCTAAACATGTACAACCTGTCATATATTTATTGTTCATTTTAATCCAGAATCTTTCACTAAAAAGCCAAAATTCTCTTGTGGATGCCCTTTCCCATTTATCATGTTTCCTTTCTGAAATATCTGTATTTGGTAAACTTACTCTGAAGCCTTCTAAGTGTTCTTTTTTCATCCTTTAAAGGAAGTTCAGAGTGTATTAGCAAGGCTGCAAAACTTCTCTCTTTCTGTAAGTGACGTGCAATTGTGGAAATTCTCGTGTGTTACTCGTAAAGGCAGGAAATTTTGGCGTGGTTTTGTGGTTTCTCACTGCAATGTAGTTTACTATTAAAACATTAAACACAAGCATTTGCATACATGTTAGGGAATACAAGAATTTAGCTGCTACCTGGAAGTTAACTTGCTCATAAATATACAGAGTGATTGAAAAAGAGTCTTTAATTTCCTGCCTGTCACCAGACTGCGCAGTGTGGAATGTTTGGTGTAAAATGAGCTATCCGCTGTCTTGCAGACATCTCTGGTGGGGATGGGGAAAACAGATCTGCAGGGAGATTTTTTATTACCTTAATTCTGAGGCATTTTTTCCCCAGCACTGACACTCTGACTGTTTCCTACACACCTTCTAACTCTAGAGGAAATGAAATACCATCCCTGGGAAGTGCTGGTAATAAATATATACATGCAGAAAAATAAGAAAAACCATAGTGTACAGCCTGACAGCTGTCTGATTCCTGCTGTCTTGAAACAGGCAGAGAAGTTCCTGACCCAGCTTTCACTGAGGAAATAACTCTCCCTTTCCAGCAATGCAGATTCACTGACTGCCTTCCCAGCCTTGGACTCTGTCAGGGAGTCCAAAAATGCATATTTTGTGCATGGGTTTTAGGAGCAAGTTCTGAATTTTTTATACATTCTGCCCACTTTACCTATTGTGTCAAGCAAACCCTCCTAACTCATCTCTCCACATGAAAAATTGGACTAGATAAAGTCTCTGTGATAATGAATGAGCTAAGGGCTGTTCAGTTATAAACAAGGTCAGCAAATCTGAAGTTTCAGTTTCTTCACAATAAGCTGCAGTGTTTTATCTGAATGTTACAGCTTAAACAGAATATGTGAAATAAAATCCCAAAAAATGAAACTGAGATCAATGCTCAGCTATCTTTAGTCCATCTCAAAGCTGAGGTTTAGATCAAACTGGAAATTTAACGCAGGTCTGTGAGAGGCTCAGAACGCTCATTAATTTTCAGAGCAATTGGTTTATTAGTTATGAGCACTTTTAGATTGGAGTTATTTGTATGTCAGTCAACACGTTGCTTGGAAAAGGCCCTAAGTAAGAATAAATTAATCTGAAGGTGAATATATTATCAACTATATCAATACAAATGTGTGTGTATATATACATATACAGACACTTATATAACTACTATCCTAAAATACTATGCAGCATCATGAAACCAGATGAGAGGATTCTATATAAATGATACACCTGAAGGCAAGGGCTTTTTAAAAAATCAGTTATTACTGGGGTGAAATGAAAATAGTTTCATTGCTATATAAGAATTTCATTTATTTATTGGTGTGACCAACTTTGTCCATGTCTTGGTCCCATGAATTGTACTTTGGTGTTTACCTCAAGATAGTAAATATATTAAGAAAATATAAGAAAAATATTAAATCTCCCTCCCCCCCCAACAGTTCAATGAGTGCTTTAGCAGGAGAAACTAGGGCAGGTTAAGAGATGCAAAATATGCTGGTGTGTAATTAAGGAAGTGTAAGCTGCTTTGTAAGAACTGCCTGTTGTGCCTGCTCTTATCACATGCTAGGTGAAAGCCTGATCTTATCTCGTGTGCTGCCAAGTCCCCACCTAAATTACCTTGTGGTATTTGGTTCCTGTAACCTTGCTCTGCAAGAAGTGTCAAAGGCAGGGCTGAGGCTTTTGCCTGTCGAGGTTTAACCCCAGTCAGCAGTGAAACCCCTCCCAGCCACTCCCTCACTGCCCTGTCAGCAGGATTGGGAAGAGAACTGGAAGGGTAAAAGGGAGAGAGCTCTTGGAATGAGTTTAATCGGGAAAGTAAAAGCTGTGCATGCAAGAAAAGCAAGGCGGGGAATGGATTCACTGCTTCCCATGGGTGGGTGGGTGTTCAGCATCTCCGGGGCTCCATCACAGGTGACAGTGACTTGGGAAGATGAGCACCATCACTCTGAACATCCCCCTTTCCTTCCCTTAAATGCTGCTGCTGGAAGATTAGCTGGACCACTCAAAATAGCCTGATTCCTGTCAGTTTTGAGCTATCCCCTGAACACTCATTTACCTGCTTTCCTCCCTCCCACACCTCAGAGGCAGGATGTGCACTTTTCTCCCCCAGATAAGACACAGCCTTGTAAAGGGTTATTTTTACAGAAAAGGAGTGATCCCTTGTGCAATGGGGACAAACCTCATAGGCAATTCAGAGAAGGCACTGTCATCCCCAGACTACCTTGAGCATCACTGTACTTTGAAAGCTCAGGAGCCCTGGGAAAGGAGAAGGTCAAGAGATCACACATGAACAAGATACAAAGCTCTGTCTGAGACTGCAGGGTGCCCCCTGCACCACGGGTAAGTGAAACTCCTCACACTGGCAGCTACTGCTGCTTCTTCTGCCTCATGCTCTGTTCCATGCCCGAGGAGCTTCTTGCTGCCTGCAGGGCTCTTGGGGGGTGAGGGTGCTTGGAGGAGCAGCTGTGCTTTCTTCACAGACCAGAGGTGTCACAGGCTGTGCCAGCTTGGACACCCTGCTGGGTAATGAACTCTGCAGGCACACTGCTTTTATCTCGGTGTGTGTGAGCAAACAGCAGCAGAAATCAGGTAGAAACAGCAAAATCAGTTGTTATTCCATAACGTGGTAGCATGGAAATAAACAACATCAACAGCAGCCATGTGACACTGATGCCAGACCTGTGGGCACAGGCTGTCCCATATGCCAGCACATGGAGCTCTTGTCCTGCTGCCACGGATGGTGCTGAAGAAGTGTTGGAGACCCCCAGGTCTCACATGCTCTCCTGGGGCTGTCCTGCTGCCAGTTCATACAGTTTCCTGGGGTGTAGCCTCAGTGATCCATGCCATGGCGAGGGGACAGCAGGGACGCCTGTCATCACAGCTGAACAATGCTAAGAGGTTGATGGCTCAGGATCAATAAAACCTGAGAAGTTATTATTTAAATCTTTCTAGAAAATCTGTGTATCACATATACATGTACTCCTGTGATGAGCAGCTGAGAAATCTGGGCTTGTTCAGTTTGGAGGGAGGGAGACTGAGGGGTGACCTCACTGCACTCTGCACTTCCTGTGAGGAGGAGACATGGAGAGGGAAGTGCTGAGCTTTTCTCCCCAGGATCCAGACAGCAGGCATGGGAAAGATTCAGTGCTGCACCGGGGAGGTTTATACAGAACATCAGGGAGCATTTTTTGTGGAAAGCCTAGAACAGACTTCCTGGAGAGGCAGTCATACCCCAGACCTGGCAGTGCTTGAGGCATTTGGACAGTGCCTTCAACAATGGGCTGTGACTCCATCAGCCCTGAGTTGCTCAGATGGCTCTTATGGATCCCTTTTCACTGAAATATTCCGTCCCATTCCCGTCCCCCCGGAGCGGCACGGGCCGCCCTGTGGCGCCACCTGCTGGCGGACCCCGCTCACCTCCGCTGTCCTCCAAAGCTGCGGAGCCCGTTCTGAAAAACATCTGGATAACACCTGGAGAACATCAGAAAACATCCTCAGCACGCACACAGAATGATACCGGAGTGGCACCCTGTTTGACATCTTAAACCAAAGCATCAGGAGTACCCGGGGCTCGGCAGAGCTGAGCTAAATCCGCCTGTCCAGCCCGCTGAACCGCGGGGCTGCCTACACTGAGCGGGAGCAGAAACTGGGAGGTGACTCCTAAAAGAGGTCACAGAGACTAGAAGTGACAGAGACCAGAAGGGACAGGACCCCAGCGAACAACCCAAACCCCGCAGCCAACCACCGTGCAGGCAGCAGCTCCATCCAGCCATTCCCTGCCGACTGGAGGGCACAAAAATAAAGGAAGATGGGACAGACAGTTTCCAGCACTGTTTGCCTCGTACCACAGCTGTTAAGCAGTACCTGGGCAGTGCAAGCAGAATCACAAACAGAAGCTTTGCATCCTCAGGCTGCAGTTCCTCGAGCTCAGCAACCCCAAGCTGCACAGCCATGAGCAATGCAAACAAACTGTTGAGCAGATCATCCACTACCCAGCCATTTTTGAACACTTCCCTGCTAGCTTTTTTAGTGGGCTCAGCTGGGTTTGCTTTAGGTGAAAATGCTGCCATCTGCTACAATTATGTAATTAACCTTCATAGTTCAGACTTAATGATGCTCATTAAGGTTGAGTGTTTTTATTGGCTAACTGCTGCCACCAGTTTTACATGGAACTGCAAAGGCAACTCTTAGGAGCCATAGTTTGAAGCATAATTAGCAATATGTGAGTGTTGCACAGGGGCATGGGTGAGGGAGGGCAGAGGACTAGCTGGGAGCTTTATTTTATTCTATGCTAAGGCTGGAATGCAGTGAAAAGCAGAAATCTGTTGCTGCTGGGGTCACTAATATTAAATAATCATCTACAGCAGTGTGGCAGCAGATTTGGAGTGCAGGTGTGTCAGGACATCACAAGATCCTTTCCATCCACAGCTGGCTGTGACTTCCATTTCCTCAGCCCTACCTCCTCCAGCTCCATTCCCAGCATTTCTTCACTTATTCTAACAGTAATTAATGAGTGTGGTTTTGCTGCAGGTCTTTATCAAACAGTTAAAAATGTAGCAAATACAGATTTTAATTAAAGAAAATGCCCAGGATCAAAAACTATGTGGCTTAATTTGCCTGTGCATGTAAGACTCTTAAAATACTAGGCTGTGATGCCATTAAAATTGGTAACTAGTGTAAATACCACCTTTAACTACAGCTGTTCTTTGACTTTGTCCAAGAGGAATGTCTGTAGTTCCCCCATCATTTCCTGTGGACACTGAAGGTTGGTCACAATACCTCACATACACAGAGAAATAATCTGCACCACAAGGTGTTACAATCTTCCATAACCCAACAATTTATTTAAACTTACATCACAATGAGAATCTAATAATAAAATACATCAGTTCACACGAGTCTGCATTGCCATTTTTAAAGGGTAAGCATCTTTCTTCACTTTATATTAAAATTTTCTGGAGGTAAAAACTACTGCATTGTACCCACAGTTCTTGAAATCGATTGTAACATTAGGCAGGTTACAAAGGAACTTTCAGAGCTAATTACACTTCAGTTAACCACACATTTTTGGCACATCTGAATGCTTTTTTATTTTAAAATAATTCTATAGCAAGTCAGAGAATCATGGACATAAAGCATCACTCTCCAGTGGCAAGTGCTGCCTAAAAGCATACAAAAATTGCATCATTTGGTTACAAAATAGATATTTTCTTAGTTCTTTATCCTGACACTTAACACTGAAGTGCCAGGACAGAAAAGGGCCAGGAACAGGGCCGGCCTTGCTGAGTTGCTGCTGGTCCCTTTGCTGCAAGTCTTGGCTTGAGTAAATCCCAGAGTGATGTGTTAACAAGATGTTGATGGCTTTTGCCTTTGCTTTCAGAGCAGGTGTGAGGCCAGCCGTGAATGTCACCCTGTTTGTCACCGTGCTGCTGCTCAGGTGACAGAGTGAGCACAGCTTTGGACAGGTTCAAGAGGGGCTGTGTTCCTGCAGTCCAGAGTGGCAACAAATCTGAGCCACTGCCAGGCTGGGCTTCTTCTGCCCGACACCCCAGCAGCTGCTTCTGCAGAAATTCAAATGGTTTTAAGCAGGAATGAATCATTAATGGTAGTAGTGTGCCCAGCACGTATTTGTACAAGTGTTTGCAGACACTCACATGAATTTTTAAAACACGTGGGTTGTGGTTTAGGTGATTTTTGTCGTACATCACAAACCCCAGCTGCTATGAGCTGCTGATGTTATGTTAAAAATAAAAAGCAGTCCACAGTACTTGCAACCAGGATTAGTTTTTCCCTGGGTTTTGAGCTGTATCAATCAGAGTCTGGCACATCAAGTAGCGATTGTTTTATGTGTCACTGATTGTTAGCTCCATGTACTGATATTTATTGTGATGATTTTTTTGAGATGCCTGTTAAATTGGTTATGTCCCTTCTGCTCACATTGTTCTGGTCATAACAGAGAGATATGAATGAACTGCTGCAGTTAAGGAGAGACTGACACTGCAGAAGGACAACAAACGTGTTACAGCTTTCTGGCTGTATTACAGCTAGATGGTCTCTCTGCTTTAGTGAAACAAACATTTCTACTTGTCATGGCAGGGTTGCATTCTAGTCATCCTTCCAAAGCCCAAATCAAAGCTGTCCCGTTTTCTTCATTCAGCTTTCCTACTCATCCTTTGCTGAATCTCCTGATCTGAAAGCCTTTTGGTGAGATCAGTAACTTTCCAGAAAGACTTTATGGCTGCTAGGAAGCATCTCTGACTACCTTCCTTAGAGAACTTGAAGAAAGGATCATAATATTTACTCCATTAGAGAAAGAAAGAAATCATATAGGTAATAGAGCAGTTGTTGATGGGGATGTTTGAAACTTACAGTAAGAGAAAATTCAAGGTATCCATGGTGCTCTTTGCATGTATGTCCTGACCCTGAAAGGCAGCCCTGACAAAAACCCTTCAAAAATCAAACTCACTCCCAGAGTCCATTTTCCCCTCACATCCACAGTGAGAATTCATCCCTGCATTGATTTCCAATTCCTGCTCAGCAGTTGCTCTGAACCCAGCTCAGGTGAGCGGGAGGCACGAGGGCAGGTGGAGGAGCTTTGGTGAGCAGCTCAGGCTGCACAGGCAGAGCTGTGACACCTCTCCCTGCAGGGCAGGTGCCAGCCGAACACCTTCACATGGATTTAGTGCAACTTCTGCTCGCCTGGAGAGCCGTGGGGAGGCAGGCAGCTGCTCAGAGCCAGCGAGAGGCCGAGCAGCAGCCATGGCCAGCTCACACCCTGGCTCGAGTGACAGTGGCAGTAAAAGCTGATAGGTTGCAGGTGCCTTCTGGCACCTGCGGTATTTTCATGCTCTTTACAACCTTTGCAAGTTAAAGTGTCAAGGTGTGATAAACTATGTAGCAGTGCATTCCTTACATTTCATATACAAAAAAGGGCTCAAGACTGGGAGCAAGAAGGCACAAACTTGGGAAATAACATAGCTGAGGAGTTTACATAAAAGTACTATGTCATTTATTAGGCATCACTTAGCACTTATTTCACATTTTTGCCCCCAAATTACCCAAAGCAACATAAATTTCTCCACTTCCTTTCCCTTTGCACCCTTCTTTTGGATAAAGCTGCCTGTGCTCTATAGATACAGTTGCCGCAGAATATAACATGAACACAGATAAATACAACATACACAGCAAAAAATGTATTATTATAGTATTACAATAGTCAAATAATGTAATTAGCCTCAAGCTATGGCAGTGCCTGTGTGCTCCAGGGAATCAGTTCATGGGCAGCAAGCGGGGCCACTGTACAGGAGCAGTGTTGGCAGTGTTGGGAAGAGAAGGGGCTGAGGAGGCTCTTCGGGTGCCTGGATGCAGTCAGTCACGGGGATCTGCTCACCTGGAACTCCCAGCCAGGGCCTCGGAGCTTTCTTCAGCCCAAATCAGTCTGGCAGTGGGTCCTTGGAACACCTTTACGTCTGTTCATTGTGCATACACATAAAGTCACCCCACATTTCTCCTGTTAGGCTATGTTTTCTTTATATATATAATTTTTTTTTAACCTTTTAGCTTTTGAAATTTTTTTTCTTACAACTGTTAAAAAAGTTTCATGGTAAAAATAGCTCACTATATGATACATATACCCAAAGTGGTGCGATACTTTATATAATAAAAGATGAAAATAGTCACTTTCCATAATAAAAATAAGTTCTATTTTTTGCTTATTTTACAATATACTTAATAATTCTTCTCTTCTTCTTCACTCTGCAAGTAAACAGGTCCCGTTCCCATTAACGCTTCTGAGTCGATTAAAGTGGCGAGAGACCCCGGGGTGGCTTACGAGCACTTTGAGCAGCCGCACTCCACGTGTCTCTCCAGTTCCTCCGTGAAGGTGGAGCCATCCAGGCACTGGAAGAAGTATTTCCTCCTCTTGCTGCGCAGGGGCACGCAGCAGTGCCCGCCGCCGCCGCAGCCCCCGCGGCACTCCAGCCGCGGCACCTTGGAGGCCGTGGCGCACGAGGTGTAGCCCTGCTGCTTGCGCACCACCTCCCGGATGATGTCTCCTTGGCACAGGCTCTCTGCTGGGACAACAGGGGGGGAAAGAGTCAGAAAGGTGGTGACTTGTGGCAGCAGCTCAGCTTTCCCCAGGTATTGTCCTGGAGAAGGCTGTGAGAAGATCAGAGAATAAATAATAAACAATTCTTATCCTCACTTGCTGCACGTGTTGTTGTGAACATGTGGAATGTGTTATGGAGATTTGTTTACCAAAGGGTGGTTTCTTAATTGACTAATGGTGATGGTGTTTTAATTAAATGACCAATTGTGTCGTGACTGTCTGTAAGGACCACTTGTGCGCCACCTCCCAAATGATGTCTTCTTGGCATAGGCTCTCTGCTGGGACACCAGGGGGAGAAAGGAGTCAGAAATGTGGTGACTTTTCTGGTTGCGGTAATGTGGTAACTTGTCTGGTCACAGGGAGCAACACACAGCTTTCCCCAGGTATTGTCCTGGGGAAGGCTGTGAGAAGATCAGAGAGAAGAATGATAATTCTTATCCTAACTTGCTGCACTTGTTGTTGTGAACATGTGGAATGTGTTATGGAGATCTGTTTACCAAAGGGTGATTTAGTAAACAAAACTTTTTAAATTGGCCAATGCTGATGGTGTTTTAATTAAATGACCAATTGGGTCCACTTGTGTTGTGACTGTCTGTAAGGATCACTTGCGCACCACCTCCCGAATGATGTCTCCTTGGCACAGGCTCTCTGCTGGGACAACAGGGGTGGGAAGGAGTCAGAAAGGTGCTGACTTGTGGCAGCAGCTCTCTGGTCACAGGGAGCAAGGCACAATACCAGCTTTCCCCTGGTATTGTCCTGGGGAAGGCTGTGAGAAGATCAGAGAAAAGAATGATAATTCTTATCCTAACTTGCTGCACCTGTTGTTGTGAACATGTGGAATGTGTTATGGAGATTTGTTTACCAAAGGGTGATTTGGTAAACAAATCTTTCTTAATTGGCCAATGGTGATGGTGTTTTGATTGAAGGACCAATTGGTTCCACCTGTGTCGTGACTGTCTGGAAGGGCGATAGGTTTCTTAATAAGTATAGGATAATAAAAAGATGGATCAGCCTTCTGAGAATCATGGAGACAATGCTAATTATTACCCAGCTGGGGATGCCCAGCTACGACAGTAACTATTTTGCCAGATGTCAGAGATGCATATTTTAATATTGGCTTTTTGCAAATACTGAAATGGATTTTATATGTTAAAGTATACGTAGTAGAGGTAGGCTTGTGATGGGAGCTTTATATGTAGTGTTAAAGTAACTTTGTTGTAAAGATATAGTTTTTATTTCTGTTGTTAATTAAGCTTAGTGAAATAGCTGATATAAGTATGCTTGTGTTAAAATGCCTGCTAGGATGGGGTAACATCCACTGAACACCTGATGAGGACACAGATTGAGTACAAATCTGCCAACCATCAGCTGTCTGAAGACAGAGTGGACCAAGGCCCAAAAACTGGAGGTGATGAGAGTGGACTAAAACCACAACCAAGGAATCTGCATGTTCTAAAAAGGAGGATCCAAGGAGGAGCCATGCTAAACAATTCTTGGAACATGGAAAATAGTTCAGGAAAAGTTTACTGTGCATATGGGTCTATGAATATGCAACAGGCTGATGTGATGGAAAAGGTGTTTAAGGGGTATCCCCGAGGTGCTCTTAGCTGAGTGCCAAGATGCACCTGGTTGTAACAACCTTTGCTCTATGGTCCTTGTCTCTTTTTGTCCTTTATTAAACTTTTTAAATGTTCACAGGAGAGTGAACATGTTTTTCACACCAGATATTCCCCACACATTGGTGAGCGGCCCTGGGTTCATGATGTGATTCAAGACAAACAGATGGCATGAGAAGAACCTTAATCTTTTACTGCTTTGTACCTGCCACCAAAACAGAGCATGTCCACACAAATGTGTAATATCCTGTGCAAGGCCGGGGCCAAGCAGGCCTGCTGGCTTTGATCAGCAGCCTGGAAGTGTTTTAATGAGTGCTGAGTGTTGAGTCCTGCAACACTCCTGCAAAATAAGAATTAGTTTTACCATGTCTGCTTCTCTGGAGCACAGGTCAGCCTGCTCTGTGTGACACCAGTGGTCTGGGATACCTGAGTGTGTCTGTGCTGTTCTGCAGTCCCTGTGCAGCAGCCAGATACATTTTGGTGATGGGCATGTGTAAAATTTGGAAAGTCTGTGGTTCATGCACAGGAAAGGGACAATGGAAATAAAAATAATATAATCCAGCTCCTTCCTTCTGGGCAAGAACAAAAAAAGGCAGAAAGGATGCAGTTAAAACTCAGTGAGTTTCCAGGGAGTCTTTTCAGGTCAGGCAGAAGAGTTGGGCCTCTGCCCTCGTAGCAAAGTCCAGAATGATCTGTGGGATTCCCCTGGAAATCCTGCCCAAGCTGAAGGAGGAGAATCTTTGATGCCACTTCAGGTGAGTGGCTCCTCCTTGTAAATAAAAGCCGTGCAAATAACTGATCCCTGATTGCTGAGGGGAAACCTCACAACAAGCTCTTTAAACATCCCACCCAAATCCTGGGAGCAGCAAACCTTGATGATTTGATTCAGGAGGTAAAGAATAAAACTCTTCACTCCATGTTCTTGTTTCTCTATCGGATAGCAGCTACCTACTATTATGTGATTCTGTTCTCCCTGTACTGCACTGTAAAGGCCGGCTTAGCTTTATCTTCTATTTGCCATTGCTCCCCAAGTCGGAGTGGCAGGGAAGAGAGGAGTAGGGCAGGTGCAAATGAGGTGTAAAGCAGGACTGCAGCAGCACAAGCCTACCTCTGTCACAGAGCTCTCCGCTGTAGCCAGGGTCACATTCGCAGTAGGGCTCCCCGTGCTCCGACACCTTGCACTGCCCGTGGCTGCATTTCAAAGTCCTGCAGGGGCTTGAGGAATTGTTCTTCTTGTCACAGTAGAGGCCCGTGTAGCCCTCCATGCACTTACAGGTGTAAGCAGCACCAGCAGCCGTGCACTTGCCATGCAGGCACCTGGAGAAACAGCAGCATTTAGAGCTGGTCTTTGCTGGATGTGAAAGTTCCTTTTCCCAGAAATGTTTGATTTTGGCATTTCTGCCCATTTAATTCCAGGATACTAATCCAAAAACAGCAGCTCAGTGTCAAACACTCTGGAGAAAACTGTGTGGGTTTTCAGTGAATACTGGATAACGTTCAGAGAATACATTTAGAATTTGTGAACCTAAGTAGAAAACATTCGGCTCTTGGTGAGCACAGACCAAGGCTTGGCACCCACATGAGACAGCTCACATTTACAGCAGCAGCACGTGCAACTAAGTGCCAACAATCAAGCTGCATGCCCAGGCTTCCTGAGCAGAGCTGCTGTACAAATAATATCAGGTGATGAAAACCAGTGTGATAAATGAAGGTGCTGGTGGTAAAGCTATGCACAGACTTATCAGCAGGCAGCTGTACTTGAGGGTTCCCTGGCTCCTGGGGTTTGCAGCGAGCTTTGGCATTTCCAGGGAACACCACAGGGTGGGGTGGTGATCCTGAGCGAGTTCTCTGACACTGTCCCCACTTCTGGCACAGGGGCAGACTTGGCATGGCTGAGAACAGCGAGGAAAGCAACTCTCTCTAGCCAAGGAAAAACTTTGGCATAACCTAACTTGACATAAGCCCATGCCTCTCTTATTTCTATTTTCTTTCTAGTACTTCAAAATTATTCCTTGTTTATGTTGAATTTTTGTACATTTAATTTTTAAGCTTTGAACTAAAAAAGACAGATTACAAGAGCAGTTTCAGTGAGCTCCAGACATGCAACATACTGTAATGAAGGGGGTCACAGTCTGTATAGAGCAGTATTTACTGCCCCACGAACCAGAGGTTACCTGATCTTTACAGGTGCATTTCCTCAGTGAGAATAACCTGTGAGTGTTGGAGCAGACACCTGCCAGCAAGGCTCCACACTCCCCTGGACACACCAGGCAGGGCTTTAGGGAGCCAGCTCCAAAAGGCTGAACTGATTTAGGAAAGGTGGGACAGCGTGTGAGCATTAAAATACACACAGCTACTTCCCTTAGCAAGGAACTATGTTCATGATTGCCTCATCCTCCCTGGACTATGAGAGAAACAATCCCTCATCATGTAAACATCTGGAACTCCCTTATTTTTCTCTGCCCAACCACAACAGCTTTGTGTTGACATTGGAAATTCAAGGAAACATTTGGGTCTTCATACCTTTGGTTTGTAAACTGTTAGGTGCTTTTCAACACCTCCAGACTTCAGTACTTTGCAGAATTAGAACCAGAAGCAAGTTTAAAATGGTACCTTTGCCAGGTTAAATCTCTGAGAGTGATTATTCACTGCATCAATTTACCTGTCAAAAGTACGAGCTCGAGAAAAGTGCCTTCCAAGACAGCAACTGAAGGAACTTCTAAAACAAAAGTACTTCCATCTGCTTATGAAACAACACTGAAATATGCAGCCTGCTGCTCTGCACGAGACTGTTTCCTGTGTATTGGCCATAAGAAAGCTATTCATCCTGTGTTTCTGATGGAGATGTGGTTATTGAGCCTTTGAACTGTAAATACTTTACACTCATGCTCCCTTCACATGCAACACCACACTATCCTTTAAACTTGCACTTTAAAGGGCTGTTTCAAAGTGTAATATTTAAGTCAGCTATTTGGGAAATTTAAAACTGCTCACACTGGAGTGCATAATGGTCTTCAGGGAGTAAGTTTGAAGACTGGGCTCAGTGCTGCAGGGAGAAAACCCCTGAAATGTGTACTTCTCCCTCATGGGCTGCTCTGGATCTGTGCAAGCTCTCACCTCCTGGGGTTAAGCCATGCCCATTAACAGGAGGTTCTGTATTTTAATGTGTAGAGTCACAGCTGAAGGTATGACCTGCAGCATTAACACCTGAGCTCCTGCAGGACCAGAGCTCCTTTGGTGAGTCAGCAACGTCTGAACAAGAAGTGGAAATTGAGAGCTGCCCCAGACACAGACTCACAACTGTCATAACCTCCAGCACCTCCAAAACCAGTCAGATGTGGTTTTGCAAGATGAAATGTGAAATACGCATGAGCTGTAAAGCTTTTGTTCTCCAGTCAGCATTGGTTTGAGCTTACTTGTGGTTAAGACACGGATCTCCAATTTCCTGGTCACACAGAGGGCCCGTCCAGCCGGGGTGGCATTCACAAATCACACTCGTTTTCTCCAGGGACCGGCAGATCCCGTGCTTGCAGATGTTACAGGATTTGCAGCCAGGAAGGACTCCCAG
The DNA here is from genome assembly GCF_028769735.1 of Zonotrichia leucophrys gambelii. Classification (NCBI taxonomy): domain Eukaryota; kingdom Metazoa; phylum Chordata; class Aves; order Passeriformes; family Passerellidae; genus Zonotrichia; species Zonotrichia leucophrys. Next base: position 13,973,224 of record NC_088183.1, read on the forward strand.
GGACTGCTGGGGCAAATCCTTGAAATCCTGCAGCTCATTGTTGATCCTGACGTCGTGAATGCAGCCATGAAAACCATTCGGTGTCTTGTCTGCACCCTGGCGCAGGGAGGATAATCCAGTAGAGGTTGGGATCCCTTCAGATAAAAGCAAATAGGGATGGTTCAATTACACTTCAATTATAAATTTTAATTAGTATAATTTATATAATTATAAATTATATAAATGATAATTGCTAAACCTTCTTTTGTCACAGCCCCTTAAAATCTTTGAATAACTAATTTGCATAGGACCTTTGTAAGGTAGCACAATCTCACTGTCCTCATTCTGGAAATGGAAAGGAAAAAAAAATAAACTCACTTGCCCAATCTTCTGTAAGAAGTACATGACCCAAAAAAAAGAAGAAAAACCAAACTATTTTTTTTGCCTGGTGGCTATGTGTTTCTATCCTTAGATAATGTTCCTTCTCTCTACAGTTTAATAGCAATTATTCTTCTGAAAGGTTTGAGAATGCCTTCATTTGTCAGCAGGTAGCATCCACCTCTGGGATGAAACAAGACAGTTTGGCTTTACTGGGTCACAGTGTTAAAAGAGGGAGTGCTAAGAGTGCATCCCATGGAAATTAGTGCAGAAAAGCTCTAAAGACAGGGAAGAGCACTCAAAGGCCAGGCCAAGGCTTTGTGGCCAGCCCTTCCCATCTTGTTCAAGTGCTTGGAAGAGTTCACCTGGTTGGATGGCCAGCAGGTTCTTTGGGATGTTGTTTTATACCTTCCTCACTGATGCCAGCTTGGATGTACAGCTGCATTAGCACAGGCAGGAGCTTCCATTGTCAGCCATGTGAGGCCTCTGAACTCACTGTCTAGGTAATGTCCTAAAACAAATCCAGCACCTGTTTCACTGCGTGTTAGGAGGAAAGTTGCTAGAACAGGTGATGTGGTTGCGAGATGGACAAAAATGTGAGCACCTGAAGGTTCAGGTCTGTGTTAAGCTTACTGTGGGTCAGGAACAATTGCTCTGGGGTAATTTAGGCAACTACTTGAGCTACACCACCTGCAGAGGAAGGGCAGCTGTCTCCATGCACACAAAGAGGTGGCACATGGAGAACAGGGAGGGTTTAGAAAGAAGCAAAAAGATTTTTAATAGGCAACAACAAAAGTCTTTACTGAGGCCATGGATCCTGGTATCCAACAGTCCTTCATTCCACATCTCAGGTTTTTCCTGAGAATTTTTAGGTACTTTTGGAGAATTAGTATTGATCCACAACGCTCGTCCATTAACAAAACTTTTCCATGGGATTAGTTCCCAAGTCCTCTGTGTATAACTGCTGCAGGATCGGTGTCTTTTGTGCTGTGCTAAAGGGAGAAATTGAGATGGCCTCTGCACCAGCAGATTATCTTTGATGCACAATGCTCTTTAATAGCCTGTGACATTCTTAATAGAAGCCAATTATAAAAGTTCAGCTCTGTACAAAGCAAGATCAGCCAGTTTTCTGTTTTACAAGGGCAATATTCAGGGCTCTTTTAGAAAAGTGTTATTAAAGAAAATTATTTAGAAAAGCCTCGACCAGCACCAACTGAATTTGGTAAGAGTTTCTACTATTGGCTTCAATTATCTCATTAGAAAAGGCTCAAAGACTTCCTATTACCATTCTGCTGACTTTTGTATTTGAAATAGGCTGACTAAAAATTCAAGAACTCCGTGTCACTGAGAGAGAGATTTCAACATTCAGTCCAGAATAGAACCAGGGGGGTTCTGGCAAAAACAATCCATTGGGCAGAGACCAGCCTTTGTTCTGTCTCTTGTAACCAGACACCTAATCAGTGGTATAGTCATTATTCTGGGCATTGTTCCCCATCCCATTTGGCCTCTTCCCTCCAGACTCAGTACTTAATGGGAAAAAATTCTTAACTGAGGTTTGGGCAATTCTAATATCTGTCTAAAACTGTGCCTTCAGTTTCCAATGAGAAGACTATTAACCAAGGTGTTCTTAGCTTGTGTGTTAATATGTTTTTGAATCACACACCTTTTTCCTCACCATTTTTAGACCTCTATAAAACTTCCAGCAGAAATACTGCTCAGTTATGGTATATTTAAACCTGCTGACTATTGATTTGCTTTTTTGCCATGACAATTTGTGATAGTCCCACTGATACTTCCACTTCAGCCAGCACAGCTTGGTCGCAGAAAGTTCTGGGAGCTGCTGAAATGCCAAGCAGGCTGTTCCTGTGGTGGCTGTGTGAGAGCCCTCCCCACAGCATGGAAGATGATTTGATTCAGAAAAAACAGGTTAAAACTTCAATTCTAGAGCAATCACAGTACCTCCAATGTAGAGGGGTGTGTTGAGGCTGACAGAAGATTGCTTCTGGAGCTTTCCCAGGCTCTTGGGAGCCCCCTTGTCCACCACCAGGTTCAGAGTTTGGTTCAGCATCACGAGTTCCACACTGTGAAACTGCCCATCATTTATTGTTTCCACACTAAGAAGTAAGAGAAAAAATAAATAATCAGAAGATGAACAAGGAACAGCCCCTGTGACATCCTGTGACCCTGTGGTACACCTTGCACAGCACAGCCCTGGGCTGCTCTGGAGTTTGCAGTCGGGGTGTTCTCAGCCTTTTCTCCAGCAGGGAGGCACAGACTGGCCCTCAGCTGATCCTGGGCACGCAGTACTGACACATGTGCAATGCTTCAAGGCCAGCTAATCACGACAGCAGCCACTCCAGTTGCTTTTTTCAGGGCAGAAAAGCAAGTGTGTAGCTACATGACACACTGGCTTTGGGGACAAAACTACCAAAAAATCCCATTCTGAGCTCTCAGCCACAGCTTGCTGCCCTCTGTCACACTGCTTGGTGCTCATGCTGCAGGCTGGATCACTGAAATAATTTCTTCTCCTATGGGTAGTTTAAACTCAAATTATCTCACAGGGTTCAGGAGAGATTGCAGTGTGGGGTGAGACAGCAGAGGCCTCTGAAACCAGCATCTCCTCACAGCAGAAGTGTCTTGGACTATGTACCAAGGAATAAGGACAGACTGAGGTTCTCAAAGCCAGAGAAGGAATTCAGGAGGTTTTGGCTTGTAAATGACCAGAGTGCTTTGTCCAATATCAGATAATCCCACCTGAACACAAGGAAAAATGACGAATTGCTACTCCTTTAGGGAAACATTAAGGTGTAGACTGAAGCTTGAGGATAAAACAGTAGGAGTTGTTGGGTGGTGGGAGCAGGCAACCATGTGAGCAGACAGGATGGTAAAGTAGTGTGTATTTATTGCTTTGATTTTAGCACTGATTTTTCAGATGCATGAAGCCTGCAGCAACCTCCTAGTCTGCACCTCAAACAATCATCACCTTCATCTCCTGTTCACTCCCCCAGCCATTAAAAGGTGCAGTGATATCATTCCATTTGCATCACCCTATCATATTTATATTTTCAGGGCAGCTTCAGCTCTCAAACCCTAATGCTGCATGGTGAAATTCCCTAAAACAACCTGAGGGTTTAATGCTCTCCAACAAGCAGGGAGGGGCAAGGGTTGGTTACCTGCTCTTGAGCAAAGAGTTTCAAAGCAGGGTGGGAGTTAGATCTGATGGGGTTTTCCCACTGCTGTGGGTGTAATTACAAGGCACAGTATCTCATGTGCACTCAGATGCACATAGGCACACAGTGAGAATGTGATAGCAGTAGTGGTTGTTCTGCAATCAGCCTGTGGGCTCTGTGAATTGCCCACATGCACAGATGCCCCTTTCCCAGATTCCTCCCTTTAGGCTGGAGCTGCTATTATGCGTGGATAATGACAGAACACACCAGCTTTGGGCATCCTGAGACACTGCTTGGACAACAGCCTGGGTTTGGGATTGCTGCACACATGGTGCACACCCAGCACAGCGTCAAAGTTTGGGTTTCTGCTCATTCCAAAGGCCCATAAGCTCAGCATCTTCTCACAGGAAGTTAAAAATTCACAGGTCAGATTCCTTTCAGGGGATTTGTAAACTGGCAAGGTCACTGTCTGAGCTATTTACCCACACTTTCTGCACAGGCAGTGGAGAGGAAGAGACACACTCATCTCTGAGGGTGAATCACCTTTTAGATGTGACCAGCTCTCAGATGACATGCTGCCCATCCTTAGTGCCCAGCCCTGCAGAACTGATGTGTAAGGCTATTGCAGCAAGGAAATGGGGCCTCGACTCCACAAACAAATCATATGCCTTGGAGATTACTGGAATTCAGCTGTTGCTGGAAGAAGTTTCATTTTTATAGTGTTTTATGGTAGACCTGACATAACCAATTGTACTTGAGCAATGTCAGGCAGCCAGTCAGCACTGCAGGCATTTCTGGGAATGTGCTGGTGGAGAAGAGCACACTGGAGCTCACGTGCCTCTGCAGTGCTGCTCTGCTCTCCCCACAGGTTTTTGGGATGAATCACCAACACACAGGCCTGCAAAAGTTCATGTAAGGTTACACAGGTCATAAGGTAACAGGGAGCAACGAGTGAGCACCTTTACAGTGTGGCTTTACATAAGTAAGTGAGATAGTTCTGCCACAGAAAGGCTCCCAGGAAAGCTCTACTGGCTCAATCACTCATTCCTGACCTGCTTTACATAAATAAGTGAGTTCTGCCACAGAAAGGCTCCTAGGAAAGCTCTGCTGGCTCAATCACTCATTCCTGACCTGCAGGGAAGCCCTGGACTGTGGCTGCTGCCCCTGTGCAAGATGGTGACAGAGCCCTGGGGACAACTCAAGAACCTGAAGCTGATGGCACAGTTCAAAGTATTTTAAAGAAAAAACATAAAGGCTTGACAGTGAACAAAAATGCAGATCCAGCAGACACTGTGGGTCAGAGCTGTTACAGCAGGGCCCTGGCAGGGGCAGTGGGCTGTGAGGGGCAGGACGAGAGGCAGAGGATGGCTGTGGCCCTGGGAAGGGCAGGCCTGTCCCCACTGCACCCCAGGGCACTGCAGCAACTCAAGTGAGTTTGGAAACAGCTGCTCTGAACTTAGTGTTTGGATACTCAAGAATTCTGCTAAGTGTCTGCTGGGTTACAAGGAGCAGCTGTGCTTCAGCAAGACCGACTGGGTGATCCCTCTGTGCTCCCTGCTTATCTCAGTGCTCTCTGCAGTGCCTGATTCCCCGGGGGAAGCACTTGGACTTCAGCTGGAAGGTGTGAGATAAATGGAAATGCACATGGGTAATTGTTGGTCTGTGCAGAAGTGCCAGTGAAAGGGAGAAGTGGAGCCAAAGCCCACGGGCTGTGAGAGCTGAGCACTGTGGAGGTGGGAGGGATGGCTGCAGGATGGGGAGCCCTTCCCCAGCAGGATCAAGAGCTGAAGCTAGCACACAAACCATGGTTATCTGCAGAAGGCCAAGCTATGGCCATTTGTCAGAGGACAACATTATCACATCTGGCAGGACTGGCTCTTCCCAGAGCCAGGATTTCACAGGCATTCATCACCTACTCTCCATAGGGTGTGCTTTTTCCAGATTATGCCTTGATTAGCAGGCAAACAAAAATCTGTGAGTCCTGGGGATGGAAGCAGCCACCCCACATGGTGCTCATGCCTTTCAGCATACCCAGTGCTGGATTTTTGTTGGAAAGGGATTGAGAAGTCCCAGTCACCAGGAATACGTGGATGAGCATTATTGCATTCTGATTCTTTCACTTTTTAACCCGGAATGAAAATAATCTTTGCTTGAACTTTGAGAAACAAAGTAACTCACAGCCATCACCCAACACTGCAGTTTTGTAAAGCAGATAAAGTTCGAACAGACAAAGCACTCATTTGCTGTTCGAGAAGACGCAGAGATATGATGGAGAGGCTGAACGTGGACAGGCAGGATGACAGGAAATCCCCAGGCAGCAGATACTCGTGCGAGAGAGAGCACGCACTCACTGCCGCTGCTGACGGAAAGGCATTCAGACGCCTTGGGGTTCTGAGATGGAGACAACCGCGGGGGAGAGGCCAGTGGTGAGAGAAAAGCTGCACGAACTCTTCTCAGCCGGGCCTTTAGGAGCCCCGGCAATCGTCGGAGACAGCTGGAGACAGTGGCTTGGCCGGGGATGAAGGGCGGCGGCCGCAGCGCCGAGCAGCGCACGCTGCTCGCTCCGCTCCCGTTAAAGGGTCCCGTTAAACCCCCAGTGAATTCCCTGTTCCCTGAAACAGGGCATCAGGTGCTCACACAGGGCTCGTCCTCCTGGAGCCGCCCGCGGGATGGAGGTGCCCGCCTCCAGTCGGGATTTATGGGGCTCCTCTGGCAAACACCGCACCGAGCGCGGCGGGGGCAGGCCGGGAATGCGGGTGTGGGAAAACGGGATGGGAGCGGGGAATGCGGGTTACAGACCGGGAGTGCAGGGTGAGAGCGGGGAATGCGGGCCGGGAATGCGGGGTGATAGGAGGGAAAACGGAATGAGAGCCGGGAATGTGGGATACGGGCCGAGAATGCGGGATATTGGCCGGGAACAGGACGAGAACCGGGAATGCGGGATGAGAGTCAGGAATGCGGGATACTGCGGGAATGAGCCGAAGGATGAGAGGAATCGAGGAAATGCGGGATACGAGCCGGGAATTCAGGAAGAGAACGGATGGGAATGCGGAAAAAACGATGGGGGATACTGGCCGGGAATTCAGGAAAAGAACCGGGAATGCGGGACGAGAGCTGGGAATTCAGGGTGAGAGTCGGGAGTGCGGGATGAGAACCGGGAATGCGGAATACTGGCTGGGAATTCAGGGTGAGAGCCGGAATGCGGGACCAGAGCCTGGAATACGGGCCCGGAGCGCGGTGCAGCGGCGCTGACGGGCAGCAGAGGGCGCCGTGGCACCGCGAGCCGAGCGGGGACAGCGCCGGCCCCGCTCCGGGCCTGCTCCCGCTCCCGGGCCTGATCCTCCGCCTGCTCCCGCTCCCGGTCCCTGCTGCCTGCTCCCGGGCCTGATCCCGCTGCCCCGCGTCCCGGTGAAACCAAATCAAACGGTGCGAGCCCAACGAGGGACACCCGAAAGGGGCGGCAGGGAGAGCCCCAGGGCCGGGCAGCCGCCCCACGGCCTTTCCCCAGGTGCTGACAAACCGTGTGCCGCTCCTGAGATCTTTCCAAACCCTCAATACAGTCAGGGAATTTTAGCTGGCTTCCAGCCGCAGCACTTCGTGCCACCGCCATTGGATATTGTATAGTTTGGCTATTGTATAGTTTCATGCAAATTCTTGTTGGAAAAAACTGAGGAATTATGATTAAAGAGTAAACACTTAAAGTGTAAGCAAGGATTTCCAGGAATTAAATAATAAACTTACTGAAAAGTAAGCAGCAAAAGGAATAAAAAGTTTCCCATGACACAAAGTGATTCCTCAGGATACACTGCTGCTGGGGGCTGTGGTTGGAGCCTGGTCAGGCATTCCCTCACTGTGCTCAGTCTGTACAGCATCCCTCCACTCTCTCTTCTCAGCCCACCTTACATGCCTTGCACAGTCCAGCACATTGCTCTCACTAAGGTCACCCTCAGAGCTGGACATGGCATCTGGTGAAATTTGGCCAAAAAAAGGGAAATGCTGGGATGTGAGGAGAGCTCAGCTTCCAAAGCCCTGGGTCCAGCACCTTCTGTTTCCTTGGAGCTGCCCTCACAGGGAAGGGAGGCCACTAGAGAGGGCTCTATGGGAGAGAAATTAAAATTTCCTGTGGGAGGGAGCTGGCCTCTTCTGCCAGAGCGGCTCCAGCAAGGTGAGCCAATGGAGCCATGCACAGGGCACTGCACACAGTGCACATGGCCTCTGCTGGCAGCTCAGGCTCCAGGACACAAAGAACTGAAGGGAAAGGGATGTGTATTAAACATTAAACCTCAGGGAATATAGGAAAGAACTGATTTCCACTCTCGTTTTTCAGCTATTTCTCTTCTCCCTCATATATTTTCTTTCCCCTGTACTCCAGCCCCAAGCACACACAGATGTTTCAAGCACTGACTCCCCTTGCTCTAACACCCATGAGAGATTTAGAGCTGAGCCACTATAAATATGCCAGTGAACAGAAATGCATTAAAGGATTAAAGCATTCAGTTGGAACCTGTAAAATTTGGGCTTTGGGGTCAGATTTTTTTTCACTGTCTAGTAATACACCTTTGTGGTAGACAGCAGAGAACAGCAGGGCAGAGGAGTCAAAACCAAAAATAGCTTTAAGTATCACAGCAAACCATGTCACTGAGGAGATATATAACCATCAATTATGCAAATGAGAACATTAATTCATTAGCTACAGTCTCCAGATTTTCCTGACCTCTGTCTTAATGGGGACACGCCTCATTTGACACACAAAACAAAGGAAACACAAGGATGGCAAGAGACTGGGGGGTGAAGGCCATGGGGAACACTGAAATTAGATGATCTTTGAGAACATTTAAAGTAGAAGAGAATAAACAACAATACATGTCCAAAAGAGCTTAAGGAGCTTACAGAACCAGAAAAGAGACACCAAAATCAAAAACTCAAGGTGAGAGCTGCAGGGAACTGCGCTGAGATGTCAGCAGTTTGGGAGCTGTGAAACTCACACTGTGCTGGGCTGACTGTGGGTATCAGCAGTGATGGGTTTTCACCTTTCCAAGCTACACTTACCTCCTACCCTTAGTTCCAGCTATAATCAGTCCTTGGCCTAAAATAGATTTAAACTTCTCCATGGCAACAAAGGCAAAATCATAATTGGAGTGGTGTTTGTGCTACCTCCACAATAACACATCACTTCAAGCACTATCATCTTCAGGAGCTGAATAAAAACCACATGTTGAGAAAAAAGTATGAAAAATGCTAATGAAACACAGGACTAGGGAAATAAGAGGTGAAAGGAATATTAAAGCACTCAAGTTCACTTTCAGCTTGAAATACACTCTTTTATTATGTTCAATCCTGTGTTACATGACTTGAGTGTTAGGTCTGTTAGGCTGAGAGTACTCGACATTAAGAGTTTTTTCCTTGATACCTCCATTTTAGTTTGCTTGGTTTTATACCTTTTCTCCTACTTACAGCTTTGTAGACCACCCAAATAAACCATCTTTCTCTTCCTGGTGTTTACAGCCCTTGAACACTGGCAGCTGATTACCATATCTCCCCTAATGATCGTTTGGCCAGGCTATGCATATCTAATTTCCAGCCATAATTCAATTCCTGCAGCACCCCTGCCAGCAGTGAAAGTCATTGTGTTACAGACCTTCTAAGGCAAAGGCAAGGACCTTTTTTACACCCCTGCAACATGCAATTAACACAATCCTGACCCCTTTCCCTAGATGATTCATAAAGTGGTCAGACACCCAGCCAGGGCAAGCATTGCTTGTTTGCAGTGAGTTCTCACAGAGCTGGGTGAGATCTTTCTCCAACCCCATTGCTGGGAGCAGAAACTGATGGGAGCAGAAGCTGGTGGGAGCAGAAATTGGTGGGAGCAGAAATTGCTGTCTCCTGCACTCGCACCAGCAGAGCTGGACACCTCATTCTGCTGAGAATCTTTTAAAGCAAGTGTCATGGCAGTAAAAGCAGCTGGAATGCATCCTCAAGTCCAAGGCCTCTCCTGAGTGACAGATGAGAGCATTGCTCCCTGCCCACCCTCTCCACCAGGATGCCTTGGCTCCTCACGGTGGTGTCACGAGCTGCCGTGTCCTGGTGTCCTCTCAGTGACAAGCATCAGGCAAAATAACAAACCCACAAAATACAGATTACAAAAAGAGAATCAGTCAGAGATTCTGCAGTGCTGTTGGGTCGGTGTGAAATCTGGTGACCTTATGAAAATGACACTGCAAAAAGCAGAGGGGAAGGCAGGCCCTGGCACAGCAGCAGGGTGGTGGCAGATTGAGTGCCACGTCCTCCCCAGCACTGCGTGGGTACAGCTGAGTGTCACACACCAGGACAGGCTGTGACACAGCCCCTGGCCCCACCAGGGCTTGGAACAGAGCAGGGTGCTTGGGGTCACCTAGAAAAACAGCTCTGCCATTCAGCTGGTTATCAAATCACAGGTTCTGATGAGAAAATCCACCAGGTGCCTTCACAGAGTTGGCACATCAGGCAATGCTTTGCACCATCCATCCCCTTTTCAGCTATGGAAAATATGCAGGTATCTGCCTGTAGCAGCAGGGAGCAGGGCTACTACAGACTACACTTAACAGGGCATCCAACCAGATTGACAGAGAATGATGGGCTTTACCTGAAATTGGAGGCTAAACCCCAATAAAAAAGAAATCATCTCTATTTAGAAGTTGTTACAGCAACATACCTATAGCTGGATCCTCCTCTTGCACAGAAATGACCAAACCCACTGCGTTTGACAGCCACCAGAGCAGCTGCCATGCCCACCTTCCCCCCAGCACTGTGGTGCCATTCCATACTGGGAGGAAACACTGAAATAACCAGGCACAGACCCCTCCTGCCCTTCCACCATCTCCCTCAGCTCCAGGTCTGTGTGTGCTGCTCCCAGCAGAGCCTGCCTCCATTGCATCAGAGCCAGCTCAGCACTTGGGATTGGTGGGACATGAATCTATCACACATGGCACACATCTAAACTTTGTGTTACTCATCATGTTCACAAGAAATTTACAGGCAGGGAAAAATAAACATATTAGCTTGCTACATGTTGTTGTAAGGCAAAATCCCTCACAATTCAAGACATGAGCCAGTCATTAGTGCACAGGAAGTTTATAAAGTCATTTTGACTATGATTAGGTTTATTCCATCACTGTCTATTATGCAAATACTTCAACCTCCCTCTGATGCAATCGCAATTAGCCAACTTTGGCAATGTACCACTGGACCAATGACCTATGGTACAGCAGGAAAATGCCTTTAAAACATATTTGCAACCTTTCTCCAGCCTGGCCTCTGCTGACAGGGGATGCCTGAGTGCAGCTCAGACCCACAGCTCCAGATTTTGGCCCCTGAATAAGGTGCCCTGGGACTCAGAGAATGTAACTTTTAGTTTTGTCATTACCACAGGACAAGTGGCTTTAGATGACCCATTCCTAACCATACCTGGTACCACAGACAGGCCAGCACTGGCTCACTTTGTGAAAAGTTTTGCTTTCTCCTGGTGAAAAGCTCACTCTGAAACACCCTATAGATGTGTGAGACATGAAGTGAGGCTCTCCAGCTTCTGGGTACTTGGACATTGAACTGCAGAGAATGAGCTGGGTTCTGAGAGGGGGAGGAGATGAGGAACTGTCATTCTTGCAAGAGATACTGGACAGATTTATAAAGAAAAAAAATTAATTCAGCTTAACAAGATTTTGCCTGCTAAGTCCTTCAGCAGCCTGAAGGACAAAACTTTACCCTTCCTAAGCTTCAGCTCAGCACGAAAAAGTTTCCATATTTCATGAAAGCAAATATTTGATTCTGAATCTAATAATAAATGTTAAATGATATTTTAAGTTCTTGACCTTACATTTTCACTGTCCTACTGCAAAAAAAAAAAAAAAATCTAGGAAAAACTAGGGAAATGTGATGTTTGTGGTTTGACAAGTACTCATACACTTGCCATTTTTTTCCCATTTAAGTACTCCAGAGCCCTTTATAAGGGTAAAAAAATAACTCAGCTGTCCTTTACCTTGGCTCATGCAAGATGTACAAGTACATTCAAATTTTACAATTTTTCCTATGCAGGTCAGAGACTAATGCCAGTTTCTTTCATTATATTTGATACAGAATCCCTAAGGGGTACCTGAAAAAATAAGAGTGCGTGATAGAATAAAATGAATTACAAATATGCAGAATTGTGAAGAGCTCAGTGATGCCTCACAGAAATGACTGAAAAACAGTCCATTTAGAGCCCATCCAGAGTATCAAACAGGCATCCCACCAAGGATGGGCACAGCATGGGCTGCAGACTGTGAAGGTGTTAGGAAGAACAGGAGCAGTCATGCAGTGCACTCTGCAAAGACACTTTTACCAAAAAACTGAGTTTGACAAGCTCTAATAATGATCCTAAGAATAATTAATGTTCTCACTCCTCCAGCACATTCCTCCCCAGAAGGCAGAGAATTAATGGTGAAGCCTCCCAGGCTTTTCTGCAGATAAGCAATTCCAGCTAAAGAGACAATGGCACAAAATCCCTCTCTGTGGAAGGTGTGGATGTTTCACCACCAAAACACTGGTTCAGGACCAGCAGAAATTTGAGTAGAGGACCAGAGTTCTTGGGGAGCAGCACATCCCTTCAGCAGTGGCCTGGCCAGGGACAGTGCTGGACATGGAATTCCAGCAGCTCCCAGGCTCCAGAGCCACGGGCAGAGCCTGAAGGAGTGGAAGGACACAGAAGTTTCCAGATGCCACCAACATAAAGAGCCTTGTGCTGTTCTACAGCCAGGAGGGACAGGGGAGCAGGAACCTCACCCTCCAAAGACCTGCAGCACATTTCTGAAACACCTTTTCTGTTATTCATGCCTTTCTCGACTTTTTACACAGGGAACCAGATTTAATTTGTCGTCTTGCAGTCATCACATGTGAAACAGATACAGCAGGAATGTGAGCCCCTTTATTTCAGGCCTTTTGCTTTAACCACAAGAACATCCATCTATGCTGTGTAAGAGTCAGCCAGACCATGAGAACTGCATGATACAATCTACAAGGAATATTTTTAATGATGGAGCATTTTTGAAAGCAGATTATGCAAGGATACTTTTAAAAGGAATTAAAATGTTATTTGGGTGTAGTCTCTACAGAAAGACAAATATAATTCATTCTTATCTTTTCCTAACTGCCTCCTTTTTCACTGCTGTCAGGAATCTTGCATGAAAACATATGATTTTACACCAACAATGCCTGCATCTTGCTCTTCACCAGATATGACAGTCTGTATGCAACATGGCAATCTGGGAACTCTGGAGGGAATTACATCAGCACTTTGTGTCAAAGTTCTGTTTTCCATTTGTATTAGGAAGGATTATTTCAGCATCCAAATCAATATGACTGTGCGGCAGCATAAAATCTATGGGAGAAAAGTTTACAAGTAAGGTCTTATCTCTGGCTCAAGGAACAGATGTGGGAAAAAAGACTGAAAATAGGGAGTTCTCCCTATAGAGTACAGTTAAAAGATAACAGTGTCATTGGCTGAATGCTGGAACTATGGAATTAACTGCTCTTTGTTAATTCAAACTTTTAACAATTGGATTGTGGTAGTAAGTAAAAGTAGCATGTTCCTTACCAGTTGGCATCTTTAAATTAAGGTACAGTATCTATGTAAAAAATTTACTTCATTTCTAGAACTCACTGTTGGAGTGGCACCAAGCACTGTCATGGCATGGAAGAGAAACTCTGAGCAGTGCAGAAACCAGGAGGGCAATAAAGCATTCAGAAAAAGATTCCTGTACCCATTAAACAGAATAAAAGAAACAATAACTTGGAATCCTGTTTCAAATATGGATCTTCTCTAAGAGCTTTACTCTGATGTCCAAGAAACCATTTTTCTGCAGCTCACAAGTGACAGGTTCCAGTAAAAGATCAGCCAGATTTTATTTAAAAGGGTGAGCTCTGTCATTGCATTATATTATATTACTGCATTAACTTGTATTTCTCTCTAACTTGATGAAAAATGACAGGGAATTGTAGGTAGTCATTTCCACTGGACAAGTGCTGACCTTTACCTGACTAGAATGAAAGAGAAGCCCAATGTCAACTTTAACCTTTCTATCCAAACTACCACAGGGACAAACACATGTTAAGCAAACCGGAATGTACAGCCAATTATCTTGGGCTTTTCCAGACTGACTTTGTGAAGCAATTCTGGTTCAGTCTGCTCAGAGGAGCGACTAAAATACAAGAACAGGTTCACTCTGATAGCCAGGGACACCTCTGCCTTCCCAGAGGAGTTAAACATCTCTTTCCTGGCAGTCCCCTCCTGTGGCACATCCCTGCCCTGCAATGCCCACAGCAGCTCTGCAGCAGAGCCACTCTCTGGAAAAATGGAAAAGTACCATCAAGTGTGACTGACTCACTGCTGGCTTCCCAAACAACAGCTTTTATCTCATCCCTACAGGATACCACCTGTATCAGCCAAGTACTTTGCTAATTTTACTGTTTGTAAGTACTATTAATAAATCTTATCGTGGAGACCCTGATGAGGAATTACAGATCACGTGGCTGGCCAATGACTTCCCACATCCCATCCTGGGAGTACCTGAAATAGCCAGCAAAACATCTCAGTTACAGCCCAGGACCAGGTCAGGGACAGATTTCCTGCAGCTGTAGCTGGCACAGCTCCCACCAGGCAGCATTTTAAGGCCTCCTCCTCTTCTGGCAGACTCTTCTGGGGAAAAACCAAGAGCCAAAGCCCTGCTCATCCAGTCCAAAAAGTGGACTGCTTTGGAGGGGAGCAGGACATGATACTGACTGTGAAAATTAATCTCACAGTCTTTCAACAGAGCTTTGCAAAGGCAAATAGTCCACTTTAGCTGAGATTGAAAATGAAATGAGGCATCTAAACAAGACAGCAGGGACAAAGCAATAGGGAAGGCAAACTGTTTTAGCAATGGTGAGGCCAGGATGTTACAGGTTCTCCTGGCAACCTTGTTTTTAATGACAAATGAAAATTGTAGAAGTTAAAGGAAGGAGTTTCCCAAATTCTTCAGGTTGTGATAAAATGCATTACACTGAACCAGCCATTCACTTCATCAAAATGCAGATTAGGAGAAAACGCAAATAAAAGTCCAGATAAACTCATGGGAATCAGGTCCAGGTATAAGTAGACTTTAATTTCCCTTGAGAAAGCCTCTAAACAATCCAGAAGGTATTAGTGACACAACTTAGAAATGATGGCCAATGCCTGGATAATGGAAATAATTGACCATTGTCCAAGCTAAAAGGAAATGGGGGATTTTCTGTTATTTGGTGTTTTCCTGTCAAAACTCTGTGCCAAGCTGGAAGTCATGTGTTAGGCCAAACAGAGCACATGCCTTAGCTAAAAGTCAAACAGAGAGGTCAAACCTGATCCACTTATGCCTTCTACCCTTAAATCCTATGTTTGCAAGGGGACAAGCAGGTTTTCCTGCTCCTTCTTCAGCCTTTAAAGAAAACAAGACTTTTAATCTATTTAGAGGCCCTTTCTGACATTCTTTAGCTGCAGTTTTTCTCAATCAACCTAATCTTTTCCCATCGAGCTCCATGCTAATCCCATTTTGCTCCACTCCTTAAACTAATAAAAGATTAGAGTGACATTTCAGAAAGGGCACCGTATTAAGCAGCTTCTTTCCCATCTCAGCAGACCAGGGTGCACAAAACGTAGTGAACAGGCCATTAATCTCATGGTAATGAGGTGTCAGTGTGAATGGAGCCCTCCTCCCTGATCCCTGGGAAGGGTGGGGACAAGGAGGACACTGCACCCACCCAGAGGGCAGCAGATCCAGGGAGTGATGTTTGTGTTGTTTGTGGTGGCAGCCGGTCCATGGAGTGCTGTTTGTGTTGTTTGTGGTGGCAGCAGCTCCTGTCCCCACTCTGCCATGGTGACATGGCCAGCAAACATCCACATCACCCCTGACACAAAACAACCTTTGCCTCTGTCCTAATTAGCAGCACTAAACTGTTTATCAGCCTCAGCTTTGCTCTCACAGCTGATCAATTAGGATCAGCAGCCACACACAGAGATGTTTTTCACACCTATCCATCCAGCTGGTGAAAAACATGGGCAAACTACTCCCTTCATTCCTACAGGGGACAAGCCAGTGCTCTTCCTGGCAGCATATCTGCATTGGTATTATCCACTTTGCTTAAATACAGAAAGAATGTTTTCATTTTCTTAAAAATGTCACCATTTCCCTAAAGAAAAGTCCCTGGGAGGCTCAAGTGTTAGCAAGTGCTGAGAAAACTTTCTGAGAGAAGTCTGAGGAGGGTGATGTGTGGTGACATCCATGCTGTCCCCTGCTCTCCCCACAGCGTGAGTGGGCTGGGAATTGCAGCTCTGCTGCACACACAGCACCAGGAGCCCGTGCTCAGCCCAAAATGCTCTCTGTGGTCACTGCTGCATCTGTGCTCACAGCAAACTGGAGCTACAGGGCTTGAAAATAACAACCAGGGGAGGGATGCTGAAGGAACCGTGGAGGAAAAGGGCAGCACATCCCTCCTTCCTGCAGAAATGCATGGATTTCACTTGTACATTTGCTTTTCTTTCTTGTGAATAGTGAATTAAAACTGTGGATTTCATATCCTCAAAAGCCAAGTGTATGAAGGACAAATTATTCTACAATTTACCTTTGTAATTTGTGCTTTTTTGAGGTTGTGTAAGTGCTACTGATACAGGCAAGAATTTCCTTAAAAATATTCACCCCATACAAGAGTTCAGCCCTCCTCCTTCTATTTGAGGCAGTCTAACCCTGCAGTTGCACATTCACTGTTCTGTCTTGGTGCAGTCACTTAATGCTAGATATCAACAAAGAAACTGATTAATTGGATCTATTTCAAGGACAAAATTCACCAGAAGCTGAAACTTTACAGTAGATTAGAAAATGCATTTTTCTACAATTACAGGAGGACACAGCATCACTGGTATTGCCAATAAATGTCAATTTTTACCTGTGCAGCCTCCAGCTAAGTCTTTATTCTGACTTTCTCATCTAATTACATGCAAAGAAGAGATACCTTGAAGTAAAATAAAAGGTTTTTCTGCAAAGCACATTTCTTAGAAAAAATCCTACCTCTCCTCAGCAGTTTTGGAAGCCAACTGCCTTGGCAGAGCTCAGCCTCTTACCTGTACACTGTGGTGGGTGGGGAGCTCAGGGTGTCATAGATGAGCCTCACGTGTCCCTGGTACAGCTCCAGAGCCAAAGGGTCATTGTCTCCTTTGTACAGTAAGATGCCATTGTCCTTGTCCGTGGCTACCTGTGAAACGTTCATAACCACGTGAGGTTGCTTGGGAATGATTAATAAAAGGAATAAACCTGTATTTAAAATCAAACCAAAATCATACATGCAATTCTAATATGCTTTAATACATCATATGTGTGAGCAGCAATGAGAGCAAGAGCCAGGAGGCACAGAAAGGTCTTTGGGCTCACACACAAAGGTCAACTTCCCATTTCACATGAGAACCAATTTTCAGTTGTCTTCTGAACCTTGAGCCAGTATCAAAACCCCAGGCCTTCTGTCTGCTGAATAAGCAAAATATTGTCCAGGGAGGCCATTCAGAGCAGCCTGTCTAAGAAGCACCATGACATTGAACACTAAGTTGTACAGGATGAAATACAGTGCTGCAGGGAGAATCAGTAGCAAGACACAGAGCACTCCCGAGTCATCCCTGGCTGTGTTGCCAGTCTGAGAATCAGTGTGGAGGGATTCTGGAGGCAGCATGTGTGCCCACAAAGGTACATTGGTGCCTCAGTCACTCCTTCATATTTCACTGATTTTAGAGCACACAAGTGGCTCACAAATTTTTCCAGGACTTTGGCCAACAGCCCTGGTTCCATCAGCATGAGATACATGCATGTTACAGGTTAAATGTCTCTGTGCATGGATTTCACTTGTACATTTGCTTTTCTTTCTTGTGACTAGGGCATTAAACCTGTGGATTTGGTATCCTCAAAAGCCAAGTGTCTGAAGGTCAAACTACTCCTACAGCTTACCTTTGTCATTTCTGCTTTTTTGTGGTTGTGTAGTTACTACTGACACAGACAAGAGATTCCTTAAAAATATTCCCCCCACAGAAGAGTTCACCCCTCTTCCTTCTATTTGAGGCAGTCTAACCCTGCAGCTGCACATTTAGCACTGTTAAGTCACAAATGATACAGAGACAATCAGAAGCAGCATAAGCCCTCCGTCCTTACTGCAACTGCTTCTTTTATACACTGGTCTGATACAGGTGGGCCTGATTGGTCATTTAATCAATACATTTCACCTGAATAGCTAATTAACAAGACACCCATTTGTATACAATCTTATGAGAATAACAAGAAAACAAATATTAGAAAAATACCACCTACAGGTTGTTTTAATAATTTGTTATCATTTCTTATCTCCAGCTCCCTAAAGTCTCCCGGGCTGATTCTTATCTAGCTTTCTCTCTCTCTGGCCAGGCTGTCACATTCACTGTTCTGTCTTGATACAGTCACATAATGCTAGATATCAACAAAGAAACTGATTAATTGGAACAGTTGCAAGGAGAAAATTCACCAGAAACTGAAACTTTACAGCTGAGGGTGTACCAGTTGTGGGTTCCTCTGGATCTGGATTGGAGGCACATGAGACAGTAGTTCATGTTGGAATTCAAGTGTTTGTTATTTCTTATCAGTAAAACACTCTCAGTACTGAGTTTGGCAGCTTTTCATTAGAAGGCACAAAATGGCCAACAATCACTTGTTAAAAGGTCTTTTAAGACTAAACTATCCAATTAAGAAAGGACACCCTTTTAACCCAGTAACTGATCCCAAACAGCCCACAATGGGAACTTTCCTGCCCAATTACAAAATGCCACCCAAACCCATGAAGAAGAAGGAAGAAGAAGTATGAAGAAGAAAGCCAGGACAACACCCTGTGCCATCCATCTTGCTTCCATCCACAAGTGTTTATTACTTCTTATCAGTAAGAGTTTGGCAGCTTTTCATTAGAAGGCACAAAATAGCCAATAATCTCTTGTTACAAGGTCTTTTAAGTCTAAGCTGTCCAATTAAGAAAGGACACCTAGATTATTTTCCCTTTTAACCCAATAACTGATCCCACAGAGCCCACAATGCAGACTTTCCTGCCCAATTACAAAATGCCACCATAACCCCTGAAGAAGAAGGAAGGAGAAGCCCAGAACAACACCCGGTGCCCTCCATCTTGCTTCCATCCACAACATACTAAAAATCCCAAAACCTGAATTTCTCACCAAGTGATCCACCTACACTACTCTCTATAATGTATTTTGTGGATTCCAGTCTATCTTGAAGTCTGGGAAACTTTCTCTATGAATGAGGGTCAGAGTCAGTGCTCTCCTGGGGGTCAGGGCACCCCAGAGCAGACACAGAAATATTCCCAGTTCCCTGGGTTTCCACAACAGCAGATCAGAAAACGCATTTTCCTCCAACTACAGGAGGACACAGCATCACTGTCACCACCAAACATCAATTTTCACCCGCGCAGCCTCCTGTGACCAACCTGCAGGGAGATGTTGGCCTGGGGGCGGATTTTGGCGGGGGGCAGCTCCACGTAGGAGTCCTTGCCCACGAAGTTGACGGTGATGAGCTTCTCGCAGCGCTGCCCCGCGAAGCCGGCCAGGCAGCGGCACACGGGCTCGTGCTGCGCCACCACGCACTGCGCGCCGTGCTGGCACTCGTAGTTGTCACACGGGCTCGTCTGCAGCAGCACCATGGGCGGCGGCGTCTCGCAGAACAGCCCACTGCAAAGGGAAGGGAAACTCAGCCTCGGTCACCAGCACTCGGTTGTATTTATTTCAGCTGCTGATGATGCCTTGGAGCATCAGCATTATGCTTAAAACTGGCTGGACAGAATTAAGAGAATAAAAGCAGAAGGTCTGAGATAGAGTAGAAATTCTCCAGAGTAGAAGTCCATTTTGACTTAGGTGAAATGTACATCTTTGAGTCTATGGTTAGAAAACATAGCTATGTAGCCTGACTGCAAAAGCCTAGGCTCAGAGAAACTGCTTCGGTGAAGGACAGAGATAAGGGGGGAGACAGAGGGTGATAGAGAGACAGAGAGACTGCTGTGAGAGCAGGTCAACCTGACCTAGGAATTCTTTCTGATAAAGAAGAACTAGCGGCAAATGTCACGCAAAATTCATAAAAATGAATATGTATGAACCTATTGTGAAATTGTATGCATATGTATTTGAGAGGGGCATAAAAAGGGACCTGAAGTTCCCAGAGGTACACGTCTTTTAAGGACAGTAATTTCCACATGTGTCCAGTGCTGTAATAAACATACCAGCTTTAAAACTTTCACAAAGTTGTGGAGTTTTTGGTTATCTTTGCAAAACAGGTCTTTAATAAATACTCATGTTGTGTTGTGATTTCAGGGTATAGCTCAGACCCTCGGGTCCCTCCCCTGATGATTCCCTGCCAGGTGTGTCAGTCACCTCTCCTTTCCCCTCCCAGCAGTGTCTGTCAGTCGTGGCATTCCAGAAGGGCGTTGAGTGATTGGCAGATTCAAAGGATGCCCTCTACCCCTGGGGGACAGTGAGAGCAGCCTGAACTGCCCTTTGCTCTGGTTCTTCAGCTCTGCAAGGCACCGCAGCCTGGCTGAAACAGCTTCCACCCATCTGTGCCCTGCAGAGCTTTCCAGTGAAGGCTGTGAGCCATTTAACCCCAAACCTGAGACCTGCCCATCCTACATCTGTGATTTGAGTCTGCTCTGCAAACAGGGAATCCCTTTCCAGGGCACCACAGAACAGAGCACTGCTAACCCAGCCTGTGAGCTCCCTTCCACCTAATGCCCATTGTTTTGTTTTGTCTTTGGCAGCAAGTAGGAAACAGAAGGAAAATCAGTGCGTATAATTTTAATATTTTGGAAGTTAAAAATAATCATAATAAAAAATGCATGTGACCCACAACAGCCTCCACTAACAGAAAGCAAATGTTGGAAGAAGCCAGAGTGTCTGTGCTTAGGGCTGCTCTGAAAGATTCTCCAGGCTCCTGGTATAGCTTCTGCACACCCTTGCTTGCTGTGAAACCCCCCTGGCGTGTGGCTTTACCAGGGCAGCTCTCCTGATACTGGCACCTAGAACTTACATTAGTGACAGATCTGTCAAGGCCCTTTCCTTTTTAATTTTAAACATTTTTTGTAAGTATATATTTAGAACTAATTAATAAGATTTATTTCCCCAGCAGTGGAATGTGGAACACAGCCTGACTTCCTTCCATAGCTTGTCCAAGTCCATTCTGCCTGGTACAATCTCATTTATTTAAATAATCACTGTGAGTTCCTTGCAGCAGTGTGTCCCAGTGGAGAGCTCAGGAGCATCTGCAGCACAGAGGAGCAGTGCTTCCATCAGGCTCTGCAGATAATGTGTGCTTCCCACCAGAGCAGCATTTACCAGGCAGCACCACTGAGAGGCTGATTGCTGGAGGGAAGCTTGGAGAACTCAGGGTTTATTCAGCAGGGCTCACCAATTCTCTAAAATGTTTTCATCTGCAGGGGGCAAATGAGTCCTATTTTGGGAAGAAAACACTGAAAACTTTTCAGGAGGAAAGCAGATTCTGCAGCTGGGAGGAGTTGGTGAGTGCTCAGGAAAGGTGCTGCAAGGAGCACAGCTACACCTGACCAGTGAATGGGAAGGGATGAAATGGGAGAGTGACTGTGTGCATGGTGGCACTATTGATTTTTGGGGCTGTCATGACAGCCTCAGTGTGCATGAGGCCCTGCTTACACTGCTCAGGATTACCCAATGCCATTTGTTCAGCTGTGTGAGGATGGAAGTTTTAATATCTTTTTAATGTGTGGCTTCGACACACAGCATAGCGACAACCATAAAATGATTACAGGTCTGTGCTTTTATTACAACAGCATAAGCTCTGGATAATTGGGAGGGCACTCTGCAAACTCACTGCTGGGAAATGATTCCTGATACTTTGCCAAAAAACTTTATTAATCATCATCTTAGGTCTCCTAGTTACCTTTGTTGGGCCACCCCTCGTGTTTTCTCCTTTTCATCAACACTTGCAGCCTTCAAACACGTGCACAGTTATCTCCTT
This sequence comes from Zonotrichia leucophrys gambelii, assembly GCF_028769735.1. Classification (NCBI taxonomy): domain Eukaryota; kingdom Metazoa; phylum Chordata; class Aves; order Passeriformes; family Passerellidae; genus Zonotrichia; species Zonotrichia leucophrys. The sequence continues at coordinate 13,994,828 of NC_088183.1, forward strand.
GTCACACATCCCCGTGCCCAAGGCAGCTGTGAGGACTGGGGACTCTGTAACCCTGAACATCAGAAGGCTGAGCTCTGTCAATCACCATATTTGCATTTGTAATCTTAACAGGAAAAATCCCAAACCTCAGAACCCCCTTCAGAGCAGCAGAGGCCTTTAAACTACAAAAGGCTTGAGTCATGGGAAGAATAATGAGATCATGTTTTGTTAGCAGAATTTTAATCCTGAAATCAAACAAGATCAGGGACTGTTCTGCATGGAGAACACATGGGGCTCCATCTTGCTGTCTGCCTTGGCACAGGGAGTGTAGTAGTGCTCAGTGTGAGGTTTTCCTCCCCAAAGACCCTTGTCTTCCTTGCATCTTGCACAGGAAATTTAGGGAAGTGGCATGGACTAGTGGAAAAAAGAAAGCAAACAGGAGAACTCAAGTCAATCTGGCTGTGCTGTTGACAGGCAGTGGAATTTGCCTGCCCATAGTTTCCTTGGGCTGTGAAGTGCTGTCTAGGCTGTAGTTGAGTTTTGGAGCTTAGTGTAGAAAGATTCCTCTCCTTGGAGGACTGTTAGTGGAATAAGAGCCCTCATTTGAACAAGAGAGAAGACTGGGCTGTTCCAGGTCGTGCTCTTGATGCCCCTGGAGTGAGACCAGACAACCTGGGGCACTGCCTGAATTGCCAGGAGAGCTCTTTGGTACACGGGAAGGGACCAGACCAACCTCCCCCTTACCCCTGCTGCTCCACCCAGCTGTGTCAGCTCAGAACATCTCTGACCAACACTGACTCTGCTTTTCCATAAAAAAAAACCCCTCACATTCATCACTGCCTAGTGCTTACAGGCCTTAAAAATCAGGGGACCTGCAGCAAAAGTCAGCCCCATGTGATGACAGGCTGGAGTTAGCCTTGACTCCAGACGTGGCTTTGCAATCCATTTCTCAGCTCTAACAATTGGCTAACACTGAGGATTTACATCCCACAGTCACGTTAGCCTCACCAGTCACCAATCTGCAGCATCCCTCAGGCCACCAAATGGACTGCAGCAGAGAGTGAAACATGGAGAGAAGGGTATGAGTTTGAAATTCAGAGGATATCTGATACCTTGTAAATAACAAGTCTGATTCTGTGAAACCATGGGCTGACATCATGTTTTATATCAATGCCTGTTCAGGGGAGGCTGTCTGCTTTGCAACAGAAACGTGCGTTGGGAGAGAAGGAAAAAAAAGCCTAAACCAGCAAGGATGAAAGCAAGAGGAATGAAAACAGTTGCAGATACAAAGCAGAGAAGATGATTTATAAGTGTTCATGCAATTTCTGCTTTGTCAAGACTGATCTTTACAGGTACTCCTTCTTTGTCTCATGTGTGTATTTCAAACACAGAAAAGGTTTAGCTGGAAGGAAGCCAGTATCCAGCCCCAGGCAATGATTAGTGAATCCATTTGGAGGAGCACACTTATCTTTGACAGACAGAGATTTCCAGGAGTCAGATATATTGGCAGCTGTCAGAATGAGAGGCTGGAAATTTACAACCTGCATCATTCTGAGCTCGTCCAAGAGACACACAGACACTGCCACAAAATCCTCAGACTCACGTTTTCCCTGCAGCCAATTGAGAGGGTTCATAAACACAATTTTATTCTCCTTTGCTCACTCTGCACATGCAGGGTTTATCTCCATATAACTTAGTGAATGTGTTAGGTGGTGTGCTGTGTGTGAGCAGAGATGGCTGGGGCAGGCACACTCACACAGCACTGCCCTAAAATCACTGCTTTCCAAGCAAAAATATCCAGTTAACTTGTTAAAACCTCTTTTTAAGCAGGGACAGGTACCTGTTCACAGGGGGGATTGTCAGATCTGTGCTGGAGAGGATGATGGGGATGGGAGATCAGTGCTGGGTTAGAGGCTGATGGGGATGTTAGGGCTGGGTTAGAGGCTGATGGAGATGAGAATCAGTGCTGGCTTAAGAGGCTGATGGGGATGTCAGATCAGTGCTGGGTTAGAGGCTGATGAGGATGGGAGATCAGTGCTGGGTTAGAGGCTGATGAGGATGGGAGATCAGTGCTGGGTTAGAGGCTGATGGGGATGTCAGATCAGTGCTGGGTTAGAGGCTGATGGGGGTGTCAGATCAGTGCTGTTAGGCTGATGAGGGAATCGCTGGTTAGGGTGATGGGATGGAATCAGTGTTGGGTTAGAGGCTGATGGGGATGTGAGGGCTGGGTGAGAGGCTGGTGAGGCTGTCAGATCAGTGCTGTTAGAAGCTGATGGTGATGTCAGATCAGTGCTGGTTAGAGGCTGATGGAGATGAGAATCAGTGCTGAGTTAGAGGCTGGTGGGGCTATCAGATCAGTGCTGTTAGAGGCTGGTGAGGATGGGGAGGGGCTCAGGGAGCCCTGCTGTACCTGAAGCCCTGCGGGCACACGCAGGTGTAGCCATTGACCGCATCCACGCAGGCGGCTCCGTGCCGGCACTTGTGTCCCACGCAGTCATCATCATCCACTTCGCAGTGCTTGCCGCTGTAGCCCGGCAGGCACTCGCATCTGAAAGGCACAACATCCCTGTTAATGGCTCCTTTCACACCGGCAGCCCAGCACCTGTTGGATTTGGGGTGGGGACACGTTTGCAATTATTGCTGGCAGCATCAAGCACAGCTCCTGCCCAGGTCCCTCCTGGCTGGCTGCATTTGAGGCTCTGCAACCTGCTGAAATCCCACTGGAGCAAAGCACCACCATCCTCCAGCTTCTCCTCAGCCGAGTCTGTGAGAGGGGTGCTCACCCTGCAGAGTGCCATTTGTGCTAAAGGTGACAATCCCCTCCCTGACCTTACAGAATAAGGGGCAATATTCTGCAAGGGCAGTGCCTTTGATGCCCCACAGTTATGATTTTGCCAGTGCCTGCACACTGCAGGGTGTCTGTACACAGGAAGGGTCCACCTTCCAAAACAATCTGTAAACAAGCTATAAACTTCAGCAAATTCAGAGAGAAACACCAAGTTTTGAGACCACCACCTGCTTTCCATTCACTGGCAAAATTCATTTCCATTCAAAATGCTGCTGCAGCAGTGGAAAGTTGTCTTTGCAGTGTGTCCTTTGCCATGGTGACACTGCACCTTCTGCTGAGGGGTGTCACAGTGAGATGGAGCACAGTGGGATGTACCCAGACCTGCAGACATTGCCTGTTGGTTTCATTTTATACAATTCTCAAGTTCGCTGTACAAAGGCTGCATCAGCATTTCTATTTATAAGTCTTGCAGAAGTTTATAACCTGACAATAGAAAATGCATCCCAAAGTCTCTGACTTGGATCAGATCTTTTGGGATTGCTGAGCAGCCTTTTTTTGAATCTATCCTGTAGGCAATGTTTAGTCATGAACACTCTTTAGTCCATAAAACACGTTTTAGTCCTCCCAGCTGGATGTTGCACATCTGGAAAACAAAAGGCACTTCAAGCAAATCAGGGGAAGAGCTGCAGAGAATTTCAGCACTAAAGGAGAGGTTTGTGCTCTTGCTAGAGCCTGTGGTTGGACACAGTGTGGTAGTCACTGGGAGCTGGAAGAGGAGAGACATTATAAAGCTGAGGATGTGGCATCAGGAGAGAGGCTATTGCTCCATCAATCTCTTCATCTGGTCTACTCCTCCTCCTCCTCCCTGCCAGCAGCCTGGTGGAGTAAATGCAGGAGGAAACTTGGGGAAAACCTCTTCAGAGGAGCTGGACACACAGGAGTGATGAGGAAACAACTTCCACTCCCAGGCAGCATCCTTGTGCTGGCTGCTCCCAGGGCTGAGCAGGGTGGCACTGCAGGATCCACAGTGTCACCTGTGAGTGCCAGTGGCCAGGAGAGGCTGCAGGGTGCCAGCAGCCATCACACCCAGGGTCACTCACACCAAATGTGAGCTCCAGGCCCTGGCAGAGCATGGCCTGACTGGCTGAAGGAGGAAATGGGGCACAGCCTGGTCTGTCCCTAGGCAGGGGTAGGGGCATGCAGAACCCTCCCTCCCTGCAGGACAGCCCCACCATCACCTGGCAGCCACAGCAGGGTCCATCTCACAGAATCATTGAGTCCAGCCCATGTTCTAACACCTCAGCTAGATCATGGCACCAAGTGCCACATCCAGTCTTTTTTTAAACACATCGAGGGATGGTGACTCCACCACCTCCCTGGGTAGATGATTCCCGTATTTGACCACTCTTTCTGTGAAAAACTTCCTCAATTCTAGCCTGTATCTCCCTTGGCGCAGCTCCCACCTTTGCATGTGTGCATTGCTATTTTACACCTTGCTGCCTCAGGGAAGACTGTGGTTAACATAATGGAGATGGCAAATCAAAGCAAAGAGCAAAAACCAAGAGGTGTTCCTGCCCCAAACCCTAAGAAATGGGCAGTGTTTTCTGGCAGCATTGCAGACACACCTGCAAGGAAATAGTGTCAATCAAAAGGCTTTGTGAGGGGAACTGGCAGCATTTAATCCTGTTGTTTTTATTGATCCCTGCAGTCCTAATATAAAGTGATGTAATAATGAACAATGTGCAGTTCCTTATTCAGGGCTGCCATGCATCACTTTTATGATGTGTATTGGCTATCTCAGTAATGACAGAACCACCACTTTTCTCTGCGGGGCTGCATTAAATCAGCATTTTAAGCTGTCAGGTAATAATTCCAAGCTTTAGAATAATAAAGTATATTTATATCATGCTCCAACATCAATACAGTGAATGGAAAAACATGCTCCTTTCTTGAAGTTATTTTTTGGAAGTAATTTCATTGTGTTAAAGGCTGGGGTTTTTTTGTTTTGTTTTCTGGCATATAGAAAGCTACTCTTCTTCTATACAGTAACAGCATACTAAAGATGTGGAGGCTGGAAGGGAGGAAAGCCACCTGCAAATTTAACTCCAAAAGCAAAGAGCTCTGTGCAGCCACAGACACACTGAAACAGTCCAGTTTGCTTCCAAGCTTAGCTTTAGAAGCATGGAATTCCTTTTGGGTCAGTCTTCTCTGAGTCTTGGAGTGTCACATCTAAGCTGAAGCTATCAAAAAATGCCTGCCTGAAGTCCAGGAGGGGAGAAATTCAGCCTCATGAGTTCCTCATCTCCTAGAAACTCAGGGTCTGTGCCATCAGGGAATGGGGCATGGTAACTCCATCCTTATCCCACACATACTGAGGGTCCATCAGTAAAATCTGATGTAGTAAAGGAGGTGGCAAAGAAACTTTGATGTTCTGATCCTGGCAAGAGAGTAATTTACACAATTAGATATCTCATTTCCCAGTGACCATCTGACACCACTACAGTTGAAATCTTGTTTTCTCCTACAGCCTTGTAGTGATGGCAAGATTCCCAGTATCACAGAGAGCCTAAAACATGTCCAGTGGTATTTAAATTGTTGGCCTATCTGAGGGGATTTGCATCTGCATGCACTCAATGTCTGTTGTATTAAAGCCGTGAATCACAGCTCCTATGGCAGGGCCAGGATGGAATTTCCCTCCCCACATCAATAAATAACTTGGCTTCCTATCTTTTTTTCCCTGTCTTTGTCATCTTTTCTTCCCTCTGCAGAGTTGCAGACTGACCAGAGCTGAGAGCAGGACAGACAGAGTGGTGTGTACTGCTCACATACCCAGCGCACTCCTGCCATTGACACTCCCTGCCTCTGAAGCAGACAGACAGATGGACAGGAGCCAGACTCCTCCTGCAGGAGCCTCATCCTGCACCACAGGCGCTCAGGGGATCAGCACAGGAGCACAGGCTGCTGTTCTCAGAGCCCCAGCAGCATCCACACATCGCTGCACAACTGCTGAGGGCTCATTTCTGAACAGTTTGGTGCCACCAAAGTATGAAAGAAATAGCAATGCTTGGACACCTCGACATTCAAGGCTCCTTCACTTCTCAAGTTTGGCTGCTAGAAAGGGAAATGGGACAGGAGAAGTAAAGAAATAATGGATTTCTCTGTAGTGTTCTGTGACAGTGTTAACAGGGGTCTGAGGATGAGGGAAGAGATGAGGATCTGACTCCATGTTTCAGAAGGCTTGATTTATTATTTTATGATATATATTATATTAAAAATATACTAAAAGAATAGAAGAAAGGATTTCATTAGAAGGCTGGCTAAGAATAGAATGATAAAGGCTTGTGTCTCAGACAGAGAGCTCGAGCCAGCTGTGACTGGCCATTAATTAGAAACAACCACATGAGACCAATCCCAGATGCACCTGTTGCATCCCACAGCAGCAGATAATCAATGTTTACATTTTGTTCCTGAGGCCTCTCAGCTTCTCAGGAGGAAAAATCCTAAGGAAAGGATTTTTCATAAAAGATGTCTGTGACAGTGTTCTATGAATAGTGGGAAGAATAACACGACAAAGAGTAGCAGAAAAATACTTAAAAGCAGTTATTTAGCTCCCCTCAAGGGCTAGTGGCCCTACTGTGAAGAACACTTTTCTAGCAAGCATGTGAGAAAAAGTATCTTGTTTACTCAAATTGTTTGGGTGGCAGGTATGACAATGCTTCCAGCAATGGGAAAACCATTCACAGCTGCCTGCACCCCTCCATGCTCTAAAAGAAGGCAATTTGAGTTACAAGCCTTCACCTCAAAACATGATGTAGCTACTGAATTACCCAAAAGTGCTGGATTAGCCAAGTGATGGATTAATTGGGAACAAAACCTGTAAAGAACATCAGGAACTATTGATGCACTGGCACACACCTCCTTGTCTGGTGCCTACACATCAGTTCAGGAACCGTCCTCACCATTTAATAGCTTCATCTTCTTCAAGATTTGGAAACATTTTTGTCTGGAGGCTTTTCCCCCAAAAGAAAGGCTGGTGTTGTTGTACTGCCTGTCCAGCAGAGAGCTGAGATAGCCACCCTCTCTAAGATTTTGGTTAATTTCCTTCTAACTCTCCTGAAATGTCCTGTGTGTCAGTTTACCCTGTTCTGACATGCTGGCTGCTTCACAGGACACAATCTGACCCCAGCTGGAAGTGACCAGGAGGAGCAAACCCTGTCACCTTCCCTGTCCTGGCAGAGGACAGAGCCCCAGAGGGGATCAGTGAGCACCCAGGGCTGCACTGTCAAACAGCCCCAGGGATGGTGCAGACAGCAGCTCACTCTGCACTGAACTCTCCTGGATTTGTCTCCAGAGATCTTTTCCTGACAAGGTTTTCATAGAGCTGGACTTTGCAGCTGTCTCTAGTTGCTAAATTGCTCTGCCAGTCCCTCTTGAGACAAGCCATAAATGCTGCCACTGCCACCTCTCCAAGTCCCCAGGCCCAAAGCTCTGGTGCTTTGCTGCCATCCAGACCATGAGGCTTTCTCTCACCTCTGTGACACAGTCAGTGTCATTCCCAAGAGGAAAATGCAAACACAGACATCACCAAAGCCCAGCTGAGCCAAGCAAGGCCAATGGAAAAGGCAGCTCCTGAGCTGGAGCCACCCAGCTCTGGATCTATTCAGGCTCCTCTTACACTGCTTGAATTTATAAGGGCTCCAAGGATCACATAAGGAAACTTCCTTGGTTTGTGATGTAGGATAAGGTGCTTTGCAGTGACTGTTCCATCAATTCTCCTATTGCCATGCTCTATTCCAGAATAACTCCTCTGCTCTGAGGGTACATCCATTATTTTCATTAAACCACAGAGAGCTAGAAAAGTATTTATGTATGGATTAAAGTTAAAATGGGGGCACAGACTGAAATGTATATAGCCTTGCATTATTTGTGTTCATTTTGGAGATTTTTGCTCCCCACTCTTTGCCAGTACAACCCCAGTCAAGCCAATGGATGAAAGTGCCCTCTGTGCAGAGACCAACACACACACTCTCTTACCTGGTGCCTTTGTCCAGGGGAACACATTTGGACTCGTGCTGGCAGGGATTTAGCTCAGGAACACAGTGGTTAATCACCTCATCACACAGCTCACCTGAGGCAAAGGAAAAGCAAAAAAAGCTGTGACACAGCTTGAGCAATGCTGAACACCCATGATGTCCAGGGATGGCCAATCTCCCCACGTGCAGACAGCTCAGTAGTTCAGCAGGAAGTGACAAAATTGCTTGTTGAGGGCATGTGAGACTTTATTAAATCAGCTCCTTTGACCTGCAGTGACCACACTGTTCCTGTCACAGGGGTTTGAAAGCCTGGTGTAAAAGCACTGAGTATGAACTCCACTTGCAGACAGACAAGGGATCAAATGGGCAGCTCCTGACCCAGAACCTCTCATTTCAGAGCAAGAAAGTGACACAAAAGTGAAGTTGCTCATTAGACCCTAACATTTTCACACGGGCACATATTTCAGCCATGGTTAATACACTGCCAGAGAAGCTGATTGGACATCATTCTGGGAAAGAACAACAAGCCACAAACCCTCCCCCCAAAACCTCTGTGACTCTCCATAATAGGAACCAGCTTTAGGACTGCATGCAATTATAAAACATTCACTATTTATAAGAGAAGTACTAGCTCTATTGTGCTCACAGGAGATGATGTCTTTTCAGAAAAAAAATCTACCTCATGTAAGCCCAGCTCAGCTGTTTCTAGGTCTGGTGTATAACATGCCATGAACCTCCCTGGATTTGTATAAGTTTTAATAATTAATAGCTGTAGAACATTCAAGCCGTGATAGTTTATTTAAATACAATCCTTCTCTGAGTTCTAAATTATTAGGTCACACTTCAGTACCCCAGGATTTGAGATGCAGCCAAAGACCACAGAGATCTTTGCCTTCCCTAGAATCACACAGAAACCTATCCCACACCTCCCAAAGCCTTGCAGGGAAAGCAAAGGTCAGCTAATCTCAGCGTGGAACCCCCAAAAATCTGCAGTCCCAACCCCCCTGTGCAGCTCCACCAGAGGAGCACATCTGCAGGGTTTCAAGGTTACACATATTTTCTGTCCCTGTATGTGATACACACCATCACATAAGGAACAGGCCATGGGAATGGTGGGGAAAAAGGATAATGTGGGAGGCACTGGTGGGCTGGCATTGTTCTGGAAGGTTTTCATGGAGCTGCAGCTCCACCTGTCCTGGGAGAAATTCCATTATCAAAAATCCTCACATTTTTCTACACTCTAGTGGTTACAGAGAAACACCTGAAAACACAAGCCAAGCAAACCACAAAGATCAAAATTCAGATGGAAAATGCAAATCAGAGCCATCCATCTTTTATCAGTTCTGTGATCTGGTGAGCTGGCTGAGAGCACAGTTTTGAGGATTATTCTGGTGCTGATAGGTGTGGTTTGTTAACTCCCCCAGGTGCTACTGCTCTGTCAGGTTATTCCTCCCACGAGCCCAGCCTCCCTCCAGCACAAGATACACAGCTCTTGATATGATGTTTCCTCTTAGAATGGAAGTATAATATATATTTGCCAAAACTACTCGTTTTTGTGTGTTTCAAACATGAATGTGTCCTAGATCTGCTTTTGAGTGCTGTCAAGTGTAAATGAGAGCAGGAATCCAACCCATGGGAGGGGGCACCTCCAGCACAAACCCCATCCTCATGGGCCATACAAACCCTCCTGGCTTGGTGCTGGGCTGGCACTGCCAGGGGAGTCTGCCATGGCATCCTGCAGTTTAGTGTGCACACAAGTTACAGGACAGGCAATTCCACCTGGAGCCAAGGGATCCCAGGCAGCCACCACTGCTAAAGGCTACTCTCACAGACATGTTTTATGAAAAATCATTTCCTTAGGATTTTTCCTCCTGAGAAGCTGGGAGGCCTCAGGAACAAAACGTAAACAATGGTTATCTGCTGCTGTGGAATGCAACAGGTGCATCTGTGATTGGTCTCATGTGGTTGTTTCTAATTAATGGCCAATCACAGTCAGCTGGCTTGGACTCTCTGTCTAAGACACAAACCTTTGTTATTCATTCTTTCCTTTTTCTATTCTTAGATAGCCTTCTGAGGAAATCCTTTCTTCTATACTTTTAGTATATTTTTAATATAATATATATCATAAAATAATAAATCAAGCCTTCTGAAACATGGAGTCAGAGCCTCATCTCTTCCCTCATCCTCAGACCCCTGCAAACACAGTCACAGGCTACCAAATCTTTTTACAGCCCTGGACAAGCCCTGTGCAAATATAATGAAAATATCCAGCTGAGGCAAGGGGATGTGCCAAGAAAACTGAACACTGCAGATCTGTGGGAACCAGGGAACAGATCTGGGTTTGGGGTTGGCCACTGCACTTAGCTGCTCCTCAAAAGCAATGAGAGATGTTCAGTTCCTATAGCTGTGAACACTGGGGACAGCTGTTGACACCTTCTGAGGTGGCAGAAGTGGGACAGTGTTGTCTTACATATCAAGAGTTCTGTTATCATTATAGTGTAAGGATTCCATATCCTCAGAGTTCCATACCTCCTCAATGTCTCTCACAGGCAGCTCCTCTAAGCACTGACTGTTCCTGGTCCTTGCAGCAGCCAACTGACTCCAGAGCCCACCACTCCACTCTTTTATAACCCTGTTCTTATTGGCTACAGGTGGGGCCTGTTAACATCAGGCCTGCTCCTAATCTTTAGTAATTGGTCCAGCTGCAGCTCTTTGGGGGATAAGATTCCATTCTATACCACCTTCATTCACCCACACTGTATCCCCATACAGGACAGGTCTGTTTACTGCCATCCCCAAGCCCACAGGCCACCAACCCTCCCAAAAACTAACAAAGGCACTCCCTCAGACCTGAAATCAGCAGGTCAGACCTGGCTACAAAGCTTGGAGAGCTGCCAGTTTGTCATCTTGATATTCCTTTCCCCATGTTCCTTGTGTGCTATGGATCTCATGTGAAAATAAACATAAGAAAAATTAACTGGCTGGTGACACGAAAAGAGCTCAAATGAGCTAAAGCTGGAAATAATTTTGGAAGACCATCTAATAACTGAAGAGAGTGTGGATAAATGCCTTCAACTGTCTTTGCACTATAAATGGTCAATACATACTTTTGAAGTTTCTATTTTTTCTTTTGTTTTGTTTTGAAGCAAAGGAAACAGGCTTTAAAAAATATGAACAGTATCAAAACTCTCAAAGGAAATAATAATTCTTCTTAAAGTATTCTTCTGAACAGTCTTGACAAGTGCTTAGAGATCCAGTAAAAATCTCCCCAAATGTCAAATATTATGACTCACTGTGTCATTCTGAAGACACCACTATCAAAATGTAGGAGAATTCTAGGCTAGGTACCAAACACAGCATCCAAAAAAATTGATATTTTTCATGCAAAACTTGGAACATTTAAGGATCCTTCCTGTTATTTTTCCCATCTATCACTCATTAGGGAGCTCACTTGGGAACGCCTTGCAACTGGAGCAGCCTCATCTCAGGAAGAAAATACCTCTTGGTCATTATTTCAGGCTCCACCAATGTTCAGTAGATGCTGTAGAAAGCATGCCAGGGAAATAAAACACTTTTTGAAAAGCAAAGCCCAAGGCACCAGCCACACAATGTCTTTCTCATATTTTATGCACTCAGAAAATTATCTGGGCCAAAAAATCTGCCCTCAGACCTGAGAGCTCAATATTCATTGGTCGCTTTAATGTCAGTATCAGAGGAAAAATGTGATCCTCTTTTTTTTTTGGAGTGACACAGGGCTGCTTCTCTGTGCAGCAATTAAAGGTCTAGTCCAAATTTCTCACTGGATAGTTATGTGAACCTAAAAACAGACTGGACATTCATCTTGGGCCAACTCCTAGCAGCACTGCTTCTCTTTGTGGAGGATATTTGATCATGCTAAAACAAGAGAGAACTTCAGTGTAAAGCTTTCCCAAGTGTAGAAAACCATCCAACCTCCCCATTTTCCTCTCTCCTACATGTTCTCAAATCACAGCTCCAGTTTGGGTACACACGGTTTCTGAAGTGCTCCTATAAAACAGAGAGGAAAACCACAACTACATTTATTTTATAATCAGTTAAACAACTCTTTTAATCCCAAATAATGCTTTTGTTCCATCAAGGCACACTTATTCTCTTTAATCAAATCTGAAGAGAATAGGTAACATGCAAGCAAACAGAGAGCAGTCTGATAAACCACAAAATATTTCAGTTTTCAGATTAGAACCAAGTTATAGTGACAGGTGGAACTTTAACAGGTGGATCTCCCTTTGCTGGTAACTCATGCAAGAAGAAAAAAATAGAAAAAAGGAAAAAAATAGAAAGAGAAAAAAAATCCCTGAACAATAGCCAAGGAATTCTGCTCCTTCAAAACCACCTCCCTTGTCACCTTCACTGACATTGTCTTAAAGAAACACAGATTTATTTATTTATTTTATTTTTTTTTGCCTCTTGCAACATTTTCCTGGCCTTATTTTTCAACAGAATCATGAATTTCATGGGGCTTTCCACAGGGCTCATTGCTTATGAAGAGCTGCCAAGAAACACGCTCAGGCTCTTCTGAGCCCTCCCCACGTCTCAGAGCGAAGCCAAAACAACAATAGGGCAATAAAGATGACTTTTACACACAGTTTAATAATCATCTATCTTTTTTCCGTTCTGTGCTGTCATGAGAGCTATTTATTTCATGCCCCATTAGACTTTTAAAACCAGGATCCAAGCTCTGCTATTCCTCCCTAATCAGTAAAAGAGAAGCTGGATGCAGTAAAAGTATTTTACTTATTTATCTTTAAGTGAAACTGCAGTTCTGAAAAAAACAATGTACAGCACCAATTTGCAACCAATGAGTTCAACGATTTTTCTTTTGTTCCATGTGTCAGTTGGGTGATACTTTGTTGTAATATACTGACAAAACAACGCAGAAAATATCCCCGTCCTTAATGCAAGAGAAGCTTTAGTAGGGCCTGCAGGACTGGCAGTAAATATGCTGCTGAGAATTTCACAATATTACTTGAGAAAAGGAACGTGCTTATGGTGAGGGAAGGATGGAGAAAGCCTGGCCTGCATCCACAGCATGGAAACTTTTCCAGTGCTTCAATAGTGTGGTGCAACATTCTGAATTCTGCCAGGTGAGTCTGAGTGGAACTCGTCTCCTTGCTGCTAATAAAAAACACTCTGCTGTTCTTCTCATAGGAGATTACTCATTTTATAGCTAATAAATTGCATTGGAGGAAGTGTTTGCCGTTGTTTTGTTTTCTCCTTCTCTCTGTTCAGTCATTAAAAAGAAGTCAGTGCCAATTGGAAGTTTCAGAACACTGAACCTAAAAATGGTTGGGTGGAACAGACAGGGTGTTCCTCCAAGGAAGTAATTCAATAAGGAATGTTGCTGATGTTTGATGAAAATGATTTGAGGCTCATCTAAGAAAATAATAAAAAAAAAATTTTACTTCCAAACGATTTCAACTTGCAATGAACAAATGAGAAACCCTGTGAAAATCCTTCAGCAGCAAATGCTGTTATGTTAGATACAAAAACATAAAAGAAATCACCTGAAATGCAGTGTAGCAGAGTAAATTCTGCATGATCACTGAAGTTTGCTCTTGCTTGACAAACACTGCCCACAATACTTAGCAGGCAAAAAGAGTTATTTATGTTTCTTATCCTGTCTTAATTGCTAAAAACTCCCAGGTTTTCCCTTACCAGGTTTTGGCCTGCTAAGTGTGAACCCTTAAGTTTGATTCCATGCTGGGATTCCCACAGTGGCTTGTTTTTCAGATTCAAGGAGAAATTCTCCCTAAGCTTAAGGTTCAGCAAAGGGAGCATGGGTAAAACCAGATCTGGGCAGGGAAATAATGATCCTTTCAGTGTTTCAGAATCTCAGAGAAGGAATGTGTTCTGTGCACTGCTGGAGTATGAAAAACCATATTCAACATGCCAAATGCCACACAATGCAGTGTGTGAAACATTGACTGAACCAGACAATTTCCAGTGCCCCTGCAAAGTGGTGACCTGCCTGAAGCACTGTTCCTCAGAACCACAGTGTCTGGGAAAGATCTTCTTTTGCTGGACACCATACATTTTTGAGCTGTATTTATTCATATAGATGGAATAATTTGAGGATCAGTTCAGCTATCCACACAGTGCAGCAGGTGACACCTGAGATGGCACACATTATCTGAGATGTTCCTCCTGGGCTGTCAGAGAGGACACCCTCTGGATTCCTGCTGGTCTGAGCAGGGAATGGGGCTGGAACCTGTTAAAAATGCTTTGTCTCCAGCACTCCTTGCTCCAGAACTCCCATGGGATACTGTAGGAGCGTTCCCAGTCCTTCATGGACTCCTCCAAGGTGGCTCCATCCCAAGAGCTGCTCCAGCCTGGCTCCCCTGCACAGCACACAGTTCTTCAGGAGCTGCCTGATTTCCCACTGTGTTTCCTGACAGACTGGATTTGATAACTCTCAGATCCCATTTGAGGATGAATTCGCTCTGCTCATCCTACAGGACAGCAGTAGCTGACATTCCACTAGGAATTCTCTGGTATATAATTCTCTGGTATATCCTATTGCACAAACATGACATTTTACATTTGGGAGAGGGGAGTTTGACCAGAGGAGATGCTGGAGCACTCCAGCACAGCAGGACACCCACACTGAGGCTGAGGACAGGCTGCAGCCCTGCCAGCTGCTGTGCTATTTCCTCCCAGAGGGTCAGATAAGAGTCCAATCTGATAGCAGTGATATGTGGTTCTCTCTTCATAAAACAGGGCTGGGAATGGGCTTAGGCTCTTGAACAAAGCCCAAACATTCCAGGTCTTCCAGCACTTCTGATTCCCAGTTACACAACTGGGAAATGTGGGTGCCTTTTTGTGTTTCATGCAGAAAGTGAGTACACTTCACATCTGCCAAGTAACTAAAACTGAGAGACTTCCATGTAAGGCAGAACTCCTTCAAACAAAAAGGAAGAAAACACACTAAACTCTGACCACAATTTTCTCTGTCTTGAGGAAATTATGGCTGAAGTTCCAAGATGTAAAAGGAGTTGATAGCTAAGTACTTGTTTAAGCCTTCAGCATTTATTAGGCAGCCCAGATCCCTGTGGAACCACAAGCTGAACCACGCCACCTCAAACATCCTTGCTCCTGTAGCAAAAAATTGGGGGGGAAAAGCAGCTTCAGTGCCATGATCCTCCTCAGCCTGTGCAGGGGTGGCTTGGGGACAGAGCCACATGGGTGCCACAGCAGCCAGCCATGGGGGCTCCAGGACAGAGGGACAAACACAAGCCACACACAGCTGCAGCTCTCTGGCTGCACTGGTGCTGCTCTCTGGAACCATCTGGCTGCATTCTTGCTGCTCTCCCTGCAGCTGTCTGCCTGCACTGGTGCTGCTCTCTGGAACCATCTGGCTGCATTCTTGCTGCTCTCCCTGCAGCTGTCTGCCTGCACTGGTGCTGCTCTCCCTGCACTGGTGCTGGGCTTTGGCCAGACAGAGCCAGCACAGTGGGACACTCCAGGAAAAGATTCCCTAATCACTGTCAGGGACCTGGGCTCTGAAAGAGCTGCAGAACTCTCAGATACCACAGGACACCACAGGGTTCCCTAAGGTAAAACAGATCTCAGCCTTCTCTTCCAAACACATCAAACCAGAAATAGTTCCTAGCTTTATTTTATTACTATTTATTTTGAGAGGGATTTTTTTTTTCAGTGATACAAACTGCTTGCAGCTTTTTCCCAGGCAAGCAAACTATTTTAAACATTTGCTCCTGCCCTCTCTTTGCCATGGGTTACTGGGTATTTTAGTAAAGACCTATTTTCAGTAGTGGAAGTCACTAATTATTTTTTTTTAGGTTTCAGAACAAAGAAGTGAGGGCATTGTTGAGGCTTTTTAGGATCTTTGGCAAATAGGAATGCATTTCCTGGGTTTTTGGTTTGGTTTTTTTTTTTTAGTGTGTGAGTAAGTGCTACATATTTCTTCTTCTGCTAAAATCAGACAGGAGGAGGAAAAGTCACAGCAAACAACAAAACCAAATAAACCAGCAGGCAAAGCACCAAAGCACTGAAAGCACCCAGGGCATGTTTGGTGCAGCCCATTTGCTCCTCTGTGCATGTTTGGACCCCTCTTCTTGTGGAGGACAGAGGGCAGAGAGGCTGAGGACAGATCTCTTTGGAGGGATGAGATTCTGTGTTTGAGCCCAGGACTGTGAGCAAGGCAGTGATGGGCTGGAGGAGAGCTGTAACAGAAGGGAACGGGAAAAAGGAAGGGAAGGGAAAATATCACAGATGCATTTTTTGAAAAACCCTTTCCTTAGGATTTTTTCTCCTGAGAAGCTGGGAGGCCTCAGGAACAAAATGTAAACAATGGTATCTGCTGCTGTGGAATGCAACAGGTGCATCTGTGATTGGTCTCATGTGGTTGTTTCTAATGAATGGCCAATCACAGTCAGCTGGCTCAGACAGAGAGTCTGAACCACAAGCTTTTGTTATCATTCCTTCCATTCTATTCTTAGCTAGCCTTCTGAGGAAATCCTTTCTTCTATTATTTTAGTATAGTTTTAATATAATATATATCATAAAATAATAAATCAAGCCTTCTGAAACATGGAGTCAGATCCTCGTCTCTTCCCTCAACCTGAGACACCTGTGAACACTGTCACAGGAAAACTCTGAATTTTGCCCCACACTCCTACACCACAAAGCTGAAGGGAAAACACAATGTTTGTATCAGTGGTGGGAGACAGACATACTACAGCCAAAAAAGCAGAGATTAGGAAAACACAAAAAGGGCAAGAACCAGGTGACTGATCTAATGCCTATCCTGCTCTTTCGATGTTTCTTTCTGAAGGGAAGGAGAGCATACAAAGCTGCAAGGAGAAGGTGTAAACCACCAAAAGTCCCAGCAGGTTGTAAAGCAGCCCCAGACTCCTCAGAGCTGGCTGGATTTGGGTACGTGATTGTCCTGGAGGAATTACATGTTTATAATTCAGCTTCAGGATTAAAATAACCAGTGGGGCAGAGGAAAAATAAGACGTCAGCTGACAATTAAAGCCATCAGGATCTGCTACACAGCATGAGGATTGGTTTGGTTATTTAAATACAGGCAACAAATATTGAAAATACTGATTTTAAGAATGGTGGGGAAACCTGGTGATGGTGGGTACAGGTTTGAAGCTTTTTTATGGCATTCTGCTCTCTCCCTCCTCTCAGTCTTTTTTAACTTGCATTTAGTACTTCATGGAATCCATTTGTAATTCCACATTGTTTTAAAGTTAATAGATGGAAAAGAACTAGGAAGGAGGTTATTGTGTGAGCGTGGGCTGCTTTTTGGTGTGGTTTTTTTTCTTTTTTTAAATGAAAGTGAAATGGGGCTGGAGTGTGGGAAATTCCTTCCTCAGCAGTCACTTAACAAATTGGCCATTTTTCATCTGCTCTGAGTCTGGGGAAAGACTGTCAAAGAATTTTAAAAGAAAACACTGCAAAATCTTATTAATTGAAGAAAGATTTTTGGCCTTCATTTTTCCAACCAATGAAAGCAAAATTCATGCATCATAATTTGGGATATTGTTCCCTAAAAAGGCTATAACAAGTAAAACCAGGCAGACAGCAGATAGAGCAGGAACACACTAAGGTATGGAAAAAACCAAAGCCTGGATACTGTGACTCTGTCAACAGTCAAAAATTTCAACACATTCATTTTTAATTTGTATTTCATTTAGGAACATAAGATTTACTATCATGATTTAACCATTACTCAACTAAGCCAAGGGGGACCCTAACTGTTTCTTACAGAACAACACACAGACACACTCTTGGATCTTCTTCCCTGCTTTCAGACTGGTGGGGTTTTTTTTGTGTTACAGCATACATTTGTTCCATAAATGCAGAATTTACTGAAATATCACTGCAGTGTTACCAGCATTGTGGCATCCAAGAGCACAGGGGTGATGAGGGATTCAGGCTTGGCAGGGGAGAAAAGCAGGAATCTGAATAACTGAGCTGGGCACCTCTAAGCTCAGGTCACTGCAAACATCCCAGGCTGTCAGTGCAGGAACAGCTCCAGTGCCAGACAGACCCTCTGACTGAACATGGGGGTTAACTACAGCTGAGAAATCCCACTTGTACATAGAACCACAACTCTTGCATAATCACACTGATAAAAATGGTCGGTCTGGATTTGTCCAGCCACAAAACCCAGCCAGTCAACCTGTCAAAGAAATTTCTATTTTCCATATAAGTGTTGATGAGGAAAAAAAAAAGCAAATAAAAGCTCACTCTGTCTGTCTACTACTTGTTAACAACAGAACTAAGGAGAATATTTGGGTACAGCATAAAGAGATATCACCTACATTTTCTGTCCTGCTAGATACAGCCTGGCTTTGGATGTTTGTGCCCATTGAGAGCTCATTGTACCCCAGACTACCTCACAGGAAAACTTCTTCCCTGGACTGTACACCTCTGCCTTTCTCTTCCCAAATAAAGAGATCAAATCCATAGACCTGGCAAAGCTGGAGCACAGTTTGGTAACTCAACATCTAGCACCAGAGAGAGGCAGGTACCTCAAAACACAGTTCTGGGCACAGGAATAAGCACTCCTGATCCCTGGAGTGAAATGCTTTGTCTCTGAACTATTGGCCTTCATGCTTTCTGCAATACTCAACTCATCTACACCTAGTTTTTTTTTTGTTGTTTTTAATAGGTACTGATATTCCTTCAGTACAAAAAGGTTCATCTAAAGAGAATATACCTAGAGATGCCCAGGGTGTCACAGGAGACTTCAGTCAAACTCTTTGGCCAGCAGCTCCTTCTCTTTCAGGTCAGACACACAAACCATTCCCAGGTGTGCTGTCATGGCTTCCCTCTGTGCTTCCATGGCATTTCCTCCACTTTTGTTCAGACAGTTGAGCATTTCACATGATTCCCCATTTCATGTTTGGATTCAACTCATAAGGACCCCCAAAACCATTGCTCAGGTTGGCTTGGCTTGTGTGCACTTTTGTTTGGCTGATGGCTTCAACTCTCCCAGCCCTTCTATGCTGCTCGCTGTCCTGCTCTGAGGCCAGGGGCAGCTCTGGGCACATTTCAGCCCAGGCAGCTGCACTGCAGGCAGTCCTGACAGTGACTGATCAGGTTTGATGAAATATCCCCCTCCAAAATGGAGGTAAAGCAGGTTAAGGCAATTTTGGCATCACAGTTCACCAAACTCTTCCTATATTAAGCAACATGAACTACTGTAACCCTTCATATTCTACTTTAAGCAACACGCCTATTTTTGCAACCTTTTTCACCTATGATTCATATTGTATTTTCTGGAAGTATGTCCTTATTTTCTTCAAGTTGGGTTTTTTTTTTTTTCTCAGTTGTAATCAAGCTTATTGCCTGCACTATGATAGCACATTTTCTGTGGTTTTATATTACCCACATGGCAACAGTGAGCTCTGGTATTTGACAAACTCCTGCTAATCAGCAGAGGCACAGCACAGAAAACATTCAGATTAAAAAAAAAAAAAAGAAAAAACAAAACAAAACAAACCCCAAAAAACCAAAACACAAAGCCAAAAATCAACAAAACAAAACCCACTGGAAGCTGAGTAAAAATTTTTCTAAAGTATCACATGAGTTCCCTAGCCATTATCCAGATGGCCATTTGAAAAGAAATCCCAATCTTGTTCTTTCCTACCTTTATTGTCTGGGAAAAAAAAAAAAAAAGATTCTACAATAATCCTGTGGAAAGGAAAGTGCATTTGCATATATGCTGGATTCAGTTCCTTACTGGACATGTTTTTTCTTGGCTGGTCAAATCCATTTCCTGTTGTAAATGTAAAGACTCTGCCTCCTTGCATTGAGCTCTGTTAGAAACCACCCAAGAGTAGCTGACATAAATAGTGCACAAGTAAGCACAATGGGCTCAACATTCTACAAGCAAAACTCTTTACTCTGCTAAGCTGAAATTTTTTTTAGGTTTTGGCAGAAATATCATTTTAGAGACCCAATAAATGTACATTTGAGTCATAAGGCTTTTCTCAACTGAAGATTTACCATGGGCCTCCTTTGTATCAGCCACAAAAGTATTTTAAGAGTTTGGAAATTCTAGAAGCTTTCCTCCTGCCTTACTCAGCCACTCAAGCTTGATCCTCATTAAATCCCCTGACATGTAATATATTCCAGCATACAAGAAGCCCTTCATTGCTTCTCCATGCTCAGGAGGCAATAACCCCGTTTCAAAGGCTGGAGCAGGAACTCCTGCAGGTGTTTCCTCACCCTCCATGCTGAGCCAGGAGGGCTGGGCTGTGTCAATGAGTCCATGGAATGCTCCAGAAAGCCTTGAGCGAAACCATTTTTAGATTCCACTCAGGAGAGTCTCTGCTCTCTGTCTTAGGTTGGAAATGGGGAATGGGTGGGTGTATTTTATTCCTATCTGTGGAGCAGTTCTCTGCTGCTCATGGGGCAGTTTTTTCTTTCTCTCTCCCACAGCCAACCCTCCCTCCAGGAGATCTCTGCTGTCCATGGCCACTGAGTGTCCCTGCAGGGCTGATCCAATCCCAGCACCCCATGGGGAGATGCTCCGCCCAGGGGAGGAGCCAAGCATTCCTACCTGGATCCAATCTGAGCCTGGCACAGCACAGCAGCCTTTGCCCCCTGCATTGCCAGAGGAGCAGCTTTCTGCTGCCCTGCATGGCCAGAGGGAGCCCAGGCCCATCTGCAGCAGCCCTGGAGCTGCAGAGGAAAACTCCCCCCTTGTGCAGGATCCCTGCTGCAGCAGAGCCACAGCTGGCACTGCAGGAGGGCTGAGCCCCCATGGGATGGGGCTGGGACACCGCCCTGGCACACAGGGGGACAGCTCCTGTTCTCTCTGGCAGTACTGGTTTGTATTACTGCATTTAAAAAAAAATTTTCTTCCCTAATAAAGAACTGTTATTCCTGCTCCCATATCTTTGCCTGAGAGCCCCTTAATTTCAAAATTATAATAATTTGGAGGGAGTGGGTTTACGTTTTGCATTTCATGGGAGGCTCCTGCCTTCCTTAGCACACACCTGTCTTTTCAAACCCAGACACTCTTGCAGAAGGTTTAGGAGGGAATTTATCTGCAATGCAGGACAGCACTGAGGACACTCGTCCCACTTCTGACTCCATTCCCAAGCCGTGTGACCATGTACCCAGCAGCTGCCCCTGCTCCCTGACCTGACTCACACTGAGGACAACACCTGAGCCTGCAGCCTCTTACAGAGCCTTTGCTCACCCACCTGTGAAATGGAGATCAGGAATTTAGCAGGCTCACTGTATTTAACACATGCAGAGCCCTGAGACATCAGGTGAAAGCCAACCCCCCCTAAGCCAAGGTTTTCCAAGGTTCAGGACAGGTGTATGACAGGCTCAGTACTGAGAATGTGCACACTGAAGTAGACACTTCTCTGATCCCTTAAATACTATTTTTCAACGTATTTTACAATGAGGCATCAGTATTTTGACTCAGAAAAGTGACTATGTTTGTTTGTGAGCACATATGTTGCAATATTAGTAAACTTAACATTTTTCCAGGAAAAGATTCAGATTGTTTAGAAGGGGACTAGATTTTCAATTAATTATATGCTCAAGCACTAAATAAACATTATTTAGATTGGACTCTTCTCTTCAGGCACTCCTCATGGATTCCTGTTCTGTGTTGTGGCCCCTTCTTACCTGTGTAATTGGGAGGGCAGAGACACACATAGTTGTTGATCCCATCCACACACGTAGAGTTATTCTCACAGTCATTATCTTCACAGTCATCTGGGTTTATCTCACACCTCTCCCCCTCATACCCAAGAGGACAAGAGCAGCTTTGGAGGAAGAAAAACAAAAAAATAATGTTAGCATGGATCTAAAGGGACAGGAGGTTTGAGGTATAAAACTGAAATTAAAACATTTAAAAGTCACTTGGAGCCAAATTCACTGCTGCTGTGAGGCACAGAGCAATTTAACCCCAAGTGTTTGGTGAAAGATGCAGTCTGATGGCTCCTGGGGTCATGTAATTGTAACAGGAGACAAAACTCATCCTCTCAGGAGCTGCCATGCTCCCTTTGGTGCTTTATTGGGAACTCTGGCCCTCAGCTGAAGTAACCAACTCCAGGGCAGGAGAGCAAACATTCATCACAATATTCAAATCCTTGTTGATGTTTTTGTGAGAATGTGGACATCTGCCTGCTGAGGGCTGCACAGTCCCAGGACAGCTTGGCAGCTCCCAGATACCTCAGCCTCTTCAAAGAGCAGCAGCTTGAGTTGAGTTTACAGACATGAGCATTTTCTTCTCATTACTGCTTTGTCACTTGTCCAAACAAGAAATGTTTGGGAATGATTGCTTTTATAAGTGCTGTAAGATTTCAGCTCCCTCCACATCTATTTGGAGAAGAGCTGATGATGCCCAGATAATTCAGCTAAAACACAGAGCATGGCACAGCCAGTAATGGCCCTGTGAGGATGTGGACACTAGTGAAGAATAATTGCACTAGACATTTTATCTCACAGGAGTGTGATGTATGGTCCCTAGGGGAAAGATAGAAAACTAAATGGCTGAAGAATGGCTTGATTTTTTTTTTTCCATCTCCATTTCCTCTCTACATCTAGAAGCTACAGTTACAAACAGAACCTTTATATTTTAAACTATCTGTAAGTGCTGAAGAGGTGGAGGACAGAGTTTCCTAAAAGAGAGTCTAAAACCAGGAGTTAAGTGCTCCAGTAATATCAGGGGCTTCTGAGAAGCCAGCAGTGATATTTGAAATGTCAGTTTTGAAGTGCCAGCATTGCTGTTCAGTAGTCACAGAAAGGGCTGTTTGCAGTCCCAGTCCAAACTACACATTCCCTCTGCTGTTCATTTCCTTTCTTATGCAGGCTCTGGTGGCAGAAAAGAAACTGAGCAAATAAAAAGCACTCCTGATTGATGAGGATGAAAACCAGAAAGCACTGCAGCAGTCACACTAATTGCCATGCACTGCTTTTGGAATCCAGGAGGATTTCCAAGGCAGACATAGCTGCAGGGTGCTGTTCCCAGCTCTGACAGACAAAGAGGACCTGAGGTGGTTCTCCTGCTTTATGCAGGAGATGGGGAAAGCCCTGGGGAAAAAGGAGCTCTTCAGAATCCATGAAGAACTGCAGGATTTTCCCTTCCCTTCCTGCTGTGCGCCACATCCCAAGCAGAGTGCAGAGAGTCCCAAGGGAGGGATGGCTCAAAGCCCTGCATCCACCTCAGGAGTCCCAGGCTGGATCAGATTCCTCATAATGTGCAATCTCAGAAAGGAGTCATAAAGAGGAGAAAAAATGGGAAGGAAATGTGTCTTGAGCCACCACAACAGGAAGATCACCCAGATGGGTCCAGAAGAGGGACACTGGTCATATTTAGAGTCATCTTCATTCTGCAGGGACCATCCACAGGTTATGAGGGTTAGAAAACCTTCACCATGAATAACCAAAACCAAGCTGCTCCAATAAATCAAATTTAGGGCACAATAAATCAATAAGGAATATTTTCTTTTCCTGTCTCAAGCTCAATATTGCTAATAAAACATGTCCTCTTGCTGACCCAGAGCCAGAGGATCACAGGAGGCAGAAAAAAGAGCTGGCACACCATCTTCTGTGGCAATGCAAGTGTCAGGGAGGGGGTTAAAGATATCTAATTAAATACAGTGATACATTCATCATGTCTTGATTTTTGATTACAAAACCCCATTTTCAGGGGTTTATAACTCGCTCATACAAATCTGCTCCAGGCTGCAACTTGGAAGACAAAGTCTCAGTTTGGGAACAGAATTTTTTGTCTCCATTTAAAGAAAAGCAACAAGAGTGGCTTTGTGCTGGTGTTTTTTTATGTGAACATAATGCCATTTTCCTTCCACAAAAGGATTGGGACAGCTTGGGTGTGTGCAATTAAAAATGACATTATTAAACACTATCACAGTAATGGTTCACAGTGGAGATACCATTAGTAACAATTCATTTGGGATTGTTAACATAAATTGCTCAGTATTAGGACACATTCCATACTCAGGGAAATGTCAGAATAATTGATGGCATTTGGCTACTGGTCCTTATGTAGTATAGGGAGTCTTTACATTATTGCTTACGTACAGTTCTTTATTTTGATTTGCATTCAAATGTCCCAGATATGAGGCCTGAAATGAAAAGATAAAACATACAGCTTGGGACCTGGATTGAACCACATGTTGAAAGAATTGCAGCTTGGGACTGTTTGTATGTACTATCCCAGAAAAAGCTTAGAAGAAAAATGAAGTCTGCTGAGTGACTGGAAGGTCATCAAACTTGGGTTCCAGCTGACCGAGGGAGAAAATGAATTCCAGAGACAATGATGAGAACTTTGCAGTGACTCAGTAGTGAAGAAGTGTGAGACAGCATTTCGTGTGGATGTTGGAAACAATGGAGCCAAGCAGGAAACAACTGTGTTTTAATAAAAGTCCAAATTCCCTATTCCTCCTGTACAGGGATTGGCGTTGTGTTTTCCTATAAAGAATTACATAACATCCCATTATCCAAGTGAGGTTTCAAGAGAACAAAAATCGCAACATTTTGGGGTAAACTTCTGGACCCAAGGCATTTTGAGAGGTTTTTATCAAGCTGGCAATTTTTAAAGTTTACTGTACTAGATTTTTAAAATAAATTCTAATGAAAAAATTTAGCATCTGTTTGTTTAAAATAGATATCCATACAGTGTGTCAAGTTTCAAAAATGCTTTTAAATAGATATAGTAAATTCTTTCAGGAATATTACATGGGAAAGATGCCTTTTATGTCTAGATCCCAATGGAGTAGCCTGAAAGTCTGGAAGTGCAATGTTTTTCCTTGAACTAGGCAGAATTAACACTAGGCAGTTAATCAGTTCCAGGATTTTACATTTATGAGGGCACTTACAGTTTGTGGAAAATGCTAAAAAAAGCGATCTGGGAACCGGAGGAGGTTTTTATATGGAGAAAAGTTAAAATAACCCAGAGCCTTTATGTCCCAGCACCGCAGGTTAGCAGGGATCAGCTGCTGCCTGTGACAGCTCTGCTCCTGCCAAAGCCTCCCTTCCACATGTGCTGAACCACCAGGACATGTCTCACTGGCCATCTCTCTCATCAGCCTTAATAAGTGACTTTTTGGGCAACCTTTTGTCACATCAGGCACAGATTAGATTAGAATCAGCAATTCAAAGGGAGGAAGAATGTCACCATCATATTTTCTGAAAAATCCCCTTGCCCAGGATTCTCCTCCTGGGAAGCTGAGAAGCCTCAGAGAAAAAGGAAAACAATAATTATCTGATTTGCTTCTCCTGTGTTTTGCTGCTTTGAAATGGGGTTTGGAGATTGTTTATCCAACAGGTGGCTGTTTGATTGGTTTCATGGGAATTGTTTTAACTTCCAATCACGGTCAGGCTGTGTTGGGAATCTGGAAGGAGTCAGGAGTTTTTCATTGTTCTCTTTTAGCCTTCTGTAAGTATCCATTCTCTATTATTTAGTATAGTTTTAGTATAGCATTAGAATAGAATAGAATAGAATAGAATAGAATAGAATAGAATAGAATAGAATAGAATAGAAGTAGAATAGAAGCCTTCTAAGAACATGGAGTCAGATTCATCTTTCCTTCCAACAAGGGGGACCCCAGAAAATACCACAGAAGAACTTCACATTTCCACTCCTCTGAGCCACACCGTGTCACTTATCTATCCCCCCACACAGAGGTCACCCCTACTTGAAGGAGGAGAATATGAAAATGACTCAGGATTGAAAAAGTGCAAGGGTAAAAGAGGAGGAGGTAACTGCAGCTGAACCTTTGCCCTTGCTGTCCCACTAGCATCTGCCATTCCACAAACCTGAGTGCCTCAGCCCCTGCTGCTGACAGCCCTTGTGGGCACCAGGCACAGCGGGGGCCTTGGGCTGGAATCTCAGTCATAACTAGGAGCTTCCTGTCTTTGGGGGGAACATCACCACCTTAGCATTATTTCAAATGGTAATTTTCTTGTCTAAGGCCACAGAAACTTGAGAGTTAAACAGCTTGGCATTTCACAGGGAGAGAACTTTGGCTTAAGTTTCCTTTTTACAAGAGTAAAGATTTGACAAGTTTGGCAGCGGGGCTTGTGTATGAATATATTTCCCTAGGGAAGAGAATATACAGAAGATATAATTTCTTTTACAGGCCACACAACAAAAAAAATCCAAGGAGGCCTCTCATGAAAATGTTTCTGACATCCGCTTCCTCACAGCACATAACGCAGGGCAGCGTTTTCCCATCCTGGTGAACACAATTTACATAACTCTAACTGCTGCCATCCACTGGAGAGATTTCCCACCAAAAAACCCCACTTGGGGTGGGGTTCCTTGGCACTGACTGTTCCATCTCCACACCACATTTCCCAAAGTCATGCTAAAGCTCCACAGTCCTGCAGAACCACAGAGGTTATGGACTGACTGAATTAAAAACAAGGAGAAAATGGAGCAGTGCATATGCTGAACATTCAATTTCATGCAGCAGGGTTTTGATGAGATATGGTTTTATGTGTCTTTTATTAGACCAACTGAAACTATATAAATAACTATAAAAAGCAGAATCCTTCCCTATAAAGCCTCGAATGTTGTTCAGCAACAAAACCACCCCTGCAGTTTTATAAAGGATCTCAAAAACAATGCTCATTTGGAACTGAGGCAAAGCCTCTGAAATTGTAAAATTCATTCAATGCATGAGAGAAATGCAGAAGTAGCTCTCAATTCAGGCCATTCAAAACTCTTTATCTGCTACCACAGAACAAAACATAAATGCTAAAGAAAAACCCAATCCAAAATACACGTGGAAGGCTCTCATTCTAGTATTATGGATATTATAAAATGCTTTACTACTGCATTTTTAGTATCAGCTATATTTTTGAAAAATGGGTACTGAGTGACAAACTCCAGATATTCTAATGTGGTGCAGTTTTACATTGGCACAAGCTGGAAAAAGCTGTGTACATGAGTGACCAGAAGCAGTCATGGCAGTCCTCTGTCCTGCCATATGCTGCTTCTGCTTCTGGAATCAGGGAACTATTGAGGGTGGGCACAGAGAGAAGCATTGGGGCACTTGTTCTGTTTACTGCTTCTTCTTTTGCAAGAAACAGCACAAAAATGGAGGAGCAAATCTATGAAAATTCTAGCAGCTCTTTTTGAAAAAGAAACTTTTTATCAACTTGAATGACGAGTGACCAAAGCCTCAAACTTGTATTTTCTTAGCTGTGAAGTAGTGCCTGCAGCAGTGCAGATCTCCCAGCTATCTTATTAAAATTTCTGGACTTCTCTCAGAGCATCCCCACCTATGCTACATCTTTGTAATATGGGCAAACTGAAATCCACAATATCCAGCTGCAGAGGTTATTCTCTTGCAGCACAATGCTTAAGATGTGACAATCTCCCTGTGCTTTTTAATTGTTTCTTTAAAGCCTTTTTGTCTGCAAGATTCTTCAGTATGAAAACATTTTGGATCTGGCTGTCAAGCAACAGATGCTCACTTTACAAATACAAAAACAGCTTAGATGTGAGCCTGAAATGCCCCAAGGAAAATTAGGATACAGATAACACAATGCAGAACATAGAGACTGCTCAAAAGCTCTTAAATGTATATTGCATTATGAGGAAATCAGGAGGCCTGTTTCACAGGAAATGATATGTCACACCAAGGAAACCAAATGGAAATGCCACATGCAGCAGTTTCTATAAAGCAGCCATTACAGTTCATTAATGCAAAGCAGAAACACATTAAATTTTATCATCTCATTTTAAATGAACTTTGTGCTACTACCTGAATCCATCTTTATTTGCCTCTGTGAGGTGGCAGGTCCCTCCATTCTGACATGGATTCTGAATGCAGGAATTAATGGGCACACTGCAGTCTCGACCCTATTTGGGAAAATTCAAAAGAAACAATGTTAGTAAGACTCAAGTTATCTGAATCAGTGTCTCTTGTTCCTTCACTCTACTTGCGGCACCACTTACAAGAGGTCTGTGGTCTTCAGACCCAACAACCCCTTATGTTCTTTATTGATGATCAGATTTATTCATTACTTCAGTGAGAATTTGGCAGGGCAGCTGCTTTATCCAATGGGACTGGTGGGTACCTCAGTATCACTTCAGGTTCAAGACTGTAATGAACTCTTTCACTGGAGTGTTTTAAGGAAACAGCTTAAAACCATCACTCCAACACACTTTAATGTTAGTTACAATGAAGAGAATGACTCAGGACCAGAGGTAAGCACAAGGCCACACACAGTGAGCACAAGCCCACGTGGAGTCAGCACTCACCCACTGCACTCACCAGGCTCTCAGTTAAACCCTGCACACAGCAGCACAGGCTCGTTACCAGAGCCAGAACCACAGGGGAGAGGCCCTTGGTGTGCTCAGAGCTGAGCTTGAATTTCTGCACACAGCACACCAAGAGTTCATCACTGACTCAGTTCCATTTTATAAGATTTTCCTAGAATACATCTCAGTTCTGACTGAACCTCACCAGCTTGAGCCACCTCCACTGCTACTGACTTTTTACTGACCCTTCAAGGCATAAACATATTTCTCTGCTCATTATATTCTGCTGATGAGTACAAGCTATTTGTAAAACTGGAAAATGCATTGAAGAGCTTGGTTTTGCTTTTCAGTTGCTGACACAGTAGGGTGGAGTAAAGCCACCCAAAAGCCTCAATACTCAAAGGATCTGAGCAATCACAAGAAGTTCAAGAGATCACTCTGCTCTTCCTGCTGAAGTTCCTGCTAGCATTGTATGAATATATGCCAGCTCATCTGCCAGCTCATCTGATGGAAAGTTGGTAATTACTTTAGTCAAGAGGAAAAAAATATCTTGGGAGATACAATAATTCAGTCCAGGTAGCTGGTTTTTTGTCTTAATTTGTCTCTAGAGTGCTTATCTTGAAATTGGTGCATTTTTAAGCCTAACCAAGGCATAAAAAACTCAAATCAGCTTATGAGTGTGAACGTTAGTAAAGGGTTCAATTGATCTGGTCTGTCCACTCCTGGTGCTTGGCTCCTCCTCACATGTCCTATGGGTCAGTCCTACAAATGCCACAGAAAGGTTCAGTGCTTGGCAGCAGGCAGGACATGTGGCCATCATGTGAAGAAGTGAAAAGCCATTGTGAAGAAGTGAGGCACACTGATCATCACAGAATCACTGGGCTGGAAAGGACCTACAGGATCAAACCCAACCTTTTTCTGATCCCCAGTGTGACAACCAGACCAGAGCACCGAGTGCCACATCCAGCTGTTTCTGGAGCACCTCCAGAGATCATCACTCCATCCCCTGCCTAGGCAGCTCATTCCAATGCCTAGCAACTATTTCAGTGAGGAAGATTTTCCTGATAATCCCACCTGAACCTTCCCTGGTGCAGCTTGAGGCCATTTCCTCCTGTCCCATTGCCAGCTGCCAGGGAGCAGAGCCTGACCCCTACCTGGCTGCACCCTCCTGTCAGGGACTTGTGGAGAGGGAGAAGGTCCCCCATGAGCCTCCTTTTCTCCAGGCTGAGCTCCCTCAGCCACTCCTGGGGACTGTCCAGACCCTTCCCCAGCTCCGTTCCCTTCTCTGGACACACTCCAGCCCCTCAATGTCTAGCAGTGATGGTGGCCAGAGCTGGACACAGCACTCGAGATGTGGCCACCACCAGTCTGTTTCTGGTACAAGCCACCTACCCACCTGGGCACACGGGGTCATGTTCAGTCTCTGGAGACCAGCTCCTCCTGGTTCTCTCCTGCCTGGCAGCCTTCCAGCCCCTCTGCTCCCAGCCTGGAGCTGCAGGGCCTGTTGTGCCCCAAGGACAGGCCCCAGCGCTTGACCTTATTGAGCCTCATACTGTTGGCCTCCAGCAATATGTAGATACATACATATATTATGCATTTTATATTATAATTTCATCCAACACCACAGAGGAGCTTTGTTAACAAAGCTGTATTTCCTGAGGCTCTGTCTCCAGTATTCCCCAGAGTGAGGAGACGCAGCTTTGCATTTTAAAATTCCTGCAAATACAGGAGGGACAGACTTCTTTTCCATGGCTGTATCAAGAGAGAAACACTTCCAAAGGCCACCAGAGAGCCCTGGCCACCATGCCTGGCAGTGAGTTCATGTCCCAAAGGCCACCAGAGAGGCCTGGGCACCGTGGCTGGCAGTGAGTCCATCCCCACACAGCAGTGCCAGCAGCATGCACGGTGCTCGCCCAAGGCCTGGCACAGAAACTCTCTGCTCCATCCGTACCCTGTGTGCCAAGCAGCCTGTCCTCCTCCATCTGAGATCCCAAATGTCTCAGGCAAGGATTGGGATGGAGCTGAGGGAAGCTCCTGCAGGTTTTATTTTGGCACCATGCGGCCCGCGGCGCTTTGCGGATGCGACCGTGGAACGGTGACACTGATCCACCCTGCTCCAGCACTGCCATCCCTCCTCCATCTGTGCCCTGAGTCCTGGCTGCTCACTGGGGTGTTGTGAGATCCCCAGGACGAGGTGAGCAATGAGAATCTGACTCCAAGTTCTCAGAAGGCTGATTTATTATTCTATTCTACTCCATTCTACTCCATTCCATTCCATTCCATTCCATTCCATTCCATTCCATTCCATTCCAAGAAATTATACTAAAACTATACTAAAGGAAGAGAAAGGATACTTCAGAAAGCTAAACAAGAACGATACTGAAAGCTCCTGACTCCTCAGAGTGTGACACAGCTGATGGTGATTGGTCATTAATTAAAAACAATTTACATGGAACCAATCAAGGATGCACCTCTTGGTAAACGATTTCCAGACCTCATTCCAAGCAATCACATAATTAATGATTTCATTCTTTTCTGAGGCTTCTCAGCTTCCCAGGAGAAGAAATCCTGGGGAAGGGATTTTTCAGAAAATATTATGGTGACAGTTCACCACCTTCTTGTAGTGAAGCTGGAAGCTTCACTTTTATACTTTTCCTGTGTCCCTGGAGAATTGATTGTTATATAGGTACTTCATTAACATCAGCTACTTCTATTTCATGCAAACTCTTCACCCCTGTATCATTAAAATATTAAACCCCTGGCAGCCAAGCAGAGCAAGCAGCAAAGCATCTGTTTTCCTGAAGGTTTTGTCACAGCTGAACACCATGTAAAACAGGCCCATCACTTCCACTATAATTACTCAGATTAATTTGAATGTTCTTGTAAAAATTTAATAAAGATAAATGTTAAAATGAGAGCAAGGCCCCTTCAGTCTCTTGCACTGGCACATGAAGTTTTGCATGACAAATTCTGCTCTCATTTCTGTACTGAACATGGCTGAATTATTGGCTTTTTGGGCCTCAGGCAGCATGGAAACCCATCAGAATGTGCTGCTGAACCAGACAATTGCAACAATGAGTTGCTATGTGGCTTTAAGAAAATTAGAGTCTCTCTGACTCAGTTTACTCATTGTAATAAATGGGTAAACAACATTTAATCCTTCTCTGAGGGTCATCTTCTCAGAGCCGTCTTTATCAACAGCAAGCCCACAAAAGAAGCACAACTTCTCTAACAAGGAAGACTTTGGAAAACAAGGAACTCTGAGAGGAGAGAAACTGCAGAAAATAGTGGTACTAATAAATCTACACAAAGCAAGGCCATTTCATTTCTGTATGAGGCTGTCACTACCCAGAAGAGCCTAAAGACATTCTAGAAACATCTTTCAAATGAATAACGCAATTCTCCAGTCTCAATTTACTGTAAGACTTCTTACTGGAAAAATGGAATTGCTGTCAAGCATCACTAAAATTAATTTATCTGCAAGTTGGGAAATACTCCTTGAGTTACATTGCCTGGAAATAACTATTGTTACAAAGGAGAATATTGTCTATTTGCTTCAAGACTAAAGAGCCTTTTAATGAGGTCTGAAGCAGAAATAGAGGTGCAGACTTGTTTCAAGGACAGGCAAGAAGATAGGACTGTCTCAGCAATTCACAGAAAGAGGATGAAGGTCCCTCTATGTGCAATATTTTACTTCTAGAGCCTTTTTAGGATACAATAAATTTTTGTCTAGTCTGATAGGAAGGCATCAGATCCAAAACACTTTTATATATTTTCTCTAATTTTCTGTAGGAGTGGAAAGCTTTAGGCATTGAAACAGGAAATTTCTGCAACTTATTACAAGATGTATATCAGTGTCCAGCTGTCCTTTTGAACCTGAAGTACCTCAGCTGGTCCAGACTTAATCTGGGCTGCTCCAGCTCCATTTTTCAGTGAATGAGAACAGAACTAGTCACCATACCTAGAAAGAATCTTTTTTTTGTTTGAAATTACCCATACTGGGCATTGCTGTATCTACAAGCTGTTCCTCAGCAGTGCTGTGCCAAATTCCAGCTTTTACAAGAATCCAATACTGGGAACATTATATCATGATCAATAAAACACCCCATAACAAGTAGCAAAACCTAATAAGAACCCTCAGCAGCAAGAACAAGGGATAATAGAGTAAAAAAGGCACTCATTTGCCTTGACACTGTTTCAACCACTGCAGTAATTTTTTTCAATTAATTTTCAAGAATCAGCATTGTCTGCGTAGACCAAGAGTTTCATTGACACCAACATGGCAGAGGTTGGAACTCTGTCCATCCCAATGTGATCCTTCTCCTGTTTTATCAACAGCAGGGCACAGATAAGGGGTGGAAACCCCACCACAGCACAGGCAGAAGGTGGAAACCTCCTGGTGTGCAAAACCATCATTGCAGGAGAAACACGACCCAGGCAGGCAGGGAGACACCTGCAGACAGGCAGGAATCTGTCCAGCCTCACTGGTTTGTGAACAGGGAGAGCTCTTTGCAGCTAATTACAGCCCTGTTCAATGACTACAGTGTTTCACAGCACGCTGGAAAAATGAGCTCTACAACAGAAATACCAAAGTTTATTCGACTTGTTAACAACATACAATGTGCTCATAATAAATTTTAGTTAGATGGTGTATGTGGAGAACAGATGGTAGCATTCATGTGTTTAGCAAAAATACTAAATGAAGACAAATATAGTTGATAGAGACTTTAAATTAAGAACCAGGAAATTTTCATAAACAACTTAATTATCAAGGTCTAAATACAGCTAAAGCTTTTAGGGAAAACAGACAAAATTACATCTACAAAGACACTGCGTTGCACACTCTGTCCTTTACATTCCTAATTGTGGGAGTAATGCATCCACATCCAAGTCTCAGTCTCACAAACATTTAAACACTTGTCTTATGGGTTTCCTGGTCAGAAGTTAATACGAAACCATTACATTAAAGGAAAAGGCTTAGTAAATCTTCCACTTCATGACAGGCTGGAAGGAAAATGCACAGGAGGATAACTGAGAAGAACACTGTGTTCCATGAGCATCCCCAGGAATGTTATTCCAGCCTACAAGTATCTGCCAGCTTTAACATTTCAACCTCGTCATCCTGGGAAATGGAGAATAAATGGACACTTGCAGCCACTTTGTTGAGCTGTGCTCTGCTCCCACAGTGTGGCAAGGATTTTATCATTTTCTGAATTATTCTGATCTAGGGTGATGCACACACCTGAGTGTTGCTACACCTGGATGTGCCAGTGGGACCTGCCCTTAAATTCAGACCTGCAAGGTCCAACAGCAGAGAGAAGGGATAAATGAGGTGTGCAACAGTGATTTCCTGAGGCTTTGTATGAAAAAAATGAGATGGGATGGGACAAGAGGTAAGGAGAAGGGAAAAATCCAGAAGCAACAAAAGACATAGACACTCAGCACAGAAAGAGAATTCAGTTTGAACTTCTGAATGCAGCTTTTTCTTTTGAGCTCTACTTCTTTCATGCTTAGTAAAGTGAGAACTTTGATCAAAGGTTTTCCTGAAGGTGTGCCATGCAGCCATCCAATAAGGGATAGACTCATGCTAATTTTGACCTAATAGCATTTTTACCAGTCACTTCTTTCACCACTTGCAATCTTTATCCCTCTGCCAAAAATAGTCAAAATTAGAGGGTAAATTGAAATTTTCCAGGGCATGAAGGGAATGTGATGTCTCATGAACAAAGTTTTAGCACATAAGCTTCAGTTCCACTAGAAAATTAAGCTGGGAAAAAAGAATGAGGCATTCAGCAGTTTTCCCTGTAATAAACACATTCAGCAGCAATAAATACAAAGAAGAAACAAGAAGAATTTTGCATAATTGACCGAGGAAACATGATACCATAAATTCAGCCTCACAGCCAACACGCTAAGTTACAAGTTTGGTAGGAAAAATTCTCTCAAGTTCTATTCATGGTTGTATATTTCAGAGCCTTTCAAGGCAGGGAAACCCAGTATTTGCTATAATAGGGTCATAAAAAGAAGTTTTACATGTACTGCAAGGCTGACAGCAGCTATGGAAGCAAGCAGGGCATGTGGTGCTCACTGCAGCATGAGGGACTTGATGGATCCCTGCAAACACAGCCTGGGGAAGGGAATGCTAGCAAATAATTAGAGATGTTGTAAACTGTGTGAGGAATGGAACTGACTTCCAAATTGACTTAAATTCTTTTAAAGGAAGGGCTAAACAGCACAGCATTGGGAAGGAGTGTTAGTTTACCAGTGAAACTGATATTCAGAGACAGATATCTGATATTGAGATTCATGCAGACAGCTGACACCCTGCTATCCACACACAGCACTGGGAAGCTCTGCAGCACGTCCAGGTGAAACTCTTTTCCTTGTTTCTGCTCTTTCTGGCCATGGACACAGTGGCTAAGCCTCAATCTGGAAAAGTTGCATCTGATGCTCATTGGCAAGGTCAAACAAGCAGAAGAGCTGGCAGGGCCTGTGTTAGATCCATCTGCTCAGGCATATATACAAATTATTTGGCAAGGCACGAGAAATATCACAGCAATTTTGGATCAGACTGCTTTCAGATTGCCAGGTGGAAGTTGAGAGATTTTGATCATCTGTTGTTCACAAAAATCTTGTGACTCCTCCTTCTGAGCACAGACCTTGCTACAGGGACCCCACACCTCGGGGATGAATCCCTAATCACACTGGGGATGGATTAATTCTTTCTCTTCAGTCTCCCATCCCAATGGGGTAATAAAAATGTGCCTTCTGAGGACTGTTGTTCAGAAGCCAATTAATTTACCATGAAAAAACAATTTATTTCATCCATCTCTAGTTTGGAATAGAAGTTTTTTAATACAAATCCAAATTTCTCTAAAACAATCTAAAGTATTTTTTCAGTTCAGCATCTCTGTTTACACAGGTGTACTTACACTGACACATCCAT